>NW_027488379.1:3217965-3539762 GCF_051014445.1 Colletes latitarsis | reverse complement strand
GGTTTACTCGACTGTTTCAGTGTGGTACCACATTACTACGTGATCCAAACCAGAAAAAACCCAGGATCCGTTCAACAAGTATGTGAAGAATGCGAATGTATGAGTCTGATGAGTGAAAATCCCAGACCTAACCTAGACCTAACATGCGTTATCCTCTAAAATATTGATCCAAACCAGGTTTAATGGACTGTTTCAGTGTGGTACCACACTACTACAAGATCCAAACCCGAAAAAACCCAGGATCTGTTCAACAAGTATGTGAAGAATGCGAAAGTATGAGTCTGAAGAGTGAAAATCCCAGGGCTAACCTAGACCTAACATGCGTTGTCCTCTAAGATATTGACGGAAACCAGGTTTAATTGACTGTTTCAGTGTTGTACTTCATTACTACGTGATGCAATCCAGAAAAAGCCCAGGATCTAGCCATCAAGTATGAGAAATATGCGAAAGAATGAGCCTGATGAGAGCAAATCCCAGACCTAACCTAGACCTAACATGAATTATTCTCTAAAATATTGATCGAAACCAGGTTTAATTGCCTGTTTCAGTGTGGTCCCACATTACTACGTGATCCAAACCAGAAAAAACCCAGGATCCGTTCAACAAGTATGTGAAGAATGCGAAAGTATGAGTCTGATGAGTGAAAATCCCAGGGCTAACCTAGACCTAACTTGCGTTGTCCTCTAAGATATTGATGGAAACCAGGTTTAATTCACTGTTTCAGTGTGGTACCACACTACTTCGTGATCCAAACCAGAAAAAACCCAGGATCAGTTCAACAAGTATGTGAAGAATGCGAAAGTATGAGTCTGATGAGTGAAAATCCCAGGGCTAACCTAGACCTAACATGCGTTATCCTCTAAAATATTGATCCAAACCAGGTTTAATGGACTGTTTCAGTGTGGCACCACATTACTACGTCATCCAAACCAGAAAAAACCCATGATCTGTTCAACAAGTATGTGAAAAACGCGAAAGTATGAGCCTGATGAGGGCAAATCCCAGACCAAACCTAGAGCTAACATGAATTATTCTCTAAAATATTGATCGAAACCAGGTTTAATTGACTGTTTCAGTGTGGTCCCACATTACTACGTGATCCAAACCAGAAAAAACCCAGGTTCAGTTCAACAAGTATGTGAAGAATGCGAAAGTATGAGTCTGATGAGTGAAAATCCCAGGGCTAACCTAGACCTAACATGCGTTATCCTCTAAAATATTGATCGAAACCAGGTTTAATTGACTGTTTCAGTGTTGTACATCATTACTACGTGATGCAATCCAGAAAAAGCCCAGGATCTAGCCATCAAGTATGAGAAATATGCGAAAGAATGAGCCTGATGAGAGCAAATCCCAGACCTAACCTAGACCTAACATGCGTTATCCTCAAAAATATTGACCGAAACCTGGTTTAATCGACTGTTTCAGTGTGGTACCACATTACTATGTGATCCAAACCAGAAAATAACCCAGGATCTGTTCAACGAGTATGTGAAAAACGCGAAAGTATGAGCCTGATGAGGGCGAATCCCAGACCTATCCCAGACCTAACTTGCGTTATCCTCTAAAATATTGATCGAAACCAGATTTAATTGACTGTTTCAGTGTTGTACTTCATTACTACGTGATGCAATCCAGAAATAGCCCAGGATCTAGCCATCAAGTATGAGAAATATGCGAAAGAATGAGCCTGATGAGAGCAAATCCCAGACCTAACCTAGAACTAACATGAATTATTCTCTAAAATATTGATCGAAACCAGGTTTAATTGACTGTTTCAGTGTGGTCCCACATTACTACGTGATCCAAACCAGAAAAAACCCAGGATCAGTTCAACAAGTATGTGAAGAATGCGAAAGTATGAGTCTGATGAGTGAAAATCCCAGGGCTAACCTAGACCTAACATGCGTTATCCTCTAAAATATTGATCGAAACCAGGTTTAATTGACTGTTTCAGTGTTGTACTTCATTACTACGTGATGCAATCCAGAAAAAGCCAAGGATCTAGCCATCAAGTATGAGAAATATGCGAAAGAATGAGCCTGATGATAGCAAATCCCAGACCTAACCTAGACCTAACATGCGTTATCCTCAAAAATATTGACCGAAACATGGTTTAATCGACTGTTTCAGTGTGGTACCACATTACTATGTGATCCAAACCAGAAAATAACCCAGGATCTGTTCAACGAGTATGTGAAAAACGCGGAAGTATGAGCCTGATGAGGGCGAATCCCAGACCTACCCCAGACCTAACTTGCGTTATCCTCTAAAATATTGATCGAAACCAGGTTTAATTGACTGTTTCAGCGTGGTACCACATTACTACGTGATACTATCCAGAAACAGCCCAGGATCTAGCCATGAAGTATGAGAAATATGCGAAAGTATGAGCCTGATGAGGGCAAATCCTAGACCTAACCCAAACCTAACATGCGTTATCCTCTAAAATATTGATCCAAACCAGGTTTAATGGACTGCTTCAGTGTGGTACCACTTTACTACGTGATCCAAAGCAGAAAAAACCCTCGATCAGGCCAACATGTATGTTAAAACTGCGAAAGTATGACCCTGACGAGGGCAAATCCCAGGCCTAACCTAGACCTAACATGCGTTATCTTCTAAGATATTGAGCGAAACCAGGTTTAATTGACTGTTTCAGTGTGGTAACACATTACTACGTGATCCAATCCAGAAAAAGCCCAGGATCTAGCCGTCAAGTATGTGAAGAATGCGAAAGTATGAGTCTGATGAGTGAAAATCCTCGGCCTAACCTAGACCTAACATGCGTTATCCTCAAAAATATTGATCGAAACCAGGTTTAATCGACTGTTTCAGTGTGGTACCACATTACTACGTGATCCAAACCAGAAAAAAACCCAGGATCTGTTCAACAAGTATGTGAAGTATGCGAAAGTATGAGTCTGATGAGGGCAAATCCCAGACCTAAACTAGACATAACTTTCGTTATCCTCTAAAATATTGATCGAAACCAGGTTTAATTGACTGTTTCAGTGTGGACCCACATTACTACGTGATCCACACCAGTAAAAACCCAGGATCCGTTCTACAAGTATGTGAAGAATGCGAAAGTATGAGTCTGATGAGTGAAAATCCTCTGCCTAACCTAGACCTAACATGCGTTATCCTCAAAAATATTGATCGGAACCAGGTTTAATTGACTGTTTCAGTGTGGTACCACATTACTACGTGATCCAAACCAGAAAAAACCCAGGATCAGTTCAACAAGTATGTGAAGAATGCGAAAGTATGAGTCTGATGAGTGAAAATCCCAGGGCTAACCTAGACCTAACATGCGTTATCCTCTAAAATATTGAGCGAAACCAGGTTTAATTGATTGTTTCAGTGTGGTACCACGTGACCCAACCCAGAAAAAACCCATGATCTGTTCAACAAGTATGTGAAAAACGCGAAAGTATGAGCCTGATGAGGGCAAATCCCAGACCTATCCCAGACCTAACTTGCGTTATCCTCTAAAATATTGATCGAAACCAGGTTTAATTGACCGTTTCAGTGTGGTACCACATTACTACGTGATCCAAACCAGAAAAAACTCAGGATCCGTTCAACAAGTATGTGAAGGATGCGAAAGTATGAGTCTGATCAGTGAAAATCTCAGGCCTTACCTAGACCTAACTTGCGTTGTCCTCTAAAATATTGATCGAAACCAGGTTTCATCGACTGTTTCAGTGTGGTACCACATTACTACGTGATCCAAACCAGAAAAAACCCAGGATCCGTTCAACAAGTATGTGAAGAATGCGAAAGTATGAGCCTGATGAGTGAAAATCCCAGGCCTAACCTAGACCTAACATGCGTTATCCTCAAAAATATTGATCGAAACATGGTTTAATCGACTGTTTCAGTGTGGTACCACATTACTATGTTGTCCAAACCAGAAAATAACCCAGGATCTGTTCAACGAGTATGTGAAGTGTGCGAAAGTATGAGTCTGATGAGGTCAAATCCCAGACCAATCCCAGACTTAACTTGCGTTATCCTCTAAGATATTGATCGAAACCAGGTTTTATCGACTGTTTCAGTGTGGTACCACATTACCACGTGATCCAAACCCGCAAAAGCCCAGGATCCGTTCAACAAGTATGTGAAGAATGCGAAAGTATGAGTCTGATGAGTGAAAATCCCCGACCTAACCTAGACCTAACATGCGTTATCCTCTAAAATATTGATCCAAACCAGGTTTAATGGACTGTTTCAGTGTGGTACCACACTACTACGTGATCCAAACCAGAAAAAACCCAGGATCTGTTCAACAAGTATGTGAAAAACGCGAAAGTATGAGCCTGATGAGGGCAAGTTCCAGACCAATCCCAGACTTAACTTGCGTTATCCTCTAAGATATTGATCGAAACCAGGTTTTATCGACTGTTTCAGTGTGGTACCACATTACTACGTGATCCAAACCAGAAAAAACCCAGGATCCGTTCAACAAGTATGTGAAGAATGCGAAAGTATGAGCCTGATGAGTGAAAATCCCAGACCTAACCTAGACCTAACATGAATTATTCTGTAAAATATTGATCAAAACCAGGTTTAATTGACTGTTTCAGTGTGGTACCACATTACTACGTGATCCAAACCAGAAAAAACCCTCGATCAGGTCAACAAGTATGTGAAAAACGCGAAAGTATGACGCTGATGAGGGCAAATCCCAGGCCTAACCTAGACCTAACATGCGTTATCCTCTAAAATATTGGTCGAAACCTGGTTTAATCGACTGTTTCAGTGTGGTACCACATTACTATGCGATCCAAACCAGAAAATAACCCAGGATCTCTCAAACGAGTATGTGAAGTGTGCGAAAGTATGAGCCTGATGAGAGCAAATCCCAGACCTAACCTAGACCTAACATGAATTATTCTCTAAAATATTGATCAAAACCAGGTTTAATTGACTGTTTCAGTGTGGTACCACATTACTACGTGATCCAAACCAGAAAAAGCCCAATATCAGTTCAACAAGTATGTGAAAAACGCGAAAGTATGAGTCTGATGAGGGCGAATCCCAGACCTATGCCAGACCTAACTTGCGTTATCCTCTAAAATATTGATCGAAACCAGGTCTAATTGACTGTTTGAGCGTGGTACCACATTACTACGTGATACAATCCAGAAACAGCCCAGGATCTAGCCATGAAGTATGAGAAATATGCGAAAGTATGAGCCTGATGAGGGCAAATCTTAGACCTAACCCAGACCTAACATGCGTTATCCTCTAAAATATTTATCAAGATCAGGTTTAATTGAATGTTTCAGTGTGGTACCACATTACTACGTGAACCAAACCAGAAAAAACCCAGGATCCGTTCAACAAGTATGTGAAGAATGCGAAAGTATGAGCCTGATGAGTGAAAATCCCCGGCCTAACCTAGACCTAACATGCGTTATCCTCAAAAATATTGATCCAATCCAGGTTTAATGGACTGTTTCAGTGTGGTACCACTTTACTACGTGATCCAAAGCAGAAAAAACCCTCGATCAGGTCAACATGTATGTTAAAACTGCGAAAGTATGAGCCTGATGAGGGCAAGTTCCAGACCTATCCCAGACCTAACTTGCGTTGTCCTCTATGGTATTGATGGAAACCAGGTTTAATTGACTGTTTCAGTGTTGCACTTCATTACTACGTGATGCAATCCAGAAAAAGCCCAGGATCTAGCCATCAAGTATGAGAAATATGCGGAAGAATGAGCCTGATGAGAGCAAATCCCAGACCTAACCTAGACCTAACATGAATTATTCTGTAAAATATTGATCAAAACCAGGTTTAATTGACTGTTTCAGTGTGGTACCACATTACTACGTGATCCAAACCAGAAAAAACCCTCGATCAGGTCAACAAGTATGTGAAAAACGCGAAAGTATGACCCCGATGAGAGCAAACCCCAGGCCTAACCTAGACCTAGCATGCGTTGTCCTCTAAAATATTGATGGAAACCAGGTTTAATTGACTGTTTCAGTGTTGTACTTCATTACTACGTGATGCGATCCAGAGAAAGCCCAGGATCCAGCCATGAAGTATGAGAAATATGCGAAAGTATGAGCCTGATGAGGGCAAATCCTAGACCTAACCCAGACCTAACATGCGTTATCCTCTAAAATATTTATCAAGATCAGGTCTAATTGATTGTTTCAGTGTGGTACCACATTACTACGTGATCCACACCAGAAAAAACCCAAGATCCGTTCAACAAGTATGTGAAGAATGCGAAAGTATGAGTCTGATGAGTGAAAATCCCAGGCCTAACCTAGATCTAACATGCGTTATCCTCAATAATATTGATGGAAACCAGGTTTAATTGAGTGTTTCAGTGTTGTACTTCATTACTACGTGATGCAATCCAGAAAGAGCCCAGGATCTAGCCATCCAGTATGAGAAATATGCGAAAGTATGAGCCTGATGAGGGCAAATCTTAGAACTAACCCAGACCTAAGATGCGTTATCCTCTAAAATATTTATCCAGACCAGGTTTAATTGACTGTTTCAGTGTGGTCCGACATTACTACGTGATCCAAACCAGAAAAAACCCAGAATCCGTTCAACAAGTATGTGAAGAATGCGAAAGTATGAGTCAGATAAATGAAAATCCCAGGTCTAACCTAGACGTAACATGAGTTATACTCTAATATATTGATCGAAACCTGGTTTAATCGACAGTTTCAGTGTGGTACCACATTACTATGTGATCCAAACCAGAAAATAACCCAGGATCTGTTCAACGAGTATGTGAAAAACGCGAAAGTATGAGCCTGATGAGGGCAAATCCCAGACCTATCCCAGACCTAACTTGCGTTATCCTCTAAAATATTGATCGAAACCAGGTTTAATCGACTGTTTCAGTGTGGTACCACATTACTACGTGATCCAAACCAGTAAAAACCCAGGATCAGTTCAACAAGTATGTGAAGAATGCGAAAGTATGAGTCAGATAAATGAAAATCCCAGGTCTAACCTAGACGTAACATGAGTTATACTCTAATATATTGATCGAAACCTGGTTTAATCGACAGTTTCAGTGTGGTACCACATTACTATGTGATCCAAACCAGAAAATAACCCAGGATCTGTTCAACGAGTATGTGAAAAACGCGAAAGTATGAGCCTGATGAGGGCAAATCCCAGACCTATCCCAGACCTAACTTGCGTTGTCCTCTAAGATATTGATGGAAACCAGGTTTAATTGACTGTTTCAGTGTTGTACTTCATTACTACGTGATGCAATCCAGAAAAAGCCCAGGATCTAGCCATGAAGTATGAGAAATATGCGAAAGTATGAGCCTGATGAGGGCAAATCCTAGACCTAACCCAGACCTAAAATGCGTTATCCTCTAAAATATTTATCAAGACCAGGTTTAATTGAATGTTTTAGTGTGGTACCACATTACTACGTGATGCAATCCAGAAAAAGCCCAGGATCTAGCCATCAAGTTTGAGAAATATGCGAAAGAATGAGCCTGATGAGGGCAAATCCTAGACCTAATCCAGTCCTAACATGCGTTATCCTCTAAAATATTGATCGCAAGCAGGTTTAATGGACTGTTTCAGTGTGGTACCACACTACTACGTGATCCAAACCAGAAAAAACCCAGGATCTGTTCAACAAGTATGTGAAAAACGCGAAAGTATGAGTCTGATGAGGTCAAATCCCAGACCAATCCCAGACTTATGTTGCGTTATCCTCTAAAGTACTGATCGAAACCAGGTTTAATCGACTGTTTCAGTGTGGTACCACATTACTACGTGATCCAAACCAGAAAAAACCCAGGATCCGTTCAACAAGTGTGTGAAGAATGCGAAAGTATGAGTCTGATGAGTGAAAATCCCAGACCTACCCCATGCCTAACTTGCGTTGTCCTCTAAGATATTGATGGAAACCAGGTTTAATTGACTGTTTCAGTGTTGCACTTCATTACTACGTGATGCAATCCAGAAAAAGCCCAGGATCTAGCCGTCATGTATGAGAAATATGCGAAAGAATGAGCCTGATGAGAGCAAATCCCAGACCTAACCTAGACCTAACATGAATTATTCTCTAAAATATTGATCGAAACCAGGTTTAATTGACTGTTTCAGTGTGGTCCCACATTACTATGTGACACAATCCAGAAACAGCCCAGGACCTAGTCATGAAGTATGAGAAATATGCGAAAGTATGAGCCTGATGAGTGAAAATCCCCGGCCTAACCTAGACCTAACATGCGTTATCCTCAAAAATATTGATCCAAACCAGGTTTAATGGACTGTTTCAGTGTGGTACCACTTTACTACGTGATCCAAAGCAGAAAAAACCCTCGATCAGGTCAACATGTATGTTAAAACTGCGAAAGTATGACCCTGATGAGAGCAAATCCCAGGCCTAACCTAGACCTAACATGCGTTGTCCTCTAAAATATTGATGGAAACCAGGTTTAATTGACTGTTTCAGTGTTGTACTTCATTACTACGTGATGCAATCCAGAGAAAGCCCAGGATCCAGCCATGAAGTACGAGAAATACTCGAAAGTATGAGCCTGATGAGGGCAACTCCTAGACCTAACCCAGACCTAACATGCGTTATCCTCTAAAATATTTATCAAGATCAGGTTTAATTGATTGTTTCAGTGTGGTACCACATTACTACGTGATCCACACCAGAAAAAACCCAAGATCCGTTCAACAAGTATGTGAAGAATGCGAAGGTATGAGTCTGATGAGTGAGAATCCCAGGCCTAACCTAGATCTATCATGCGTTATCCTCAATAATATTGATGGAAACCAGGTTTAATTTAGTGTTTCAGTGTTGTACTTCATTACTACGTGATGCAATCCAGAGAAAGCTCAGGATCTAGCCATCTAGTATGAGAAATATGCGAAAGTATGAGCCTGATGAGGGCAAATCTTAGAACTAACCCAGACCTAAGATGCGTTATCCTCTAAAATATTTATCCAGACCAGGTTTAATTGACTGTTTCAGTGTGGTCCGACATTACTACGTGATCCAAACCAGAAAAAAACCCAGAATCCGTTCAACAAGTATGTGAAGAATGCGAAAGTATGAGTCTGATGAGTGAGAATCCCAGTCCTAACCTAGATCTAACATGCGTTTTCCTCAATAATATTGATGGAAACCAGGTTTAATTGAGTGTTTCAGTGTTGTACTTCATTACTACGTGATGCAATCCAGAAAAAGCTCAGGATCTAGTCATCTAGTATGTGAAATATGCGAAAGTATGAGTCTGATGAGGTCAAATCCCAGACCTATCCCAGACCTAACTTGCGTTATCCTCTAAAATATTGATCGAAACCAGGTTTAATCGACTGTTTCAGTGTGGTACCACACTACTACGTGACGCAATCCTGAAAAAACCCAGGTTCTGTTCAACAAGTATGTGAAAAACGCGAAAGTATGAGCCTGATGAGGGTAAATCCCAGACCTATCCCAGACCTAACTTGCGTTATCCTCTAAAATATTGATCGAAACCAGGTTTAATCGACTGTTTCAGTGTGGTACCACATTACTACGTGATCCAAACCAGAAAAAACCCAGGATCAGTTCAACAAGTATGTGAAGAATGCGAAAGTATTAGTCTGATGAGGGTAAATCCCAGACTTATCCCAGACCTAACATGCGTTATCCTCTAAAATATTGATCCAAACCAGGTTTAATGGACTGTTTCAGTGTGGTACCACTTTACTACGTGATCCAAAGCAGAAAAAACCCTCGATCAGGTCAACATGTATGTTAAAACTGCGAAAGTATGTCCGTGATGAGGGCAAATCCCAGGCCTAACCTAGACCTAACATGCGTTGTCCTCTAAAATATTGATGGAAACCAGGTTTAATTGACTGTTTCAGTGTTGTACTTCATTACTACGTGATGCAATCCAGAAAAAGCCCAGGATCTAGCCATCAAGTATGAGAAATATGCGAAAGAATGAGCCTGATGAGAGCAAATCCCGGACCTAACCTAGACCTAACATGAATTATTCTCTAAAATATTGATCAAAACCAGGTTTAATTGACTGTTTCAGTGTGGTACCACATTACTACGTGATCCAATCCAGAAATAGCCCAGGATCCAGCCATGAAGTATGAGAAATATGCGAAAGTATGAGCCTGATGAGGGCAAATCGTAGACCTAACCCAGACCTAACATGCGTTATCCTCTAATATATTGATCGCAACCAGGCTTAATGGACTGTTTCAGTGTGGTACCACACTACTACGTGTTCCAAACCAGAAAAAACCCAGGATCTGTTCAACAAGTATGTGAAAAACGCGAAAGTATGAGTCTGATGAGGTCAAATCCCAGACCTATCCCAGACTTAACTTGCGTTATCCTCTAAAATATTGATCGAAACCAGGTTTAATCGACTGTTTCAGCGTGGTACCACATTACTATGTGACACAATCCAGAAACAGCCCAGGATCTAGCCATCAAGTATGAGAAATATGCGAAAGAATGAGCCTGATGAGAGCAAATCCCAGACCTAACCTAGACCTAACATGCGTTATCCTCAAAAATATTGATCCAAACCAGGTTTAATGGACTGTTTCAGTGTGGTACCACATTACTACGTGATCAAAAGCAGAAAAAACCCTCGATCAGGTCAACATGTATGTTAAAACTGCGAAAGTATGACCCTGATGAGAGCAAATCCCAGGCTTAACCTAGACCTAACATGCGTTGTCCTCTAAAATATTGATGGAAACCAGGTTTAATTGACTGTTTCAGTGTTGTACTTCATTACTACGTGATGCAATCCAGAGAAAGCCCAGGATCCAGCCATGAAGTATGAGAAATATGCGAAAGTATGAGCCTGATGAGGGCAAATCCTAGACCTAACCCAGACCTAACATGCGTTATCCTCTAAAATATTTATCAAGATCAGGTTTAATTGATTGTTTCAGTGTGGTACCACATTACTACGTGATCCACACCAGAAAAAACCCAAGATCCGTTCAATAAGTATGTGAAGAATGCGAAAGTATGAGTCTGATGAGTGAGAATCCCAGGACTAACCTAGATCTAACATGCGTTATCCTCAATAATATTGATGGAAACCAGGTTTAATTGAGTGTTTCAGTGTTGTACTTCATTGCTACGTGATGCAATCCAGAAAAAGCTCAGGATCTAGCCATCTAGTATGAGAAATATGCGAAAGTATGAGCCTGATGAGGGCAAATCTTAGAACTAACCCATACCTAAGATGCGTTATCCTCTAAAATATTTATCCAGACCAGGTTTAATTGACTGTTTCAGTGTGGTCCGACATTACTACGTGATCCAAACCAGAAAAAACCCAGAATCCGTTCAACAAGTATGTGAAGAATGCGAAAGTATGAGTCTGATGAGTGAGAATCCCAGGCCTAACCTAGATCTAACATGCGTTATCCTCAATAATATTGATGGAAACCAGGTTTAATTGAGTGTTTCAGTGTTGTACTTCATTACTACGTGATGCAATCCAGAAAAAGCTCAGGATCTAGCCATCTAGTATGAGAAATATGCGAAAGTATGAGTCTGATGAGGTCAAAACCCAGACCTATCCCAGACCTAACTTGCGTTATCCTCTAAAATATTGATCGAAACCAGGTTTAATCGACTGTTTCAGTGTGGTACCACATTACTACGTGATCCAAACCAGTAAAAACCCAGGATCAGTTCAACAAGTATGTGAAGAATGCGAAAGTAATAGTCTGATGAGTGAAAATCCCAGGGCTAACCTAGACCTAACATGCGTTATCCTCTAAAATATTGATGCAAACCAGGTTTAATGGACTGTTTCAGTGTGGTGCCACACTACTACGTGATACAAACCAGAAAAAACCCAGGATCTGTTCAACAAGTATGTGAAAAACGCGAAAGTATGAGCCTGATGAGGGCAAATCCCAGACCTATCCCAGACCTAACTTGCGTTGTCCTCAAAAATATTGATCGAAACCAGGTTTAATTGACTGTTTCAGTGTGGTCCCACATTACTACGTGATCCAAACCAGAAAAAATCCAGGATCCGTTCAACAAGTATGTGAAGAATGCGAAAGTATGAGTCTGTTGAGTGAAAATCCCCGGCCTAACCTAGACCTAACATGCGTTATCCTCAAAAATATTGATCGAAACCTGGTTTAATCGACTGTTTCAGTGTGGTACCACATTACTATGTGGTCCAAACCAGAAAATAACCCAGGATCTGTTCAACGAGTATGTGAAGTGTGCGAAAGTATGAGTCTGATGAGGTCAAATCCCAGACCAATCCAAGACTTACCTTGCGTTATCCTCTAAAATATTGATCGAAACCAGGTTTCATCGACTGTTTCAGTGTGGTACCACATTACTACGTGATCCAAACCAGAAAAAACCCAGGATCTGCTCAACGAGTATGTGAAGTGTGCGAAAATATGAGTCTGATGAGGGCAAATCGCAGACCTATCCCAGACCTAACATGCGTTATCCTCTAAAATATTTATCAAGACCAGGTTCAATTGATTGTTTCAGTGTGGACCCACATTACTACGTGATCCAAACCAGAAAAAACCCAGGATCCGTTCAACAAGTATGTGAAGAATGCGAAAGCATGAGTCTGATGAGTGAAAATCCCAGGCCTAACCTAGACCTAACATGCGTTATCCTCAATAATATTGATCGAAACCAGGTTTAATTGAGTGTTTCAGTGATGTACTTCATTACTGCGTGATGCAATCCAGTAAATGCCCAGGATCTAGCCATCTAGTATGAGAAATATGCGAAAGAATGAGCCTGATGAGAGCAAATCCCATGCCTAACCTAGACCTAACATGAATTATTCTCTAAAATATTCATCAAAACCAGGTTTAATTGACTGTTTCAGTGTGGTACCACATTAATACGTGATCCAATCCAGAAATAGCCCAGGATCCAGCCATGAAGTATGAGAAATATGCGAAAGTATGAACCTGATGAGGGCAAATCCTAGACCTAACCCAGACCTAACATGCGTTATCCTCCAAAATATTTATCAAGACCAGGTTTAATTCAATGTTTCAGTGTGGTACCACATTACTACGTGATCCAAACCAGAAAAAACCCAGGATCCGTTCAACAAGTATGTGAAGAATGCGAAAGTATGAGTCTGATGAGTGAAAATCCCAGACCTAACGTAGACCTAACATGCGTTATCCTGTAAAATGTTGATCCAAACCTGGTTTAATCGACTGTTTCAGTGCGATACCACATTACTATGTGATCCAAACCAGAAAATAACCCAGGATCTGTTCAACGAGTATGTGAAGTGTGCGAAAGTATGAGTCTGATGAGTGAAAATCCCCGGCCTAACCTAGACCTAACATGCGTTATCCTCAAAAATATTGATCGAAAGCTGGTTTAATCGTCTGTTTCAGTGTGGTACCACACTACTACGTGACCCAAACCGGAAAAAACCCAGGATCTGTTCAACAAGTATGTGAAGAAATCGAAAGTATGAGCCTGATGAGGGCAAATCCCAGGCCTATCCCAGACCTAACTTGCGTTATCCTCTAAAATATTGATCGAAACCAGGTTTAATTGACTGTTTCAGCGTGGTACCACATTACTACGTGATACAATCCAGAAACAGCCCAGGATCTAGCCATGAAGTATGAGAAATATGCGAAAGTATGAGCCTGATGAGGGCAAATCCTAGACCTAACCCAAACCTAACATGCGTTATCCTCTAAAATATTTATCAAGACCAGGTTTAATTGATTGTTTCTGTGTGGTCCCACATTACTACCTGATCCAAACCAGAAAAAACCCAGGATCCGTTCAACAAGTATGAGAAGAATGCGAAAGTATGAGTCTGATGAGTGAAAATACCAGGCCTAACCTAGACCTAACATGCGTTATCCTCAAAAATATTGATCGAAACCTGGATTAATCGACTGTTTCAGTGTGGTACCACATTACTATGCGATCCAAACCAGAAAATAACCCAGGATCTGTCAAACGAGTATGTGAAGTGTGCGAAAGTATGAGCCTGATGAGAGCAAATCCCAGACCTAACCTAGACCTAACATGAATTATTCTCTAAAATATTGATCGAAACCAGGTTTAATTGACTGTTTCAGTGTGGTACCACATTACTACGTGATCCAAACCAGAAAAAGCCCAGGATCAGTTCAACAAGTATGTGAAAAACGCGAAAGTATGAGCCTGATTAGGGCGAATCCCAGACCTATCCCAGACCTAACTTGCGTTATCCTCTAAAATATTGATCGAAACCAGGTTTAATCGACTGTTTCAGTGTGGTACCACATTACTACGTGATCCAAACCAGAAAAAACCGAGGATCAGTTCAACAAGTATGTGAAGAATGCGAAAGTATTAGTCTGATGAGTGAAAATCCCTGGGCTAACCTATACCTAACATGCGTTATCCTCTAAAATATTGATGCAAACCAGGTTTAATGGACTGTTTCAGTGTGGTACCACAATACTACGTGAGACAAACCAGAAACAGCCCAGGATCTAGCCATGGAGTATGGGAAATATGCGAAAGTATGAGCCTGATGAGGGCAAATCCTAGACCTAACCCAGACCTAACATGCGTTAACCTCCAAAATATTTATCAAGATCAGGTTTAATTGAATGTTTCAGTGTGGTACCACAATACTACGTGAGACAAACCAGAAAAAGCCCAGGATCTAGCCGTCAAGTATGAGAAATATGTGAAAGAATGAGCCTGATGAGAGCAAATCCCAGACCTAACCTAGACCTAACATGAATTATTCTCTAAAATATTGATCAAAACCAGGTTTAATTGACTGTTTCAGTGTGGTATCACATTACTACGTGATCCAATCCAGAAATAGCCCAGGATCCAGCCATGAAGTACGAGAAATATGCGAATGAATGAGCCTGATGAGAGCAAATCCCAGACCTAACCTAGACCTAACATGAATGATTCTCTAAAATATTGATCAAAACCAGGTTTAATTGACTGTTTCAGTGTGGTACCACATTACTACGTGATCCAATCCAGAAATAGCCCAGGATCCAGCCATGAAGTATGAGAAATTTGCGAAAGAATGAGCCTGATGAGGGCAAATCCCAGACCTAACCTAGACCTAACATGAATTATTCTCTAAAATATTGATCAAAACCAGGTTTAATTGACTGTTTCAGTGTGGTACCACATTACTACGTGTTCCAATCCAGAAATAGCCCAGGATCCAGCCATGAAGTATGAGAAATATGCGAAAGTATGAGCCTGATGAGGGCAAATCCTAGACCTAACCCAGACCTAACATGCGTTAACCTCTAAAATATTTATCAACATCAGGTTTAATTGATTGTTTCAGTGTGGGACCACATTACTACGTGATCCACACCAGAAAAAACCCAAGATCCGTTCAACAAGTATGTGAAGAATGCGAAAGTATGAGTCTGATGAGTGAAAATCCCAGGGCTAACCTAGACCTAACATGCGTTATCCTCTAAAAATATGGATCCAAACCAGGTTTAATGGACTGTTTCAGTGTGGTACCACTTTACTACGTGATCCAAAGCAGAAAAAACCCTCGATCAGGTCAATATGTATGTTAAAACTGCGAAAGTATGACCCTGATGAGGGCAAATCCCAGGCCTATCCTAGACCTAACATGCGTTGTCCTCTAAAATATTGATGGAAACCAGGGTTAATTGACTGTTTCAGTGTTGTACTTCATTACTGCGTGATGCAATCCAGAGAAAGCCCAGGATCTAGCCATCAAGTATGAGAAATATGCGAAAGAATGAGCCTGATGAGAGCAAATCCCAGACCTAACCTAGACCTAACATGAATTATTCTCTAAAATATTGATCGAAACCAGGTTTAATTGACTGTTTCAGTGTTGTACTTCATTACTACGTGATGCAATCCAGAAAAAGCCCAGGATCTAGCCGTCAAGTATGAGAAATATGCGAAAGAATGAGCCTGATGAGAGCAAATCCCAGACCTAACCTAGACCTAACATGAATTATTCTCTAAAATATTGATCAAAACCAGGTTTAATTGACTGTTTCAGTGTGGTACCACATTACTACGTGATCCAATCCAAAAATAGCCCAGGATCCAGCCATGAAGTACGAGAAATATGCGAAAGAATGAGCCTGATGAGAGCAAATCCCAGACCTAACCTAGACCTAACATGAATTATTCTCTAAAATATTGATCAAAACCAGGTTTAATTGACTGTTTCAGTGTGGTACCACATTACTACGTGATCCAATCCAGAAATAGCCCAGGATCCAGCCATGAAGTATGAGAAATTTGCGAAAGTATGAGCCTGATGAGGGCAAATCCCAGACCTAACCTAGACCTAACATGAATTATTCTCTAAAATATTGATCAAAACCAGGTTTAATTGACTGTTTCAGTGTGGTACCACATTACTACGTGTTCCAATCCAGAAATAGCCCAGGATCCAGCCATGAAGTATGAGAAATATGCGAAAGTATGAGCCTGATGAGGGCAAATCTTAGACCTAACCCAGACCTAACATGCGTTATCCTCTAAAATATTGATCGCAACCAGGTTTAATGGACTGTTTCAGTGTGGTACCACACTACTACGTGATGCAAACCAGAAAAAACCCAGGATCTGTTCAACAAGTATGTGAAAAACGCGAAAGTATGAGTCTGATGAGGACAAATCCCAGACCTATCCCAGACTTAACTTGCGTTATCCTCTAAAATATTGATCAAAACCAGGTTTAATCGACTGTTTCAGCGTGGTACCACATTACTATGTGATACAATCCAGAAACAGCCCAGGATCCAGCCATGAAGTATGAGAAATATGCGAAAGTATGAGCCTGATGGGGGCATATCCTAGACCTAACCCAGACCTAACATGCGTTATCCTCTAA
The DNA here is from genome assembly GCF_051014445.1 of Colletes latitarsis. Lineage (NCBI taxonomy): Eukaryota > Metazoa > Arthropoda > Insecta > Hymenoptera > Colletidae > Colletes > Colletes latitarsis. Next base: position 3,522,879 of record NW_027488379.1, on the reverse strand, counting down.
AATATTTATCAACATGAGGTTTAATTGATTGTTTCAGTGTGGTACCACATTACTACGTGATCCACACCAGAAAAAACCCAAGATCCGTTGAACAAGTATGTGAAGAATGCGAAAGTATGAGTCTGATGAGGGCGAATCCCAGACCTATGCCAGACCTAACTTGCGTTATCCTCTAAAATATTGATCGAAACCAGGTTTAATTGACTGTTTCAGCGTGGTACCACATTACTACGAGATCCAATCCAGAAATAGCCCAGGATCCAGCCATGAAGTACGAGAAATATGCGAAAGAATGAGCCTGATGAGAGCAAATCCCAGACCCACCCTAGACCTAACATGAATTATTCTCTAAAATATTGATCGAAACCAGGTTTAATTGACTGTTTCAGTGTTGTACTTCATTACTACCTGATGCAATCCAGAAAAAGCCCAGGATCTAGCCGTGAAGTATGAGAAATATGCGAAAGAATGAGCCTGATGAGAGCAAATCCCAGACCTAACCTAGACCTAACATGAATTATTCTCTAAAATATTGATCAAAACCAGGTTTAATTGACTGTTTCAGTGTGGTACCACATTACTACGTGATCCAATCCAGAAATAGCCCAGGATCCAGCCATGAAGTACGAGAAATATGCGAAAGAATGAGCCTGATGAGAGCAAATCCCAGACATACCCTAGACCTAACATGAATTATTCTCTAAAATATTGATCAAAACCAGGTTTAATTGACTGTTTCAGTGTGGTACCACATTACTACGTGATCCAATCCAGAAATAGCCCAGGATCCAGCCATGAAGTATGAGAAATATGCGAAAGTATGAGCCTGATGAGGGCAAATCCCAGACGTAACCTAGACCTAACATGAATTATTCTGTAAAATATTGATCAAAACCAGGTTTAATTGACTGTTTCAGTGTGGTACCACATTACTACGTGATCCAATCCAGAAATAGCCCAGGATCCAGCCATGAAGTATGAGAAATATGCGAAAGTATGAGCCTGATGAGGGCAAATCCTAGACCTAACCCAAACCTAACATGCGTTATCCTCTAAAATATTGATCGCAACCAGGTTTAATGGACTGTTTCAGTGTGGTACCACACTACTACGTGATCCAAACCAGAAAAAACCCAGGATCTGTTCAACAAGTATGTGAAAAACGCGAAAGTATGAGTCTGATGAGGTCAAATCCCAGACCTATCCCAGAATTAACTTGCGTTATCCTCTAAAATATTGATCGAAACCAGGTTTAATTGACTGTTTCAGCGTGGTACCACATTACTACGTGATCCAATCCAGAAATAGCCCAGGATCCAGCCATGAAGTACGAGAAATATGCGAAAGAATGAGCCTGATGAGAGCAAATCCCAGACCCACCCTAGACCTAACATGAATTATTCTCTAAAATATTGATCGAAACCAGGTTTAATTGACTGTTTCAGCGTTGTACTTCATTACTACGTGATGCAATCCAGAAAAAGCCCAGGATCTAGCCGTGAAGTATGAGAAATATGCGAAAGAATGAGCCTGATGAGAGCAAATCCCAGACCTAACCTAGACCTAACATGAATTATTCTCTAAAATATTGATCAAAACCAGGTTTAATTGACTGTTTCAGTGTGGTACCACATTACTACGTGATCCAATCCAGAAATAGCCCAGGATCCAGCCATGAAGTACGAGAAATATGCGAAAGAATGAGCCTGATGAGAGCAAATCCCAGACATACCCTAGACCTAACATGAATTATTCTCTAAAATATTGATCAAAACCAGGTTTAATTGACTGTTTCAGTGTGGTACCACATTACTACGTGATCCAATCCAGAAATAGCCCAGGATCCAGCCATGAAGTATGAGAAATATGCGAAAGTATGAGCCTGATGAGGGCAAATCCCAGACGAAACCTAGACCTAACATGAATTATTCTGTAAAATATTGATCAAAACCAGGTTTAATTGACTGTTTCAGTGTGGTACCACATTACTACGTGATCCAATCCAGAAATAGCCCAGGATCCAGCCATGAAGTATGAGAAATATGCGAAAGTATGAGCCTGATGAGGGCAAATCCTAGACCTAACCCAAACCTAGCATGCGTTATCCTCTAAAATATTGATCGCAACCAGGTTTAATGGACTGTTTCAGTGTGGTACCACACTACTACGTGATCCAAACCAGAAAAAACCCAGGATCTGTTCAACAAGTATGTGAAAAACGCGAAAGTATGAGTCTGATGAGGTCAAATCCCAGACCTATCCCAGAATTAACTTGCGTTATCCTCTAAAATATTGATCGAAACCAGGTTTAATCGACTGTTTCAGCGTGGTACCACATTACTATGTGATACAATCCAGAAACAGCCCAGGATCCAGCCATGAAGTATGAGAAATATGCGAAAGTATGAGCCTGATGGGGGCAAATCCTAGACCTACCCCAGACCAAACATGCGTTATCCTCTAAAATATTTATCAAGATCAGGTTTAATCGATTGTTTCAGTGTGGTACCACATTACTACGTGATCCACACCAGAAAAAACACAAGATCCGTTCAACAAGTATGTGAAGAACGCGAAAGTATGAGTCTGATGAGTGAAAATCCCAGACCTAACGTAGACCTAACATGCGTTATCCTGTAAAATGTTGATCCAAACCTGGTTTAATCAACTGTTTCAGTGTGGTACCACATTACTATGTGATCCAAACCAGAAAATAACCCAGGATCTGTTCAACGAGTATGTGAAGTGTGCGAAAGTATGAGTCTGATGAGGGCAAATCCCAGACCTATCCCAGACCTAACATGCGTTATCCTCTAATATATTTATCAAGACCAGGTTTAATTCAAAGTTTCAGTGTGGTATCACATTACTACGTGATCCAAACCAGAAAAAACCCAGGATCCGTTCAACAAGTATGTGAAGAATGCGAAAGTATGAGTCTGATGAGTGAAAATCCCAGACCTAACGTAGACCTAACATGCGTTATCCTCTAAAATGTTGATCCAAACCAGGTTTAATGGACTGCCTCAGTGTGGTACCACACTACTACGTGATCCAAACCAGAAAAAACCAGGATCTGTTCAACAAGTATGTGAAAAACGCGAATGTATGAGCCTGATGTGGGCAAATCCCAGACCTATCCCAGACCTATCTTGCGTTGCCCTCTAAGATATTGATGGAAACCAGGTTTAATTGACTGTTTCAGTGTTGTACTTCATTACTACGTGATGCAATCCAGAAAAAGCCCGGGATCTAGCCATCAAGTATGAGAAATATGCGAGAATGAGCCGGATGAGAGCAAATCCCAGACCTAACCTAGACCTAACATGAATTATTCTCTAATATATTGATCGAAACCAGGTTTAATTGACTGTTTCAGTGTGGTCCCACATTACTACGTGATCCAATCCAAAAATAGCCCAGGATCCAGCCATGAAGTACGAGAAATATGCGAAAGAATGAGCCTGATGAGAGCAAATCCCAGACCTAACCTAGACCTAACATGAATTATTCTCTAAAATATTGATCAAAACCAGGTTTAATTGACTGTTTCAGTGTGGTACCACATTACTACGTGATCCAATCCAGAAATAGCCCAGGATCCAGCCATGAAGTATGAGAAATTTGCGAAAGTATGAGCCTGATGAGGGCAAATCCCAGACCTAACCTAGACCTAACATGCGTTATCCTCTAAAATATAGATCCGAACCAGGTTTAACGGACTGTTTCAGTGTGGTACCACTTTACTACGTGATCCAAAGCAGAAAAAACCCTCGATCAGGTCAACATGTATGTCAAAACTGCGAAAGTATGACCCTGATGAGGACAAGTCCCAGACCTAACCTAGACCTAACATGCGTTGTCCTCTAAAATATTGCTGGAAACCATGTTTAATTGACTGTTTCAGTGTTGTACTTCATTACTACGTGATGCAATCCAGAAAAAGCCCAGGATCTAGCCATCAAGTATGAGAAATATGCGAAAGAATGACCCTGATGAGGACAAGTCCCAGACCTAACCCAGACCTAATATGAATTATTCTCTAAAATATTGATCAAAACCAGGTTTAATTGACTGTTTCAGTGTGGTACCACATTACTACGTGATCCAAACCAGAAAAAACCCAGGATCCGTTCAACAAGTATGAGAAGGATGCGAAAGTATGAGTCTGTTGAGTGAAAATCCCCGGCCTAACCTAGACCTAACATGCGTTATCCTCAAAAATATTTATCAACATGAGGTTTAATTGATTGTTTCAGTGTGGTACCACATTACTACGTGATCCACACCAGAAAATAACCCAGGATCTGTTCAACGAGTATGTGAAAAACGCGAAAGTATGAGCCTGATGTGGGCAAATCCCAGACCTATCCCAGACCTAACTTGCGTTGTCCTCTAAGATATTGATGGAAACCAGGTTTAATTGACTGTTTCAGTGTTGTACTTCATTACTACGAGATGCAATCCAGAAAAAGCCCAGGATCTAGCCATCAAGTATGAGAAATATGCGAAAGAATGAGCCTGATGAGAGCAAATCCCAGACCCAACCTAGACCTAACATGAATTAATCTCTAATATATTGATCGAAACCAGGTTTAATTGACTGTTTCAGTGTGGTCCCACATTACTACGTGATCCAAACCAGAAAAAGCCCAGGATCCGTTCAACAAGTATGTGAAGAATGCGAAAGTATGAGTCTGTTGAGTGAAAATCCCCGGCCTAACCTATACCTAACATGCGTTATCCTCAAAAATATTGATCGAAACCTGGTTTAATCGACTGTTTCAGTGTGGTACCACATTACTATGTGGTCCAAACCAGAAAATAACCCAGGATCTGTTCAACGAGTATGTGAAGTGTGCGAAAGTATGAGTCTGATGAGGGCAAATCCCAGACCTATCCCAGACCTAACATGCGTTATCCTCTAAAATATTTATCAAGACCAGGTTTAATTGATTGTTTCAGTGTGGACCCACATTACTACGTGATCCAAACCAGAAAAAACCCAGGATCCGTTCAACAAGTATGTGAAGAATGCGAAAGCATGAGTCTGATGAGTGAAAATCCCAGGCCTAACCTAGACCTAACATGCGTTATCCTGAATAATATAGATCGAAACCAGGTTTAATTGAGTGTTTCAGTGTTGTACTTCATTACTGCGTGATGCAATCCAGAAAAAGCCCAGCATCTAGCCATCTAGTATGAGAAATATGCGAAAGAATGAGCCTGATGAGAGCAAATCCCATGCCTAACCTAGACCTAACATGAATTATTCTCTAAAATATTCATCAAAACCAGGTTTAATTGACTGTTTCAGTGTGGTACCACATTACTACGTGATCCAAACCAGAAAAAGCCCAGGATCCGTTCAACAAGTATGTGAAGAATGCGAAAGTATGGGTCTGATGAGTGAAAATCCCAGACCTAGCGTAGACCTAACATGCGTTATCCTGTAAAATGTTGATCCAAACCTGGTTTAATCGACTGTTTCAGTGCGATACCACATTACTATGTGATCCAATCCAGAAAATAACCCAGGATCTGTTCAACGAGTATGTGAAGTGTGCGAAAGTATGAGTCTGATGAGGGCAAATCCCAGACCTATCCCAGACCTAACATGCGTTATCCTCTAAAATATTTTCAAGACCCGGTTTAATTGATTGTTTCAGTGTGGTCCCACATTACTACGTGATCCAATCCAGAAAAAACCCAGGATCTGTTCAACAAGTATGTGAAAAACGCGAAAGTATGATCCTGATGAGGGCAAATCCCAGACCCATCCCAGACCTAACTTGCGTTATCCTCTAAAATATTGATCGAAACCAGGTTTAATCGACTGTTTCTGTGTGGTACCACATTACTACGTGATACAATCCAGAAATAGCCCAGGATCTAGCCATGAAGTATGAGAAATATGCGAATGTATGAGCCTGACGAGGGCAAATCCTAGACCTAACCCAGACCTAACATGCGTTATCCTCTAAAATATTTATCAAGACCAGGTTTAATTGATTGTTTCTGTGTGGTCCCACATTACTACGTGATCCAATCCAGAAAAAACCCAGGATCCGTTCAACAAGTATGAGAAGAATGCGAAAGTATGAGTCTGATGAGTGAAAATACCAGGCCTAACCTAGACCTAACATGCGTTATCCTCTAAAATATTGATCCAAACCATGTTTAAAGGTCTGTTTCAGTGTGGTACCACATTACTACGTGATACAATCCAGAAACAGCCCAGGATCTAGCCATGAAGTATGGGAAATATGCGAAAGTATGAGCCTGATGGGGGCAAATCTTAGACCCAACCCAGACCTAACATGCGTTATCCTCTAAAGTATTTATCAAGATCAGGTTTAATTGAATGTTTCAGTGTGGTACCACATTACTACGTGAACCAAACCAGAAAATACCCAGGATCCGTTCAACAAGTATGCGAAGAATGCGAAAGTATGAGTCTGATCAGTGAAAATCCCAGGGCTAACCTAGACCTAACATGCGTTATCCTCTAAAATATTGATCCAAACCATGTTTAATGGTCTGTTTCAGTGTGGTACCACTTTACTACGTGATCCAAACCAGAAAAAGCCCAGGATCAGTTCAACAAGTATGTGAAAAACGCGAAAGTATGAGCCTGATTAGGGCGAATCCCAGACCTATGCCAGACCTAACTTGCGATATCCTCTAAAATATTGATCGAAACCAGGTTTAATTGACTGTTTCTGTGTGGTACCACATTACTACGTGATACAATCCAGAAACAGCCCAGGATCTAGCCATGAAGTATGGGAAATATGCGAAAGTATGAGCCTGATGGGGGCAAATCTTAGACCCAACCCAGACCTAACATGCGTTATCCTCTAAAATATTTATCAAGATCAGGTTTAATTGAATGTTTCAGTGTGGTACCACATTACTACGTGAACCAAACCAGAAAATACCCAGGATCCGTTCAACAAGTATGCGAAGAATGCGAAAGTATGAGTCTGATCAGTGAAAATCCCAGGGCTAACCTAGACCTAACATGCGTTATCCTCTAAAATATTGATCCAAACCATGTTTAATGGTCTGTTTCAGTGTGGTACCACTTTACTACGTGATCCAAAGCAGAAAAAACCCTCGATCAGGTCAACATGTATGTTAAAACTGCGAAAGTATGACCCTGATGAGGGCAAATCCCAGGCCTAACCTAGACCTAACATGCGATGTCCTCTAAAATATTGATGGAAACCAGGTTTAATTGACTGTTTCAGTGTTGTATTTCATTACTACATGATGCAATCCAGAAAATAACCCAGGATCTGTTCAACGAGTATGTGACGTGTGCGAAAGTATGAGTCTGATGAGGTCAAATCCCAGACCTATCCCAGACCTAACTTGCGTTATCCTCTAAAATATTGATCGAAACCAGGTTTCATCGACTGTTTCAGTGTGGTACCACATTACTACGTGATCCAAACCAGAAAAAACCCAGGATCCGTTCAACAAGTATGTGAAGAATGCGAAAGTATGAGTCTGATGAGTGAAAATCCCCGACCTAACCTAGACCTAACATGCGTTATCCTGTAAAATATTGATCCAAACCAGGTTTAATGGACTGTTTTAGTGTGGTACCACACTACTACGTGATCCAAACCAGAAAAAACCCAGGATCTGTTCAACATGTATGTGAAAAACGCGAAAGTATGAGCCTGATGAGGGCAAGTCCCAGACCTATCCCAGAACAAACTTTCGTTGTCCTCTAAGATATTGATGGAAACCAGGTCTAATTGACTGTTTCAGTGTTGCACTTCATTACTACGTGATGCAATCCAGAATAAGCCCAGGATCTAGTCATCAAGTATGAGAAATATGCGAAAGAATGAGCCTGATGAGAGCAAATCCCAGACCTAACCTAGACCTAACATGAATTATTCTCTAAAATATTGATCGAAACCAGGTTTAATTGACTGTTTCACTGTGGTCCCACATTACTACGTGATCCAAACCAGAAAAAACCCAGGATCCGTTCAACAAGTATGTGCAGAATGCGAAAGTATGAGTCTGATCAGTGAAAATCCCAGGGCTAACCTAGACCTAACATGCGTTATCCTCTAAAATATTGATCCAAACCATGTTTAATGGTCTGTTTCAGTGTGGTACCACTTTACTACGTGATCCAAAGCAGAAAAAACCCTCGATCAGGTCAACATGTATGTTAAAACTGCGAAAGTATGACCCTGATGAGGGCAAATCCCAGGCCTAACCTAGACCTAACATGCGTTATCCTCAATAATATTGATCGAAACCAGGTTTAATTGAGTGTTTCAGTGTTGTACTTCATTACTACGTGATGCAATCCAGAAAAAGCCCAGGAACTAGCCATCTAGTATGAGAAATATGCGAAAGTATGAGCCTGATGAGAGCAAATCCCAGACCTAACCTAGACCTAACATGAATTATTCTCTGAAATATTGACCGAAACCAGGTTTCATTGACTGTTTCAGTGTGCTCCAACATTACTACGTGATCCAAGCCAGAAAAAGCCCAGGATCAGTTGAACAAGTATGTGAAAAACGCGAAAGTATGAGTCTGATGAGGGCGAATCCCAGACCTATGCCAGACCTAACATGCGTTATCCTCCAAAATATTGATCGAAACCAGGTTTAATTGACTGTTTCAGCGTGGTACCACATTACTACGTGATACAATCCAGAAACAGCCCAGGATCTAGCCATGAAGTATGAGAAATATGCGAAAGTATGAGGCTGATGAGGGCAAATCCTAGACCTAACCCAGACATAACATGCGTTATACTCTAAAATATTTATCAAGATCAGGTTTAATTGAATGTTTCAGTGTGGTACCACATTACTACGTGAACCAAACCAGAAAAAACCCAGGATCCGTTCAACAAGTATGTGAAGAATGCGAAAGTATGACCCTGATGAGGGCAAATCCCAGGCCTAACCTAGACCTAACATGCGTTGTCCTCTAAAATATTGATGGAAACCAGGGTTAATTGACTGTTTCAGTGTTGTACTTCATTACAGCGTGATGCAATCCAGAGAAAGCCCAGGATCTAGCCATCAAGTATGAGAAATATGCGAAAGAATGAGCCTGATGAGAGCAAATCCCAGACCTAACCTAGACCTAACATGAATTATTCTCTGAAATATTGACCGAAACCAGGGTTAATTGACTGTTTCAGTGTTGTACTTCATTACAGCGTGATGCAATCCAGAGAAAGCCCAGGATCTAGCCATCAAGTATGAGAAATATGCGAAAGAATGAGCCTGATGAGAGCAAATCCCAGACCTAACCTAGACCTAACATGAATTATTCTCTGAAATATTGACCGAAACCAGGTTTAATTGACTGTTTCAGTGTTGTACTTCATTACTACGTGATGCAATCCAGAAAAAGCCCAGGATCTAGCCGTCAAGTATGAGAAATATGCGAAAGAATGAGCCTGATGAGAGCAAATCCCAGACCTAACCTAGACCTAACATGAATTATTCTCTAAAATATTGATCAAAACCAGGTTTAATTGACTGTTTCAGTGTGGTACCACATTACTACGTGATCCAATCCAGAAATAGCCCAGGATCCAGCCATGAAGTACGAGAAATATGCGAAAGAATGAGCATGATGAGAGCAAATCCCAGACCTAACCTAGACCTAACATGAATTATTCTCTAAAATATTGATCAAAACCAGGTTTAATTGACTGTTTCAGTGTGGTACCACATTACTACGTGATCCAATCCAGAAATAGCCGAGGATCCAGCCATGAAGTATGAGAAATTTGCGAAAGAATGAGCCTGATGAGGGCAAATCCCAGACCTAACCTAGACCTAACATGAATTATTCTCTAAAATATTGATCAAAACCAGGTTTAATTGACTGTTTCAGTGTGGTACCACATTACTACGTGTTCCAATCCAGAATTAGCCCAGGATCCAGCCGTGAAGTAAGAGAAATATGCGAAAGTATGAGCCTGATGAGGGCAAATCCTAGACCTAACCCAGACCTAACATGCGTTATCCTCTAAAATATTGATCGCAACCAGGTTTAATGGACTGTTTCAGTGTGGTACCACACTACTACGTGATCCAAACCAGAAAAAACCCAGAATCCAGCCATGAAGTTAGAGAAATATGCGAAAGTATGAGCCTGCTGAGGGCAAATCCTAGACCTAACCCAGACCTAACATGCGTTATACTCCAAAATATTTATCAAGGTCAGGTTTAATTGAATGTTTCAGTGTGGTACCACATTACTACGTGAACCAAACCAGAAAAAACCCAGGATCCGTTCAACAAGTATGTGAAGAATGCGAAAGTATGAGTCTGATGAGTGAAAATCCCAGCGCTAACCTAGACCTAACATGCGTTATCCTCTAAAAATATGGATCCAAACCAGGTTTAATGGACTGTTTCAGTGTGGTACCACTTTACTACGTGATCCAAAGCAGAAAAAACCCTCGATCAGGTCAATATGTATGTTAAAACTGCGAAAGTATGACCCTGATGAGGGCAAATCCCAGGCCTAACCTAGACCTAACATGCGTTGTCCTCTAAAATATTGATGGAAACCAGGGTTAATTGACTGTTTCAGTGTTGTACTTCATTAGTGCGTGATGCAATCCAGAGAAAGCCCAGGATCTAGCCATCAAGTATGAGAAATATGCGAAAGAATGAGCCTGATGAGAGCAAATCCCAGACCTAACCTAGACCTAACATGAATTATTCTCTAAAATATTGATCGAAACCAGGTTTAATTGACTGTTTCAGTGTGGTACCACATTACTACGTGATCCAATCCAGAAATAGCCCAGAATCCAGCCATGAAGTACGAGAAATATGCGGAAGAATGAGCCTGATGAGAGCAAATCCCAGACCTAACCTAGACCTAACATGAATTATTCTCTAAAATATTGATCAAAACCAGGTTTAATTGACTGTTTCAGTGTGGTACCACATTACTACGTGTTCCAATCCAGAAATAGCCCAGGATCCAGCCATGAAGTATGAGAAATATGCGAAAGTATGAGCCTGATGAGGGCAAATCTTAGACCTAACCCAGACCTAACATGCGTTATCCTCTAAAATATTGATCGCAACCAGGTTTAATGGACTGTTTCAGTGTGGTACCACACTACTACGTGATCCAAACCAGAAAAAACCCAGGATCTGTTCAACAAGTATGTGAAAAACGCGAAAGTATGAGTCTGACGAGGACAAATCCCAGACCTATTCCAGACTTAACTTGCGTTATCCTCTAAAATATTGATCGAAACCAGGTTTAATCGACTGTTTCAGCGTGGTACCACATTACTATGTGATACAATCCAGAAACAGCCCAGGATCCAGCCATGAAGTATGAGAAATATGCGAAAGTATGAGCCCGATGGGGGCATATCCTAGACCTAACCCAGACCTAACATGCGTTATCCTCTAAAATATTTATCAACATCAGGTTTAATTGATTGTTTCAATGTGGTACCACATTACTACGTGATCCACACCAGAAAAAACCCAAGATCCGTTCAACAAGTATGTGAAGAATGCGAAAGTATGAGTCTGATGAGTGAAAATCCCAGGGCTAACCTAGACCTAACATGCGTTATCCTCAAAAATATTTATCAACATGAGGTTTAATTGATTGTTTCAGTGTGGTACCACATTACTACGTGATCCACACCAGAAAATAACCCAGGATCTGTTCAACGAGTATGTGAAAAACGCGAAAGTATGAGCCTGATGTGGGCAAATCCCAGACCTATCCCAGACCTAACTTGCGTTGTCCTCTAAGATATTGATGGAAACCAGGTTTAATTGACTGTTTCAGTGTTGTACTTCATTACTACGAGATGCAATCCAGAAAAAGCCCAGGATCTAGCCATCAAGTATGAGAAATATGCGAAAGAATGAGCCTGATGAGAGCAAATCCCAGACCCAACCTAGACCTAACATGAATTATTCTGTAATATATTGATCGAAACCAGGTTTAATTGACTGTTTCAGTGTGGTCCCACATTACTACGTGATCCAAACCAGAAAAAGCCCAGGATCCGTTCAACAAGTATGTGAAGAATGCGAAAGTATGAGTCTGTTGAGTGAAAATCCCCGGCCTAACCTATACCTAACATGCGTTATCCTCAAAAATATTGATCGAAACCTGGTTTAATCGACTGTTTCAGTGTGGTACCACATTACTATGTGGTCCAAACCAGAAAATAACCCAGGATCTGTTCAACGAGTATGTGAAGTGTGCGAAAGTATGAGTCTGATGAGGGCAAATCCCAGACCTATCCCAGACCTAACATGCGTTATCCTCTAAAATATTTATCAAGACCAGGTTTAATTGATTGTTTCAGTGTGGACCCACATTACTACGTGATCCAAACCAGAAAAAACCCAGGATCCGTTCAACAAGTATGTGAAGAATGCGAAAGCATGAGTCTGATGAGTGAAAATCCCAGGCCTAACCTAGACCTAACATGCGTTATCCTGAATAATATTGATCGAAACCAGGTTTAATTGAGTGTTTCAGTGTTGTACTTCATTACTGCGTGATGCAATCCAGAAAAAGCCCAGGATCTAGCCATCTAGTATGAGAAATATGCGAAAGAATGAGCCTGATGAGAGCAAATCCCATGCTTAACCTAGACCTAACATGAATTATTCTCTAAAATATTCATCAAAACCAGGTTTAATTGACTGTTTCAGTGTGGTACCACATTACTACGTGATCCAAACCAGAAAAAGCCCAGGATCCGTTCAACAAGTATGTGAAGAATGCGAAAGTATGGGTCTGATGAGTGAAAATCCCAGACCTAGCGTAGACCTAACATGCGTTATCCTGTAAAATGTTGATCGAAACCTGGTTTAATCGACTGTTTCAGTGTGGTACCACATTACTATGTGGTCCAAACCAGAAAATAACCCAGGATCTGTTCAACGAGTATGTGAAGTGTGCGAAAGTATGAGTCTGATGAGGGCAAATCCCAGACCTATCCCAGACCTAACATGCGTTATCCTCTAAAATATTTATCAAGACCAGGTTTAATTGATTGTTTCTGTGTGGTCCCACATTACTACGTGATCCAATCCAGAAAAAACCCAGGATCCGTTCAACAAGTATGAGAAGAATGCGAAAGTATGAGTCTGATGAGTGAAAATACCAGGCCTAACCTAGACCTAACATGCGTTATCCTCTAAAAATATTGATCCAAACCAGGTTTAATGGACTGTTTCAGTGTGGTACCACTTTACTACGTGATCCAAAGCAGAAAAAACCCTCGATCAGGACAACATGTATGTTAAAACTGCGAAAGTATGACCCTGTTGAGGGCAAACCCCAGGCCTAACCTAGACCTAACATGCGTTGTCCTCTAAAATATTGATGGAAACCAGGGTTAATTGACTGTTTCAGTGTTGTACTTCATTACTACGTGATGCAATCCAGAAAAAGCCCAGGATCTAGCCGTCAAGTATGAGAAATATGCGAAAGAATGAGCCTGATGAGAGCAAATCCCAGACCTAACCTAGACCTAACATGAATTATTCTCTAAAATATTGATCAAAACCAGGTTTAATTGACTGTTTCAGTGTGGTACCACATTACTACGTGATCCAATCCAGAAATAGCCCAGGATCCAGCCATGAAGTACGAGAAATATGCGAAAGAATGAGCCTGATGAGAGCAAATCCCAGACCTAACCTAGACCTAACATGAATTATTCTCTAAAATATTGATCAAAACCAGGTTTAATTGACTGTTTCAGTGTGGTACCACATTACTACGTGATCCAATCCAGAAATAGCCGAGGATCCAGCCATGAAGTATGAGAAATTTGCGAAAGAATGAGCCTGATGATGGCAAATCCCAGACCTAACCTAGACCTAACATGAATTATTCTCTAAAATATTGATCAAAACCAGGTTTAATTGACTGTTTCAGTGTGGTACCACATTACTACGTGTTCCAATCCAGAATTAGCCCAGGATCCAGCCGTGAAGTAAGAGAAATATGCGAAAGTATGAGCCTGATGAGGGCAAATCCTAGACCTAACCCAGACCTAACATGCGTTATCCTCTAAAATATTGATCGCAACCAGGTTTAATGGACTGTTTCAGTGTGGTACCACACTACTACGTGATCCAAACCAGAAAAAACCCAGAATCCAGCCATGAAGTTAGAGAAATATGCGAAAGTATGAGCCTGCTGAGGGCAAATCCTAGACCTAACCCAGACCTAACATGCGTTATACTCCAAAATATTTATCAAGGTCAGGTTTAATTGAATGTTTCAGTGTGGTACCACATTACTACGTGAACCAAACCAGAAAAAACCCAGGATCCGTTCAACAAGTATGTGAAGAATGCGAAAGTATGAGTCTGATGAGTGAAAATCCCAGCGCTAACCTAGACCTAACATGCGTTATCCTCTAAAAATATGGATCCAAACCAGGTTTAATGGACTGTTTCAGTGTGGTACCACTTTACTACGTGATCCAAAGCAGAAAAAACCCTCGATCAGGTCAATATGTATGTTAAAACTGCGAAAGTATGACCCTGATGAGGGCAAATCCCAGGCCTAACCTAGACCTAACATGCGTTGACCTCTAAAATATTGATGGAAACCAGGGTTAATTGACTGTTTCAGTGTTGTACTTCATTAGTGCGTGATGCAATCCAGAGAAAGCCCAGGATCTAGCCATCAAGTATGAGAAATATGCGAAAGAATGAGCCTGATGAGAGCAAATCCCAGACCTAACCTAGACCTAACATGAATTATTCTCTAAAATATTGATCGAAACCAGGTTTAATTGACTGTTTCAGTGTGGTACCACATTACTACGTGATCCAATCCAGAAATAGCCCAGAATCCAGCCATGAAGTACGAGAAATATGCGGAAGAATGAGCCTGATGAGAGCAAATCCCAGACCTAACCTAGACCTAACATGAATTATTCTCTAAAATATTGATCAAAACCAGGTTTAATTGACTGTTTCAGTGTGGTACCACATTACTACGTGATCCAATCCAGAAATAGCCCAGGATCCAGCCATGAAGTATGAGAAATATGCGAAAGTATGAGCCTGATGAGGGCAAATCCCAGACCTAACCTAGACCTAACATGAATTATTCTCTAAAATATTGATCAAAACCAGGTTTAATTGACTGTTTCAGTGTGGTACCACATTACTACGTGTTCCAATCCAGAAATAGCCCAGGATCCAGCCATGAAGTATGAGAAATATGCGAAAGTATGAGCCTGATGAGGGCAAATCTTAGACCTAACCCAGACCTAACATGCGTTATCCTCTAAAATATTGATCGCAACCAGGTTTAATGGACTGTTTCAGTGTGGTACCACACTACTACGTGATCCAAACCAGAAAAAACCCAGGATCTGTTCAACAAGTATGTGAAAAACGCGAAAGTATGAGTCTGATGAGGACAAATCCCAGACCTATTCCAGACTTAACTTGCGTTATCCTCTAAAATATTGATCGAAACCAGGTTTAATCGACTGTTTCAGCGTGGTACCACATTACTATGTGATACAATCCAGAAACAGCCCAGGATCCAGCCATGAAGTATGAGAAATATGCGAAAGTATGAGCCCGATGGGGGCATATCCTAGACCTAACCCAGACCTAACATGCGTTATCCTCTAAAATATTTATCAACATCAGGTTTAATTGATTGTTTCAATGTGGTACCACATTACTACGTGATCCACACCAGAAAAAACCCAAGATCCGTTCAACAAGTATGTGAAGAATGCGAAAGTATGAGTCTGATGAGTGAAAATCCCAGGGCTAACCTAGACCTAACATGCGTTATCCTCAATAATATTGATCGAAACCAGGTTTAATTGAGTGTTTCAGTGTTGTACCACATTACTACGTGATCCAAGCCAGAAAAAGCCCAGGATCAGTTCAACAAGTATGTGAAAAACGCGAAAGTATGAGTCTGATGAGGGCGAATCCCAGACCTATGCCAGACCTAACTTGCGTTATCCTCTAAAATATTGATCGAAACCAGGTTTAATTGACTGTTTCAGCGTGGTACCACATTACTACGTGATACAATCCAGAAACAGCCCAGGATCTAGCCATGAAGTATGAGAAATATGCGAAAGTATGAGCCTGATGAGGGCAAATCCTAGACCTAACCCAGACCTAACATGCGTTATACTCCAAAATATTTATCAAGATCAGGTATAATTGAATGTTTTAGTGTGGTACCACATTACTACGTGAACCAAACCAGAAAAACCCAGGATTCGTTCAACAAGTATGTGAAGAATGCGAAAGTATGAGTCTGATGAGTGAAAATCCCAGGGCTAACCTAGACCTAACATGCGTTATCCTCTAAAATATTGATCGCAACCAGGTTTAATGGACTGTTTCAGTGTGGTACCACACTACTACGTGATCCAAACCAGAAAAAACCCAGGATCTGTTCAACAAGTACGTGAAAACCGCGAAAGTATGAGTCTGATGAGGTCAAATCCCAGACCTATCCCAGAATTAACTTGCGTTATCCTCTAAAATATTGATCGAAACCAGGTTTAATCGACTGTTTCAGCGTGGTACCACATTACTATGTGATACAATCCAGAAACAGCCCAGGATCCAGCCATGAAGTATGAGAAATATGCGAAAGTATGAGCCTGATGGGGGCAAATCCTAGACCTACCCCAGACCAAACATGCGTTATCCTCTAAAATATTGATCGCAACCAGGTTTAATTGACTGTTTCAGTGTGGTACCACATTAATACGTGATCCAATCCAGAAATAGCCCAGGATCCAGTCATGAAGTATGAGAAATATGCGAAAGTTTGAACCTGATGAGGGCAAATCCTAGACCTAACCCAGACCTAACTTGCGTTATCCTCTAAAATATTTATCAAGACCAGGTTTAATTCAATGTTTCAGTGTGGTACCACATTACTACGTGATCCAAACCAGAAAAAACCCAGGATCCGTTCAACAAGTATGTGAAGAATGCGAAAGTATGAGTCTGATGAGTGAAAATCCCAGACCTAACGTAGACCTAACATGCGTTATCCTGTAAAATGTTGATCCAAACCTGGTTTAATCGACTGTTTCAGTGTGGTACCACATTACTATGTGATCCAAACCAGAAAATAACCCAGGATCTGTTCAACGAGTATGTGAAGTGTGCGAAAGTATGAGTCTGATGAGGGCAAATCCCAGACCTATCCCAGACCTAACATGCGTTATCCTCAAAAATATTGATCGAAACCTGCTTTAATCGACTGTTTCAGTGTGGTACCACATTACTATGTGATCCAAACCAGAAAATAACCCAGGATCTGTTCAACGAGTATGTGAAGTGTGCGAAAGTATGAGTCTGATGAGTGAAAATCCCAGGGCTAACCTAGACCTAACATGCGTTATCCTCAATAATATTGATCGAAACCAGGTTTAATTGAGTGTTTCAGTGTTGTACCACATTACTACGTGATCCAAGCCAGAAAAAGCCCAGGATCAGTTCAACAAGTATGTGAAAAACGCGAAAGTATGAGTCTGATGAGGGCGAATCCCAGACCTATGCCAGACCTAACTTGCGTTATCCTCTAAAGTATTGATCGAAACCAGGTTTAATTGACTGTTTCAGTGTGGTACCACATTACTACGTGATCCAATCCAGAAATAGCCCAGGATCCAGCCATGAAGAATGAGAAATATGCGAAAGTATGAGCCTGATGAGGGCAAATCCTAGACCTAACCCGGACCTAACATGCGTTATCCTCTAAAATATTTATCAAAACCAGGTTTAATCGACTGTTTCAGTGTGGTACCACATTACTATGCGATCCAAACCAGAAAATAACCCAGGATCTGTTCAACGCGTATGTGAAAAACGCGAAAGTATGAGCCTGATGTGGGTAAATCCCAGACCTATCCCAGACCTAACTTGCGTTGTCCTCTAAGATATTGATGGAAACCAGGTTTAGTTGACTGTTTCAGTGTTGTACTTCATTACTACATGATGCAATCCAGAAAAAGCCCAGGATCTAGCCATCAAGTATGAGAAATATGCGAAAGAATGAGCCTGATGAGAGCAAATCCCAGACCTAACCTAGACCTAACATGAATTATTCTCTAAAATATTGATCAAAACCAGGTTTAATCGACTGTTTCAGTGTGGTACCACTATGCTACGTGATCCAAACCAGAAAAAACCCAGGATCAGTTCAACAAGTATGTGAAAAACGCGAAAGTATGAGCCTGATGAGGGCAAACCCCAGGCCTAACCTAGACCTAACATGAATTATTATCCAAAATATTGATCGAAACCAGGTTTAATTGACTGTTTCAGTGTTGTACTTCATTACTACGTGATGCAATCCAGAAAATGCCCAGGATCTAGCCATCAAGTATGAGAGATATGCGAAAGAATGAGCCTGATGAGAGCAAATCTTAGACCTAACACAGACCTAAGATGCGTTATCCTCTTAAATATTTATCCAGACCAGGTTTCATTGAATGTTTCAGTGTGGTACCACATTACTACGTGATCCAATCCAGAAATAGCCCAGGATCTAGCCATGAAGTATGAGAAATATGCGAAGGTATGAGCCTGATGAGGGCAAATCCTAGACCTAACCCAAACCTAACATGCGTTATCCTCTAAAATATTGATCAAGACCAGGTTTAATTGAATGTTTCAGTGTGGTACCACATTACTACGTGAACCAAACCAGAAAAAACCCAGGATCTGTTAAACAAGTATGCGAAAAATGCGAAAGTATGAGCCAGATGATTGCAAATACCACAGCTATCCCAGTCATAACCAGCGTTATCCTCTAAAATATTATTCGCAACCAGGTTTAATTGACTGTTTCAGTGTGGTACGTCATTACTACGTGATGCAATCCAGAAGAAGCCCAGGATCTAGCCATCAAGTATGAGAGATATGCGAAAGAATGAGCCTGATGAGAGCAAATCTTAGACCTAACACAGACCTAAGATGCGTTATCCTCTAAAATCTTTATCCAGACCAGGTTTCATTGAATGTTTCAGTGTGGTACTACATTAATACTTGATCCAATCCAGAAAGAGCCCAGGATCTAGCCATGAAGTATTAGAAATATGCGAAAGTATGAGCCTGATGAGAGCAAATCCCAGACCTAACCTTGACCTAACATGAATTATTCTCTAAAATATTGATCGAAACCAGGTTTAATTGACTGTTTCAGTGTGGTCCCACATTACTACGTGATCCAAACCAGAAAAAACCCAGGATCCATTCAACAAGTATGTGAAGAATGCGAAAGTATGAGTCTGGTGAGTGAAGATCCCAGGCCTAACCTAGACCTAACATGAATTATTCTCTAAAATATTGATCGAAACCTGGTTTAATCTATTGTTTCAGTGTGGTACCACATTACTATTAGATCCAAACCAGAAAATAACCCAGGATCTGTTCAACGAGTATGTGAAGTGTGCGAAAGTATGAGTATGATGAGGGCAAACCCCAGGCCTAACCTAGACCTAACATGAATTATTATCTAAAATATTGATCGAAACCAGGTTTAATTGACTGTTTCAGTGTTGTACTTCATTACTACGTGATGCAATCCAGAAAATGCCCAGGATCTAGCCATCAAGTATGAGAGATATGCGAAAGAATGAGCCTGATGAGAGCAAATCTTAGACCTAACACAGACCTAAGATGCGTTATCCTCTTAAATATTTATCCAGACCAGGTTTCATTGAATGTTTCAGTGTGGTACCACATTACTACGTGATCCAATCCAGAAATAGCCCAGGATCTAGCCATGAAGTATGAGAAATATGCGAAGGTATGAGCCTGATGAGGGCAAATCCTAGACCTAACCCAAACCTAACATGCGTTATCCTCTAAAATATTGATCAAGACCAGGTTTAATTGAATGTTTCAGTGTGGTACCACAGTACTACGTGAACCAAACCAGAAAAAACCCAGGATCTGTTAAACAAGTATGCGAAAAATGCGAAAGTATGAGCCAGATGATTGCAAATACCACAGCTATCCCAGTCATAACCAGCGTTATCCTCTAAAATATTATTCGCAACCAGGTTTAATTGACTGTTTCAGTGTGGTACGTCATTACTACGTGATGCAATCCAGAAGAAGCCCAGGATCTAGCCATCAAGTATGAGAGATATGCGAAAGAATGAGCCTGATGAGAGCAAATCTTAGACCTAACACAGACCTAAGATGCGTTATCCTCTAAAATCTTTATCCAGACCAGGTTTCATTGAATGTTTCAGTGTGGTACTACATTAATACTTGATCCAATCCAGAAAGAGCCCAGGATCTAGCCATGAAGTATTAGAAATATGCGAAAGTATGAGCCTGATGAGAGCAAATCCCAGACCTAACCTTGACCTAACATGAATTATTCTCTAAAATATTGATCGAAACCAGGTTTAATTGACTGTTTCAGTGTGGTCCCACATTACTACGTGATCCAAACCAGAAAAAACCCAGGATCCATTCAACAAGTATGTGAAGAATGCGAAAGTATGAGTCTGGTGAGTGAAGATCCCAGGCCTAACCTAGACCTAACATGAATTATTCTCTAAAATATTGATCGAAACCTGGTTTAATCTATTGTTTCAGTGTGGTACCACATTACTATTAGATCCAAACCAGAAAATAACCCAGGATCTGTTCAACGAGTATGTGAAGTGTGCGAAAGTATGAGTATGATGAGGGCAAATCCCAGACCTATCCCAGACCTAACATGCGTTATCCTCTAAAATATTTATCAAGGCCAGGTTTAGTTGATTGTTTCAGTGTGGTCCCACATTACTACGTGATCCAAACCAGAAAAAACCCGGGATCCGTTCAACAAGTATGTGAAGAATGCGAAAGTATGAGTCTGATGAGTGAAAATCCCAGACATAACCTAGACCTAACATGCGTTATCCTCTAAAATATTGATCCAAACCAGGTTTAATTGACTGTTTCAGTGTGGTCCCACATTACTACGTGATACAATCCTGAAACAGCCCAGGATCTAGCCATGAAGTATGAGAAATATGCGAATGTATGAGCCTGACGAGGACAAATCCTAGACCTAACCCAAACCTAACATGCGTTATCCTCCAAAATATTTATCAAGACCAGGTTTAATTGAATGTTTCAGTGTGGTACCACTATGCTACGTGATCCAAACCAGAAAAAACCCAGGATCAGTTCAACAAGTATGTGAAAAACGCGAAAGTATGAGCCTGATGAGGGCAAACCCCAGGCCTAACCTAGACCTAACATGAATTATTATCTAAAATATTGATCGAAACCAGGTTTAATTGACTGTTTCAGTGTTGTACTTCATTACTACGTGATGCAATCCAGAAAAAGCCCAGGATCTAGCCATCAAGTATGAGAAATATGCGAAAGTATGAGCCTGATGAGGGCAAATCCTAGACCTAACCCAAACCTAACATGCGTTATCCTCTAAAATATTGATCAAGACCAGGTTAGATGAATGTTTCAGTGTGGTACCACATTACTACGTGAACCAAACCAGAAAAAACCCAGGATCTGTTAAACGAGTATGTGAAGTGTGCGAAAGTATGAGCCTGATGAGGGCGAATCCCAGACCTATCCCAGACATAACTTGCGTTATCCTCCAAAATATTGATCGAAACAAGGTTTAATTGACTGTTTCAGCGTGGTACCACATTACTACGTGATACAATCCGGAAACAGCCCAGGATCTAGCCATGAAGTATGTGAAGTGTGCGAAAGTATGAGCCTGATGAGAGCAAATCTTAGACCTAACACAGACCTAAGATGCGTTATCCTCTTAAATATTTATCCAGACCAGGTTTCATTCAATGTTTCAGTGTGGTACCACATTACTACGTGATACAAACCGGAAACAGCCCAGGATCTAGCCATGAAGTATGTGAAGTGTGCGAAAGTATGAGCCTGATGAGAGCAAATCTTAGACCTAACACAGACCTAAGATGCGTTATCCTCTTAAATATTTATCCAGACCAGGTTTCATTGAATGTTTCAGTGTGGTACCACATTACTACGTGATCCAATCCAGAAATAGCCCAGGATCTAGCCATGAAGTATGAGAAATATGCGAAGGTATGAGCCTGATGAGGGCGAATCCCAGACCTATCCCAGACCTAACTTGCGTTATCCTCCAAAATATTGATCGAAACATGGTTTAATTGACTGTTTCAGCGTGGTACCACATTACTACGTGATACAATCCGGAAACAGCCCAGGATCTAGCCATCAAGTATGAGAAATATGCGAAAGAATGAGTCTGATGAGTGCAAATCCCAGACCTAACCTAGATCTAACATGAATTATTCTCTAAAATATTGATCGAAACCGAGTTTAATTGACTGTTTCAGTGTGGTACCACATTACTACGTGATCCAATCCAGTAAAACCCCAGGATCCGTTCAACAAGTATGTGAAGAATGCGAAAGTATGAGTCTGATGAGTGAAAATCCCAGGCCTAACCTAGACCTAACATGCGTTATCCTCTAAAATATTGATCGAAACCAGGTTTAATTGACCGTTTCAGTGTGGTACCACATTACTACGTGATCCAATCCAGAAATAGCCCAGGATCTAGCCATGAGGTATGAGAAATATGCGAAAGTATGAGCCTGATGAGGGCAAATCCTAGACCTAACCCAGACCTAACATGCGTTATCCTCAAAAATATTTATCAAGACCAGGTTTAACTGAATGTTTCAGTGTGGTACCACATTACTACGTGATCCATACCAGAAAAAACCCAGGATCTGTTCAACAAGTATCTGAAGAATGCGAAAGTATGAGTCTGATGAGTGAAAATTTCAGGGCTAACCTAGACCTAACATGCATTATCCTCTAAAATATTGATCCAAACCAGGTTTAGTGGACTGTTTCAGTGTGGTACCACTTTACTACGTGATCCAAAGCAGAAAAAACCGTCGATCAGGTCAACATGTATGTTAGAACTGCGAAAGTATGACCCCGATGAGGGCAAATCCCAGGCCTAACCTAGACCTAACATGAATTATTCTCTAAAATATTGATCGAAACCAGGTTTAATTGACTGTTTCAGTGTTGTACTTCATTACTACGTGATGCAATCCAGAAAATGCCCAGGATCTAGCCATCAAGTATGAGAGATATGCGAAAGAATGAGCCTGATGAGAGCAAATCTTAGACCTAACACAGACCTAAGATGCGTTATCCTCTTAAATATTTATCCAGACCAGGTTTCATTGAATGTTTCAGTGTGGTACCACATTACTACGTGATCCAATCCAGAAATAGCCCAGGATCTAGCCATGAAGTATGAGAAATATGCGAAGGTATGAGCCTGATGAGGGCAAATCCTAGACCTAACCCAAACCTAACATGCGTTATCCTCTAAAATATTGATCAAGACCAGGTTTAATTGAATGTTTCAGTGTGGTACCACATTACTACGTGATCCATACCAGAAAAAACCCAGGATCTGTTAAACAAGTATGCGAAAAATGCGAAAGTATGAGCCAGATGATTGCAAATACCACAGCTATCCCAGTCATAACCAGCGTTATCCTCTAAAATATTATTCGCAACCAGGTTTAATTGACTGTTTCAGTGTGGTACTTCATTACTACGTGATGCAATCCAGAAGAAGCCCAGGATCTAGCCATCAAGTATGAGAGATATGCGAAAGAATGAGCCTGATGAGAGCAAATCTTAGACCTAACACAGACCTAAGATGCGTTATCCTCTAAAATATTTATCCAGACCAGGTTTCATTGAATGTTTCAGTGTGGTACTACATTAATACTTGATCCAATCCAGAAAGAGCCCAGGATCTAGCCATGGAGTATTAGAAATATGCGAAAGTATGAGCCTGATGAGAGCAAATCCCAGACCTAACCTTGACCTAACATGAATTATTCTCTAAAATATTGATCGAAACCAGGTTTAATTGACTGTTTCAGTGTGGTCCCACATTACTACGTGATCCAAACCAGAAAAAACCCAGGATCCATTCAACAAGTATGTGAAGAATGCGAAAGTATGAGTCTGATGAGTGAAGATCCCAGGCCTAACCTAGACCTAACATGAATTATTCTCTAAAATATTGATCGAAACCTGGTTTAATCTATTGTTTCAGTGTGGTACCACATTACTATTAGATCCAAACCAGAAAATAACCCAGGATCTGTTCAACGAGTATGTGAAGTGTGCGAAAGTATGAGTATGATGAGGGCAAATCCCAGACCTATCCCAGACCTAACATGCGTTATCCTCTAAAATATTTATGAAGGCCAGGTTTAGTTGATTGTTTCAGTGTGGTCCCACATTACTACGTGATCCAAACCAGAAAAAACCCGGGATCCGTTCAACAAGTATGTGAAGAATGCGAAAGTATGAGTCTGATGAGTGAAAATCCCAGACATAACCTAGACCTAACATGCGTTATCCTCTAAAATATTGATCCAAACCAGGATTAATTGACTGTTTCAGTGTGGTCCCACATTACTACGTGATACAATCCTGAAACAGCCCAGGATCTAGCCATGAAGTATGAGAAATATGCGAATGTATGAGCCTGATGAGGACAAATCCTAGACCTAACCCAAACCTAACATGCGTTATCCTCCAAAATATTTATCAAGACCAGGTTTAATTGAATGTTTCAGTGTGGTGCCACTTTACTACGTGATCCAAAGCATTAAGAAACCTCGATCAGGTCAACATGTATGTTAAAACTGCGAAAGTATGACCCTGATGAGGGCAAATCCCAGGCCTTACCTAGACCTAACATGCGTTGTCCTCTAAAATATTGATGGAAACCAGGTTTAATTGACTGATTCAGTGTTGTACTTCATTACCACGTGATGCGATCCAGAAAAAGCCCAGGATCTAGCCATCAAGTATGAGAAATATGCGAAAGAATGAGCCTGATGAGAGCAAATCCCAGACCTAACCTAGACATAACATACATTATTCTCTAAAATATTGATCAAAACCAGGTTTAATTGACTGTTTCAGTGTGGTACCACATTACTACGTGATCCAATCCAGAAATAGCCCAGGATCTAGCCATGAAGTATGAGAAATATGCGAAAGTATGAGCCTGACGAGGGCAAATCCTAGACCTTACCCAGACCTAACATGCGTTATCCTGTAAAATATTTATCATAACCAGGTTTAATTGATTGTTTCAGTGTGGTCCCACATTACTACGTGATCCAAACCAGAAAAAACCTAGGATCCGTTCAACAAGTATGTGAAGAATGCGAAAGTATGAGTCTGATGAGGGCTAATCCCAGACCTATCCCAGACCTAACTTGCGTTATCGTCTAAAATAATGATCGAAACCAGGTTTAATGGACTGTTTTAGATGTGGTACCACTTTACCACGTGATCCAAAGCAGAAAAAACCCTTGATCAGGTCAACATGCATGTTAAAACTGCGAAAGTATGACCCTGATGAGGTCAAATCCCAGACTTATCCCAGACCTGACATGCGTTATCCTC
This sequence comes from Colletes latitarsis, assembly GCF_051014445.1. Taxonomy (NCBI): domain Eukaryota; kingdom Metazoa; phylum Arthropoda; class Insecta; order Hymenoptera; family Colletidae; genus Colletes; species Colletes latitarsis. The sequence goes on along the minus strand of NW_027488379.1, from coordinate 3,497,350 downwards.
TAAACTAGTTATCAAGACCAGGTTTAATTGATTGTTTCGGTGTGGTCCCACATTACTACGTAATCCAAACCAGAAAAAACCCAGGATCCGTTCAACAAGTATGTGAAGAATGCGAAAGTATGAGTCTGATGAGTGAAAATCCCAGACATAACCTAGACCTAACATGCGTTATCCTCTAAAATATTGATCCAAACCAGGTTTAATGGACTGTTTCAGTGGGGTACCACTTCACTACGTGATCCAAAGCAGAAAAAACACTCGATCAGGTCAACATGTATGTTAAAACTGCGAAAGTATGACCCTGATGAGGGCAAATCCCAGACCTATCCCAGACCTAACTTGCGTTATCCTCAAAAATATTGATCGAAACCAGGTTTAATTGACTGTTTCAGCGTGGTACCACATTACTACGTGATACAATCCAGAAACAGCCAAGGATCTAGCCATGAAGTATGAGTAATATGCGAATGTATGAGCCTGATGAGGACAAATCCTAGACCTAACCCAAACCTAACATGCGTTATCCTCTAAAATATTTATCAAGACCAGGTTTAATTGAATGTTTCAGTGTGGTACCACATTACTACGTGTACCAAACCAGAAAAAACCCAGGATCCGTTCAACAAGTATGTGAAGAATGCGAAAGTATGAGTCTGATGAGTGAAAATCCCAGGTCTAACCCAGACCTAACATGCGTTATCCTCTAAAATAATGATCGAAACCAGGTTTAATTGACTGTTTTAGTTGTGGTACCACTTTACCACGTGATCCAAAGCAGTAAAAACCCTCGGTCAGGTCAACATGCATGTTAAAACTGCGAAAGTATGACCCTGATGAGGTCAAATCCCAGACTTATCCCAGACCTGACATGCGTTATCCTCTAAAATAGTTATCAAGACCAGGTTTAATTGATTGTTTCGGTGTGGTCCCACATTACTACGTAATCCAAACCAGAAAAAACCCAGGATCCGTTCAACAAGTATGTGAAGAATGCGAAAGTATGAGTCTGATGAGTGAAAATCCCAGACATAACCTAGACCTAACATGCGTTATCCTCTAAAATATTGATCCAAACCAGGTTTAATGGACTGTTTCAGTGGGGTACCACTTTACTATGTGATCCAAAGCAGAAAAAACACTCGATCAGGTCAACATGTATGTTAAAACTGCGAAAGTATGACCCTGATGAGGGCAAATCCCAGACCTATCCCAGACCTAACTTGCGTTATCCTCAAAAATATTGATCGAAACCAGGTTTAATTGACTGTTTCAGCGTGGTACCACATTACTACGTGATACAATCCAGAAACAGCCAAGGATCTAGCCATGAAGTATGAGAAATATGCGAATGTATGAGCCTGATGAGGACAAATCCTAGACCTAACCCAAACCTAACATGCGTTATCCTCTAAAATATTTATCATGACCAGGTTTAATTGATTGTTTCAGTGTGGTCCCACATTACTACGTGATCCAAACCAGAAAAAACCCAGGATCCGTTTAAGAAGTATGTGAAGAATGCGAAAGTATGAGTCTGATGAGTGAAAATCCCAGGCCTAACCTAGACCTAACATGCGTTATCCTCAAAAATATTGATCGAAACCAGGTTTAATTGACTGTTTCAGTGTGGTACCACATTACTATGTGATCCAATCCAGAAATAGCCCAGGATCTAGCCGTGAAGTATGAGAAATATGCGAAAGTATGAGTCTGACGAGGGCAAATCCTAGACCTAACTCAGACCTAACATGCGTTATCCTCTAAAATATTTATCATGACCAAGTTTAATTGATTGTTTCAGTGTGGTCCCACATTACTACGTAATCCAAAGCAGAAAAAACCCAGGATCCGTTTAACAAGTATGTGAAGAATGCGAAAGTATGAGTCTGATGAGTGAAAATCCCCGGCCTAGCCTAGACCTAACATGCGTTATCCTCAAAAATATTGATCAAAACCAGGTTTAATTGACTGTTTCAGTGTGGTACCACACTACTACGTGACCCAAACCGGAAAAAACCCAGGATCTGTTCAACAAGTATGTGAAAAACGCGAAAGTATGAGCCTGATGAGGGCAAATCCAAGAGCTAACCCAAACCTAACATGAGTTATCCTCTAAAATATTTATCATGACCAGGTTTAATTGAATGTTTCAGTGTGGTACCACATTACTACGTGAACCAAACCAGAAAAAACCCTGTATCCGTTCAACAAGTATGTGAAGAATGCGAAAGTATGAGTCTGATGAGTGAAATTCCCAGGGCTAACCTAGACCTAACAAGCGTTATCCTCTAAAATATTGATCCAAACCATATTTTATGGACTGTTTCAGTGTGGTACCACTTTACTGCGTGATCCAAAGCAGAGAAAACCCTCGATCAGGTCAACATGTATGTTAAAACTGCGAAAGTATGACTCTGGTGTGGGCAAATCCCAGGCCTAACCTAGACCTAACATGCGTTGTCCTCTAAAATATTGATCGAAACCAGGTTTAATTGACTGTTTCAGTGTGGTCCCACATTACTACGTGATCCAAACCAGAAAAAACCCAGGATCCATTCAACAAGTATGTGAAGAATGCGAAAGTATGAGTCTGATGAGTGAAGATCCCAGGCCTAACCTAGACCTAACATGAATTATTCTCTAAAATATTGATCGAAACCTGGTTTAATCTATTGTTTCAGTGTGGTACCACATTACTATTAGATCCAAACCAGAAAATAACCCAGGATCTGTTCAACGAGTATGTGAAGTGTGCGAAAGTATGAGTATGATGAGGGCAAATCCCAGACCTATCCCAGACCTAACATGCGTTATCCTCTAAAATATTTATGAAGGCCAGGTTTAGTTGATTGTTTCAGTGTGGTCCCACATTACTACGTGATCCAAACCAGAAAAAACCCGGGATCCGTTCAACAAGTATGTGAAGAATGCGAAAGTATGAGTCTGATGAGTGAAAATCCCAGACATAACCTAGACCTAACATGCGTTATCCTCTAAAATATTGATCCAAACCAGGATTAATTGACTGTTTCAGTGTGGTCCCACATTACTACGTGATACAATCCTGAAACAGCCCAGGATCTAGCCATGAAGTATGAGAAATATGCGAATGTATGAGCCTGATGAGGACAAATCCTAGACCTAACCCAAACCTAACATGCGTTATCCTCCAAAATATTTATCAAGACCAGGTTTAATTGAATGTTTCAGTGTGGTGCCACTTTACTACGTGATCCAAAGCATTAAGAAACCTCGATCAGGTCAACATGTATGTTAAAACTGCGAAAGTATGACCCTGATGAGGGCAAATCCCAGGCCTTACCTAGACCTAACATGCGTTGTCCTCTAAAATATTGATGGAAACCAGGTTTAATTGACTGATTCAGTGTTGTACTTCATTACCACGTGATGCGATCCAGAAAAAGCCCAGGATCTAGCCATCAAGTATGAGAAATATGCGAAAGAATGAGCCTGATGAGAGCAAATCCCAGACCTAACCTAGACATAACATACATTATTCTCTAAAATATTGATCAAAACCAGGTTTAATTGACTGTTTCAGTGTGGTACCACATTACTACGTGATCCAATCCAGAAATAGCCCAGGATCTAGCCATGAAGTATGAGAAATATGCGAAAGTATGAGCCTGACGAGGGCAAATCCTAGACCTTACCCAGACCTAACATGCGTTATCCTGTAAAATATTTATCATAACCAGGTTTAATTGATTGTTTCAGTGTGGTCCCACATTACTACGTGATCCAAACCAGAAAAAACCTAGGATCCGTTCAACAAGTATGTGAAGAATGCGAAAGTATGAGTCTGATGAGGGCTAATCCCAGACCTATCCCAGACCTAACTTGCGTTATCGTCTAAAATAATGATCGAAACCAGGTTTAATGGACTGTTTTAGATGTGGTACCACTTTACCACGTGATCCAAAGCAGAAAAAACCCTCGATCAGGTCAACATGCATGTTAAAACTGCGAAAGTATGACCCTGATGAGGTCAAATCCCAGACTTATCCCAGACCTGACATGCGTTATCCTCTAAACTAGTTATCAAGACCAGGTTTAATTGATTGTTTCGGTGTGGTCCCACATTACTACGTAATCCAAACCAGAAAGAACCCAGGATCCGTTCAACAAGTATGTGAAGAATGCGAAAGTATGAGTCTGATGAGTGAAAATCCCAGACATAACCTAGACCTAACATGCGTTATCCTCTAAAATATTGATCCAAACCAGGTTTAATGGACTGTTTCAGTGGGGTACCACTTCACTACGTGATCCAAAGCAGAAAAAACACTCGATCAGGTCAACATGTATGTTAAAACTGCGAAAGTATGACCCTGATGAGGGCAAATCCCAGACCTATCCCAGACCTAACTTGCGTTATCCTCAAAAATATTGATCGAAACCAGGTTTAATTGACTGTTTCAGCGTGGTACCACATTACTACGTGATACAATCCAGAAACAGCCAAGGATCTAGCCATGAAGTATGAGTAATATGCGAATGTATGAGCCTGATGAGGACAAATCCTAGACCTAACCCAAACCTAACATGCGTTATCCTCTAAAATATTTATCAAGACCAGGTTTAATTGAATGTTTCAGTGTGGTACCACATTACTACGTGTACCAAACCAGAAAAAACCCAGGATCCGTTCAACAAGTATGTGAAGAATGCGAAAGTATGAGTCTGATGAGTGAAAATCCCAGGTCTAACCCAGACCTAACATGCGTTATCCTCTAAAATAATGATCGAAACCAGGTTTAATTGACTGTTTTAGTTGTGGTACCACTTTACCACGTGATCCAAAGCAGTAAAAACCCTCGGTCAGGTCAACATGCATGTTAAAACTGCGAAAGTATGACCCTGATGAGGTCAAATCCCAGACTTATCCCAGACCTGACATGCGTTATCCTCTAAAATAGTTATCAAGACCAGGTTTAATTGATTGTTTCGGTGTGGTCCCACATTACTACGTAATCCAAACCAGAAAAAACCCAGGATCCGTTCAACAAGTATGTGAAGAATGCGAAAGTATGAGTCTGATGAGTGAAAATCCCAGACATAACCTAGACCTAACATGCGTTATCCTCTAAAATATTGATCCAAACCAGGTTTAATGGACTGTTTCAGTGGGGTACCACTTTACTATGTGATCCAAAGCAGAAAAAACACTCGATCAGGTCAACATGTATGTTAAAACTGCGAAAGTATGACCCTGATGAGGGCAAATCCCAGACCTATCCCAGACCTAACTTGCGTTATCCTCAAAAATATTGATCGAAACCAGGTTTAATTGACTGTTTCAGCGTGGTACCACATTACTACGTGATACAATCCAGAAACAGCCAAGGATCTAGCCATGAAGTATGAGAAATATGCGAATGTATGAGCCTGATGAGGACAAATCCTAGACCTAACCCAAACCTAACATGCGTTATCCTCTAAAATATTTATCATGACCAGGTTTAATTGATTGTTTCAGTGTGGTCCCACATTACTACGTGATCCAAACCAGAAAAAACCCAGGATCCGTTTAAGAAGTATGTGAAGAATGCGAAAGTATGAGTCTGATGAGTGAAAATCCCAGGCCTAACCTAGACCTAACATGCGTTATCCTCAAAAATATTGATCGAAACCAGGTTTAATTGACTGTTTCAGTGTGGTACCACATTACTATGTGATCCAATCCAGAAATAGCCCAGGATCTAGCCGTGAAGTATGAGAAATATGCGAAAGTATGAGTCTGACGAGGGCAAATCCTAGACCTAACTCAGACCTAACATGCGTTATCCTCTAAAATATTTATCATGACCAAGTTTAATTGATTGTTTCAGTGTGGTCCCACATTACTACGTAATCCAAAGCAGAAAAAACCCAGGATCCGTTTAACAAGTATGTGAAGAATGCGAAAGTATGAGTCTGATGAGTGAAAATCCCCGGCCTAGCCTAGACCTAACATGCGTTATCCTCAAAAATATTGATCAAAACCAGGTTTAATTGACTGTTTCAGTGTGGTACCACACTACTACGTGACCCAAACCGGAAAAAACCCAGGATCTGTTCAACAAGTATGTGAAAAACGCGAAAGTATGAGCCTGATGAGGGCAAATCCAAGAGCTAACCCAAACCTAACATGAGTTATCCTCTAAAATATTTATCATGACCAGGTTTAATTGAATGTTTCAGTGTGGTACCACATTACTACGTGAACCAAACCAGAAAAAACCCTGTATCCGTTCAACAAGTATGTGAAGAATGCGAAAGTATGAGTCTGATGAGTGAAATTCCCAGGGCTAACCTAGACCTAACAAGCGTTATCCTCTAAAATATTGATCCAAACCATATTTTATGGACTGTTTCAGTGTGGTACCACTTTACTGCGTGATCCAAAGCAGAGAAAACCCTCGATCAGGTCAACATGTATGTTAAAACTGCGAAAGTATGACTCTGGTGTGGGCAAATCCCAGGCCTAACCTAGACCTAACATGCGTTGTCCTCTAAAATATTGATCGAAACCAGGTTTAATCGACTCTTTCAGTGTGGTACCACACTACTACGTGACCCAAACCGGGAAAAACCCAGGATCTGTTCAACGAGTGTGTGAAAAACGCGAAAGTATGAGCCTGATGAGGGCAAATCCCAGTCCTATCCCAGACCTAACTTGCGTTATCCTCAAAAATATTGATCGAAACCTGGTTTAATCGACTGTTTCAGTGTGGTACCACATTACTACGTGACCCAATCCAGAAATAGCCGAGGATCTAGCCATGAAATATGAGAAATATGCGAAAGTATGAGTCTGACGAGGGCAAATCCTAGACCTAACTCAGACCTAACATGCGTTATCCTCTAAAATATTTATCATGACCAAGTTTAATTGATTGTTTCAGTGTGGTCCCACATTACTACGTGATCCAAGCCAGAAAAAACCCAGGTTCCGTTCAACAAGTATGTGAAGAATGCGAAAGTATGAGTGTGGTGAGTGAAAAACCCCGGCCTAACCTAGACCTAACATGTGTTATCCTCAAATATATTGATCGAAACCTGGTTTAATCGTCGGTTTCAGTGTGTTACCACATTACTACGTGATCCAATCCAGAAATAGCCCAGGATCTAGCCATGAAATATGAGAAATATGCGAAAGTATGAGCCTGACGAGGGCAAATCCTAGACCTAACCCAGACCTAACATGCGTTATCCTCTAAAATATTTATCAAGACCAGGTTTAATTGATTGTTTCAGTGTGGTCCCACATTACTACGTGATCCAAGCCAGAAAAAACCCAGGATCTGTTCAACGAGTATGTGAAGTGTGCGAAAGTATGAGTCTGATGAGGACAAATCCCAGACCTATCCGAGACCTAACATGCATTATCCTCTAAAATATTTATCAAGACCAGGTTTAATTGAATGTTTCAGTGTGGTACCACATTACTACGTGATCCAATCCAGAAATAGCCCAGGATCCAGCCATGAAGTATGAGAAATATGCGAAAGTATGAGCCTGATGGGGGCAAATCCTAGACCTAACCCAGACCTAACATGCGTTATCCTCTAAAATATTGATCGAAACCAGGTTTAATCGACTCTTTCAGTGTGGTACCACACTACTACGTGACCCAAACCGGGAAAAACCCAGGATCTGTTCAACGAGTGTGTGAAAAACGCGAAAGTATGAGCCTGATGAGGGCAAATCCCAGTCCTATCCCAGACCTAACTTGCGTTATCCTCAAAAATATTGATCGAAACCTGGTTTAATCGACTGTTTCAGTGTGGTACCACATTACTACGTGACCCAATCCAGAAATAGCCGAGGATCTAGCCATGAAGTATGAGAAATATGCGAAAGTATGAGCCTGACGAGGACAAATCCTAGACCTAACCCAGACCAAACATGCGTTATCCTCAAAAATATTGATCGAAACCGGGTTTAATCGACTGTTTCAGTGTGGTACCACACTACTACGTGACCCAAACCGGAAAAAACCCAGGATCTGTTCAACAAGTATGTGAAAAACGCGAAAGTATGAGCCTGATAAGGGCAAATCCCAGACCTATCCCAGACCTAACTTGCGTTATCCTCAAAAATATTGATAGAAACCTGGTTTAATCGACTGTTTCAGTGTGGTACCACATTACTACGTGATCCAATCCAGAAATAGCCCAGGATCTAGCCATGAGATATGAGAAATATGCGAAAGTATGAGCCTGTCGAGGGCAAACCCTAGACCTAACCCAGACCTAACATGCGTTATACTCTAAAATATTTATCAAGACCAGGTTTAATTGATTGCTTCAGTGTGGTCCCACATTACTACGTGATCCAAACCAGAAAAAACCCAGGATCCGTTCAACAAATATGTGAAGAATGCGAAAGTATGAGTCTGATGAGTGAAAATCCCAGACCTATCCCAGACCTAACATGCGTTATCCTGTAAAATATTTATCAAGACCAGGTTTAATTGAATGTTTCAGTGTGGTACCACATTACTACGTGAACCAAACCAGTAAAAACCCAGGATCCGTTCAACAAGTATGTGGAGAATGCGAAAGTATGAGTTTGATGAGTGAAAATCCTCGGCCTAACCTATACCTAACATGCGTTATCCTCAAAAATATTGATCGAAACCAGGTTTAGTCGACTGTTTCAGTGTGGTACCACATTACTACGTGATCCAAACCAGTAAAAACCCAGGATCCGTTCAACAAGTATGTGGAGAATGCGAAAGTATGAGTCTGATGAGTGAAAATCCTCGGCCTAACCTAGACCTAACATGCGTTGTCCTCTAAAATATTGATCGAAACCAGGTTTAATTGACTGTTTCAGTGTTGCACTTCATTACTACGTGATCCAAACCAGTAAGAACCCAGGATCCGTTCAACAAGTATGTGAAGAATGCGAAAGTATGAGTGTGATGAGTGAAAAACCCCGGCCTAACCTAGACCTAACATGCGTTATCCTCAAAAATATTGATCGAAACCTGGTTTAATCGTCTGTTTCAGTGTGGTGCCACATTACTATGTGATCCAAACCAGAAAAAACCCTGTATCTGTTCAACAAGTATGTGAAGAATGCGAAAGTATGAGTCTGATGAGTGAAAATCCCAGGGCTAACCTAGACCTAACAAGCGTTATCCTCTAAAATATTTATCAAGACCAGGTTTAATTGACTGTTTCAGCGTGGTACCACATTACTACGTGACACAATCCAGAAACAGCCCAGGATCTAGCCATGAAGTATGAGAAATATGCGAAAGTATGAGCCTGATGAGGGCAAATCCTAGACCTAACCCAAACCTAACATGCGTTATCCTCTAAAATATTCATCAAGACCAGGTTTAATTGATTGTTTCAGTGTGGTCCCACATTACTACGTGATCCAAACCAGTAAAAACCCAGGATCCGTTCAACAAGTATGTGGAGAATGCGAAAGTATGAGTCTGATGAGTGAAAATCCTCGGCCTAACCTATACCTAACATGCGTTATCCTCAAAAATATTGATCGAAACCAGGTTTAATCGACTGTTTCAGTGTGGTATCACATTACTACGTGATCCAAACCAGTAAAAACCCAGGATCCGTTCAACAAGTATGTGGAGAATGCGAAAGTATGAGTCTGATGAGTGAAAATCCTCGGCCTAACCTAGACCTAACTTGCGTTGTCCTCTAAAATATTGATGGAAACCAGGTTTAATTGACAGTTTCAGTGTTGCACTTCATTACTACGTGATCCAAACCAGTAAAAACCCAGGATCCGTTCAACAACTATGTGAAGAATGCGACAGTATGAGTGTGATGAGTGAAAAACCCCGGCCTAACCTAGACCTAACATGCGTTATCCTCAAAAATATTGATCGAAACCTGGTTTAATCGTCTGTTTCAGTGTGGTGCCACATTACTATGTGATCCAAACCAGAAAAAACCCTGTATCTGTTCAACAAGTATGTGAAGAATGCGAAAGTATGAGTCTGATGAGTGAAAATCCCAGAGCTAACCTAGACCTAACAAGCGTTATCCTCTAAAATATTTATCAAGACCAGGTTTAATTGATTGTTTCAGTGTGGTCCCACATTACTACGTGACACAATCCAGAAACAGCCCAGGATCTAGCCATGAAGTATGAGAAATATGCGAAAGTATGAGCCTGATGAGGGCAAATCCTAGACCTAACCCAGACCTAACATGCGTTATCCTCAAAAATATTGATCGAAACCAGGTTTAATCGACTGTTTCAGTGTGGTACCACATTACTATGTGATCCAAACCTGAAAATAATCCAGGATCTGTTCAAGGAGTATGTGAAGTGTGCGAAAGTATGAGTATGATGAGGGCAAATCCCAGACCTATCCCAGACCTAACAAGCGTTATCCTCTAAAATATTTATCAAGACCAGGTTTAATTGATTGTTTCAGTGTGGTCCCACATTACTACGTGACACAATCCAGAAACAGCCCAGGATCTAGCCATGAAGTATGAGAAATATGCGAAAGTATGAGCCTGATGAGGGCAAATCCTAGACCTAACCCAAACCTAACATGCGTTATCCTCTAAAATATTTATCAAGACCAGCTTTAATTGAATGTTTCAGTGTGGTACCACATTACTACGTGATCCAAACCAGTAAAAACCCAGGATCCGTTCAACAAGTATGTGAAGAATTCGAAAGTATGAGTGTGATGAGTGAAAAACCCCGGCCTAACCTAGACCTAACATGCGTTATCCTCAAAAATATTGATCGAAACCTGGTTTAATCGTCTGTTTCAGTGTGGTTCCACATTACTATGTGATCCAAACCAGAAAAAACTCAGGATCCGTTCAACAAGTATGTGGAGAATGCGAAAGTATGAGTCTGATGAGTGAAAATTTCAGGGCTAACCTAGACCTAACATGCATTATCCTCTAAAATATTGATCCAAACCAGGTTTAGTGGACTGTTTCAGTGTGGTACCACTTTACTACGTGATCCAAAGCAGAAAAAACCGTCGATCAGGTCAACATGTATGTTAGAACTGCGAAAGTATGACCCCGATGAGGGCAAATCCCAGGCCTAACCTAGACCTAACATGAATTATTCTCTAAAATATTGATCGAAACCAGGTTTAATTGACTGTTTCAGTGTTGTACTTCATTACTACGTGATGCAATCCAGAAAATGCCCAGGATCTAGCCATCAAGTATGAGAGATATGCGAAAGAATGAGCCTGATGAGAGCAAATCTTAGACCTAACACAGACCTAAGATGCGTTATCCTCTTAAATATTTATCCAGACCAGGTTTCATTGAATGTTTCAGTGTGGTACCACATTACTACGTGATCCAATCCAGAAATAGCCCAGGATCTAGCCATGAAGTATGAGAAATATGCGAAGGTATGAGCCTGATGAGGGCAAATCCTAGACCTAACCCAAACCTAACATGCGTTATCCTCTAAAATATTGATCAAGACCAGGTTTAATTGAATGTTTCAGTGTGGTACCACATTACTACGTGATCCATACCAGAAAAAACCCAGGATCTGTTAAACAAGTATGCGAAAAATGCGAAAGTATGAGCCAGATGATTGCAAATACCACAGCTATCCCAGTCATAACCAGCGTTATCCTCTAAAATATTATTCGCAACCAGGTTTAATTGACTGTTTCAGTGTGGTACTTCATTACTACGTGATGCAATCCAGAAGAAGCCCAGGATCTAGCCATCAAGTATGAGAGATATGCGAAAGAATGAGCCTGATGAGAGCAAATCTTAGACCTAACACAGACCTAAGATGCGTTATCCTCTAAAATATTTATCCAGACCAGGTTTCATTGAATGTTTCAGTGTGGTACTACATTAATACTTGATCCAATCCAGAAAGAGCCCAGGATCTAGCCATGAAGTATTAGAAATATGCGAAAGTATGAGCCTGATGAGAGCAAATCCCAGACCTAACCTTGACCTAACATGAATTATTCTCTAAAATGTTGATCGAAACCAGGTTTAATTGACTGTTTCAGTGTGGTGCCACTTTACTACGTGATCCAAAGCATTAAGAAACCTCGATCAGGTCAACATGTATGTTAAAACTGCGAAAGTATGACCCTGATGAGGGCAAATCCCAGGCCTTACCTAGACCTAACATGCGTTGTCCTCTAAAATATTTATCCAGACCAGGTTTCATTGAATGTTTCAGTGTGGTACCACATTACTACGTGATCCAATCCAGAAATAGCCCAGGATCTAGCCATGAAGTATTAGAAATATGCGAAAGTATGAGCCTGATGAGAGCAAATCCCAGACCTAACCTTGACCTAACATGAATTATTCTCTAAAATATTGATCGAAACCTGGTTTAATCTATTGTTTCAGTGTGGTACCACATTACTATTAGATCCAAACCAGAAAATAACCCAGGATCTGTTCAACGAGTATGTGAAGTGTGCGAAAGTATGAGTATGATGAGGGCAAATCCCAGACCTATCCCAGACCTAACATGCGTTATCCTCTAAAATATTTATGAAGGCCAGGTTTAGTTGATTGTTTCAGTGTGGTCCCACATTACTACGTGATCCAAACCAGAAAAAACCCGGGATCCGTTCAACAAGTATGTGAAGAATGCGAAAGTATGAGTCTGATGAGTGAAAATCCCAGACATAACCTAGACCTAACATGCGTTATCCTCTAAAATATTGATCCAAACCAGGATTAATTGACTGTTTCAGTGTGGTCCCACATTACTACGTGATACAATCCTGAAACAGCCCAGGATCTAGCCATGAAGTATGAGAAATATGCGAATGTATGAGCCTGATGAGGACAAATCCTAGACCTAACCCAAACCTAACATGCGTTATCCTCCAAAATATTTATCAAGACCAGGTTTAATTGAATGTTTCAGTGTGGTGCCACTTTACTACGTGATCCAAAGCATTAAGAAACCTCGATCAGGTCAACATGTATGTTAAAACTGCGAAAGTATGACCCTGATGAGGGCAAATCCCAGGCCTTACCTAGACCTAACATGCGTTGTCCTCTAAAATATTGATGGAAACCAGGTTTAATTGACTGATTCAGTGTTGTACTTCATTACCACGTGATGCGATCCAGAAAAAGCCCAGGATCTAGCCATCAAGTATGAGAAATATGCGAAAGAATGAGCCTGATGAGAGCAAATCCCAGACCTAACCTAGACATAACATACATTATTCTCTAAAATATTGATCAAAACCAGGTTTAATTGACTGTTTCAGTGTGGTACCACATTACTACGTGATCCAATCCAGAAATAGCCCAGGATCTAGCCATGAAGTATGAGAAATATGCGAAAGTATGAGCCTGACGAGGGCAAATCCTAGACCTTACCCAGACCTAACATGCGTTATCCTGTAAAATATTTATCATAACCAGGTTTAATTGATTGTTTCAGTGTGGTCCCACATTACTACGTGATCCAAACCAGAAAAAACCTAGGATCCGTTCAACAAGTATGTGAAGAATGCGAAAGTATGAGTCTGATGAGGGCTAATCCCAGACCTATCCCAGACCTAACTTGCGTTATCGTCTAAAATAATGATCGAAACCAGGTTTAATGGACTGTTTTAGATGTGGTACCACTTTACCACGTGATCCAAAGCAGAAAAAACCCTCGATCAGGTCAACATGCATGTTAAAACTGCGAAAGTATGACCCTGATGAGGTCAAATCCCAGACTTATCCCAGACCTGACATGCGTTATCCTCTAAACTAGTTATCAAGACCAGGTTTAATTGATTGTTTCGGTGTGGTCCCACATTACTACGTAATCCAAACCAGAAAAAACCCAGGATCCGTTCAACAAGTATGTGAAGAATGCGAAAGTATGAGTCTGATGAGTGAAAATCCCAGACATAACCTAGACCTAACATGCGTTATCCTCTAAAATATTGATCCAAACCAGGTTTAATGGACTGTTTCAGTGGGGTACCACTTCACTACGTGATCCAAAGCAGAAAAAACACTCGATCAGGTCAACATGTATGTTAAAACTGCGAAAGTATGACCCTGATGAGGGCAAATCCCAGACCTATCCCAGACCTAACTTGCGTTATCCTCAAAAATATTGATCGAAACCAGGTTTAATTGACTGTTTCAGCGTGGTACCACATTACTACGTGATACAATCCAGAAACAGCCAAGGATCTAGCCATGAAGTATGAGTAATATGCGAATGTATGAGCCTGATGAGGACAAATCCTAGACCTAACCCAAACCTAACATGCGTTATCCTCTAAAATATTTATCAAGACCAGGTTTAATTGAATGTTTCAGTGTGGTACCACATTACTACGTGTACCAAACCAGAAAAAACCCAGGATCCGTTCAACAAGTATGTGAAGAATGCGAAAGTATGAGTCTGATGAGTGAAAATCCCAGGTCTAACCCAGACCTAACATGCGTTATCCTCTAAAATAATGATCGAAACCAGGTTTAATTGACTGTTTTAGTTGTGGTACCACTTTACCACGTGATCCAAAGCAGTAAAAACCCTCGGTCAGGTCAACATGCATGTTAAAACTGCGAAAGTATGACCCTGATGTGGTCAAATCCCAGACTTATCCCAGACCTGACATGCGTTATCCTCTAAAATAGTTATCAAGACCAGGTTTAATTGATTGTTTCGGTGTGGTCCCACATTACTACGTAATCCAAACCAGAAAAAACCCAGGATCCGTTCAACAAGTATGTGAAGAATGCGAAAGTATGAGTCTGATGAGTGAAAATCCCAGACATAACCTAGACCTAACATGCGTTATCCTCTAAAATATTGATCCAAACCAGGTTTAATGGACTGTTTCAGTGGTGTACCACTTTACTATGTGATCCAAAGCAGAAAAAACACTCGATCAGGTCAACATGTATGTTAAAACTGCGAAAGTATGACCCTGATGAGGGCAAATCCCAGACCTATCCCAGACCTAACTTGCGTTATCCTCAAAAATATTGATCGAAACCAGGTTTAATTGACTGTTTCAGCGTGGTACCACATTACTACGTGATACAATCCAGAAACAGCCAAGGATCTAGCCATGAAGTATGAGAAATATGCGAATGTATGAGCCTGATGAGGACAAATCCTAGACCTAACCCAAACCTAACATGCGTTATCCTCTAAAATATTTATCATGACCAGGTTTAATTGATTGTTTCAGTGTGGTCCCACATTACTACGTGATCCAAACCAGAAAAAACCCAGGATCCGTTTAAGAAGTATGTGAAGAATGCGAAAGTATGAGTCTGATGAGTGAAAATCCCAGGCCTAACCTAGACCTAACATGCGTTATCCTCAAAAATATTGATCGAAACCAGGTTTAATTGACTGTTTCAGTGTGGTACCACATTACTATGTGATCCAATCCAGAAATAGCCCAGGATCTAGCCGTGAAGTATGAGAAATATGCGAAAGTATGAGTCTGACGAGGGCAAATCCTAGACCTAACTCAGACCTAACATGCGTTATCCTCTAAAATATTTATCATGACCAAGTTTAATTGATTGTTTCAGTGTGGTCCCACATTACTACGTAATCCAAAGCAGAAAAAACCCAGGATCCGTTTAACAAGTATGTGAAGAATGCGAAAGTATGAGTCTGATGAGTGAAAATCCCCGGCCTAGCCTAGACCTAACATGCGTTATCCTCAAAAATATTGATCAAAACCAGGTTTAATTGACTGTTTCAGTGTGGTACCACACTACTACGTGACCCAAACCGGAAAAAACCCAGGATCTGTTCAACAAGTATGTGAAAAACGCGAAAGTATGAGCCTGATGAGGGCAAATCCAAGAGCTAACCCAAACCTAACATGAGTTATCCTCTAAAATATTTATCATGACCAGGTTTAATTGAATGTTTCAGTGTGGTACCACATTACTACGTGAACCAAACCAGAAAAAACCCTGTATCCGTTCAACAAGTATGTGAAGAATGCGAAAGTATGAGTCTGATGAGTGAAATTCCCAGGGCTAACCTAGACCTAACAAGCGTTATCCTCTAAAATATTGATCCAAACCATATTTTATGGACTGTTTCAGTGTGGTACCACTTTACTGCGTGATCCAAAGCAGAGAAAACCCTCGATCAGGTCAACATGTATGTTAAAACTGCGAAAGTATGACTCTGGTGTGGGCAAATCCCAGGCCTAACCTAGACCTAACATGCGTTGTCCTCTAAAATATTGATGGAAACCAGGTTTAATTGACTGTTTCAGTGTTGCACTTCATTACTACGTGATCCATACCAGTAAAAACCCAGGATCCGTTCAACAAGTATGTGAAGAATGCGAAAGTATGAGTGTGGTGAGTGAAAAACCCCGGCCTAACCTAGACCTAACATGTGTTATCCTCAAATATATTGATCGAAACCTGGTTTAATCGTCGGTTTCAGTGTGTTACCACATTACTACGTGATCCAATCCAGAAATAGCCCAGGATCTAGCCATGAATTATGAGAAATATGCGAAAGTATGAGCCTGACGAGGGCAAATCCTAGACCTAACCCAGACCTAACACCCGTTATCCTCTAAAATATTTATCAAGACCAGGTTTAATTGATTGTTTCAGTGTGGTCCCACATTACTACGTGATCCAAGCCAGAAAAAACCCAGGTTCCGTTCAACAAGTATGTGAAGAATGCGAAAGTATGAGTGTGGTGAGTGAAAAACCCCGGCCTAACCTAGACCTAACATGTGTTATCCTCAAATATATTGATCGAAACCTGGTTTAATCGTCGGTTTCAGTGTGTTACCACATTACTACGTGATCCAATCCAGAAATAGCCCAGGATCTAGCCATGAAATATGAGAAATATGCGAAAGTATGAGCCTGACGAGGGCAAATCCTAGACCTAACCCAGACCTAACATGCGTTATCCTCTAAAATATTTATCAAGACCAGGTTTAATTGATTGTTTCAGTGTGGTCCCACATTACTACGTGATCCAAGCCAGAAAAAACCCAGGATCTGTTCAACGAGTATGTGAAGTGTGCGAAAGTATGAGTCTGATGAGGACAAATCCCAGACCTATCCGAGACCTAACATGCATTATCCTCTAAAATATTTATCAAGACCAGGTTTAATTGAATGTTTCAGTGTGGTACCACATTACTACGTGATCCAATCCAGAAATAGCCCAGGATCCAGCCATGAAGTATGAGAAATATGCGAAAGTATGAGCCTGATGGGGGCAAATCCTAGACCTAACCCAGACCTAACATGCGTTATCCTCTAAAATATTGATCGAAACCAGGTTTAATCGACTCTTTCAGTGTGGTACCACACTACTACGTGACCCAAACCGGGAAAAACCCAGGATCTGTTCAACAAGTGTGTGAAAAACGCGAAAGTATGAGCCTGATGAGGGCAAATCCCAGTCCTATCCCAGACCTAACTTGCGTTATCCTCAAAAATATTGATCGAAACCTGGTTTAATCGACTGTTTCAGTGTGGTACCACATTACTACGTGACCCAATCCAGAAATAGCCGAGGATCTAGCCATGAAGTATGAGAAATATGCGAAAGTATGAGCCTGACGAGGACAAATCCTAGACCTAACCCAGACCAAACATGCGTTATCCTCAAAAATATTGATCGAAACCGGGTTTAATCGACTGTTTCAGTGTGGTACCACACTACTACGTGACCCAAACCGGAAAAAACCCAGGATCTGTTCAACAAGTATGTGAAAAACGCGAAAGTATGAGCCTGATAAGGGCAAATCCCAGACCTATCCCAGACCTAACTTGCGTTATCCTCAAAAATATTGATAGAAACCTGGTTTAATCGACTGTTTCAGTGTGGTACCACATTACTACGTGATCCAATCCAGAAATAGCCCAGGATCTAGCCATGAGATATGAGAAATATGCGAAAGTATGAGCCTGTCGAGGGCAAACCCTAGACCTAACCCAGACCTAACATGCGTTATACTCTAAAATATTTATCAAGACCAGGTTTAATTGATTGCTTCAGTGTGGTCCCACATTACTACGTGATCCAAACCAGAAAAAACCCAGGATCCGTTCAACAAATATGTGAAGAATGCGAAAGTATGAGTCTGATGAGTGAAAATCCCAGACCTATCCCAGACCTAACATGCGTTATCCTGTAAAATATTTATCAAGACCAGGTTTAATTGAATGTTTCAGTGTGGTACCACATTACTACGTGAACCAAACCAGTAAAAACCCAGGATCCGTTCAACAAGTATGTGGAGAATGCGAAAGTATGAGTTTGATGAGTGAAAATCCTCGGCCTAACCTATACCTAACATGCGTTATCCTCAAAAATATTGATCGAAACCAGGTTTAGTCGACTGTTTCAGTGTGGTACCACATTACTACGTGATCCAAACCAGTAAAAACCCAGGATCCGTTCAACAAGTATGTGGAGAATGCGAAAGTATGAGTCTGATGAGTGAAAATCCTCGGCCTAACCTAGACCTAACATGCGTTGTCCTCTAAAATATTGATCGAAACCAGGTTGAATTGACTGTTTCAGTGTTGCACTTCATTACTACGTGATCCAAACCAGTAAGAACCCAGGATCCGTTCAACAAGTATGTGAAGAATGCGAAAGTATGAGTGTGATGAGTGAAAAACCCCGGCCTAACCTAGACCTAACATGCGTTATCCTCAAAAATATTGATCGAAACCTGGTTTAATCGTCTGTTTCAGTGTGGTGCCACATTACTATGTGATCCAAACCAGAAAAAACCCTGTATCTGTTCAACAAGTATGTGAAGAATGCGAAAGTATGAGTCTGATGAGTGAAAATCCCAGGGCTAACCTAGACCTAACAAGCGTTATCCTCTAAAATATTTATCAAGACCAGGTTTAATTGACTGTTTCAGCGTGGTACCACATTACTACGTGACACAATCCAGAAACAGCCCAGGATCTAGCCATGAAGTATGAGAAATATGCGAAAGTATGAGCCTGATGAGGGCAAATCCTAGACCTAACCCAAACCTAACATGCGTTATCCTCTAAAATATTCATCAAGACCAGGTTTAATTGATTGTTTCAGTGTGGTCCCACATTACTACGTGATCCAAACCAGTAAAAACCCAGGATCCGTTCAACAAGTATGTGGAGAATGCGAAAGTATGAGTCTGATGAGTGAAAATCCTCGGCCTAACCTATACCTAACATGCGTTATCCTCAAAAATATTGATCGAAACCAGGTTTAATCGACTGTTTCAGTGTGGTATCACATTACTACGTGATCCAAACCAGTAAAAACCCAGGATCCGTTCAACAAGTATGTGGAGAATGCGAAAGTATGAGTCTGATGAGTGAAAATCCTCGGCCTAACCTAGACCTAACTTGCGTTGTCCTCTAAAATATTGATGGAAACCAGGTTTAATTGACAGTTTCAGTGTTGCACTTCATTACTACGTGATCCAAACCAGTAAAAACCCAGGATCCGTTCAACAACTATGTGAAGAATGCGACAGTATGAGTGTGATGAGTGAAAAACCCCGGCCTAACCTAGACCTAACATGCGTTATCCTCAAAAATATTGATCGAAACCTGGTTTAATCGTCTGTTTCAGTGTGGTGCCACATTACTATGTGATCCAAACCAGAAAAAACCTTGTATCTGTTCAACAAGTATGTGAAGAATGCGAAAGTATGAGTCTGATGAGTGAAAATCCCAGAGCTAACCTAGACCTAACAAGCGTTATCCTCTAAAATATTTATCAAGACCAGGTTTAATTGATTGTTTCAGTGTGGTCCCACATTACTACGTGACACAATCCAGAAACAGCCCAGGATCTAGCCATGAAGTATGAGAAATATGCGAAAGTATGAGCCTGATGAGGGCAAATCCTAGACCTAACCCAGACCTAACATGCGTTATCCTCAAAAATATTGATCGAAACCAGGTTTAATCGACTGTTTCAGTGTGGTACCACATTACTATGTGATCCAAACCTGAAAATAATCCAGGATCTGTTCAAGGAGTATGTGAAGTGTGCGAAAGTATGAGTATGATGAGGGCAAATCCCAGACCTATCCCAGACCTAACAAGCGTTATCCTCTAAAATATTTATCAAGACCAGGTTTAATTGATTGTTTCAGTGTGGTCCCACATTACTACGTGACACAATCCAGAAACAGCCCAGGATCTAGCCATGAAGTATGAGAAATATGCGAAAGTATGAGCCTGATGAGGGCAAATCCTAGACCTAACCCAAACCTAACATGCGTTATCCTCTAAAATATTTATCAAGACCAGCTTTAATTGAATGTTTCAGTGTGGTACCACATTACTACGTGATCCAAACCAGTAAAAACCCAGGATCCGTTCAACAAGTATGTGAAGAATTCGAAAGTATGAGTGTGATGAGTGAAAAACCCCGGCCTAACCTAGACCTAACATGCGTTATCCTCAAAAATATTGATCGAAACCTGGTTTAATCGTCTGTTTCAGTGTGGTTCCACATTACTATGTGATCCAAACCAGAAAAAACTCAGGATCCGTTCAACAAGTATGTGGAGAATGCGAAAGTATGAGTCTGATGAGTGAAAATCCTCGGCCTAACCTATACCTAACATGCGTTATCCTCAAAAATATTGATCGAAACCAGGTTTAATCGACTGTCTCAGTGTGGCGCCACATTACTACGAGATCCAAACCAGAAAAAAACCCAGGACCTGTTCAACAAGTATTTGAAGTATGCGAAAGTATGAGTCTGATGAGGTCAAATCCCAGGCCTAAACTAGACCTTACATGCGTTATCCTCAAAAATATTGATCAAAACCTGGTTTAATCTACTGTTTCAGTGTGGTACCACATTACTATGTGATCCAAACAAGAAAATAACCCAGGATCTGTTCAACGAGTTTGTGAAGTGTGCGAAAGTATGAGTATGATGAGGGCAAATCCCAGACCTATCCCAGACCAAACATGCGTTATCCTCTAAAATATTTATCAAGACCAGGTTTAATTGATTGTTTCAGGGTGGTCCCACATTACTACGTGATCCAAACCAGAAAAAACCGAGGATCCGTCCTACAAGTATGTGAAGAATGCGAAAGTATGAGTCTGATGACTGAAAATCCCCGGCCTAACCTAGACCTAACATGCGTTATCCTCAAAAATATTGATCGAAGCCAGGTTTAATCGACTGTTTCAGTGTGGTACCACACTACTACGTGACCCAAACCGGAAAAAACCCAGGATCTGTTCAACAAGTATGTGAAAAACGCGAAAGTATGGGCCTGATGAGGGCAAATCCCAGACCTATCCCAGACCTAACTTGCGTTATCCTCAAAAATATTTATCAAGACCAGGTTTAGTTCATTGTTTCAGTGTGGTCCCACATTACTACATGATCCAAACCAGAAAAAACACAGGATCCGTTCAACAAGTATGTGAAGAATGCGAAAGTATGAGTCTGATGAGTGAAAGTCCCAGGCCTAACCTAGACCAAACATGCGTTATCCTCAAAAATACTGATCGAAACCTGGTTTAATTGACTGTTTCAGTGTGGTACCACATTACTACGGGACCCAAACCAGAAAAAACCCAGGATCTGTTCAACAAGTATGTGAAGAATGCGAAGGTATGAGTCTGATGAGTGAAAATCCCAGACCTATCCCAGACCAAACTTGGGTTATCCTCTGAAATATTGATCCAAACCAGGTTTAATCGACAGTTTCAGTGTGGTACCACACTACTACGTGACCCAAACCGGAAAAAACCCAGGATCTGTTCAACAAGTATGTGAAAAACGCGAAAGTATGAGCCTGATGAGGGCAAATCCCAGACCTATCCCAGACCTAACAAGCGTTATCCTCTAAAATATTTATCAAGACCAGGTTTAATTGATTGTTTCAGTGTGGTCCCACATTACTACGTGATCCAAACCAGAAAAAACACAGGATCCGTCCAACAAGTATGTGCAGAATGCGAAAGTATGAGTCTGATGAGTGAAAATCCCCGGCCTAACCTAGACCTAACATGCGTTATCCTCAAAAATATTGATCGAAACCAGGTTTAATCGACTGTTTCAGTGTGGTACCACATTACTACGTGATCCAAACCAGAAAAAAACCCAGGACCTGTTCAACAAGTATTTGAAGTATGCGAAAGTATGAGTCTGATGAGGGCAAATCCCAGACCTATCCCAGACCTAACATGCGTTATCCTCTAAAATATTTATCAAGACCAGGTTTAATTGATTGTTTCAGTGTGGTCCCACATTACTACGTGATCCAAACCAGAAAAAACCCAGGATCCGTCCAACAAGTATGTGAAGAATGCGAAAGTATGAGTCTGATGAGTGAAAATCCCCGGCCTAACTTGACCTAACATGCGTTATCCTCAAAAATATTGATCGAAACCAGGTTTAATCGACTGTTTCAGTGTGGTACCACATTACTACGTGATCCAAACCAGAAAAAAACCCAGGACCTGTTCAACAAGTATCTGAAGTATGTGAAAGTATGAGTCTGATGAGGGCAAATCCCAGGCCTAAACTAGACCTAACATGCGTTATCCTCAAAAATATTGATCAAAACCTGGTTTAATCGACTGTTTCAGTGTGGTACCACATCACTATGTGATCCAAACCAGAAAATAACCCAGGATCTGTTCAACGAGTTTGTGAAGTGTGCGAAAGTATGAGTATGGTGAGGGCAAATCCCAGACCTATCCCAGACCTAACATGCGTTATCCTCTAACATATTTATCATGACTAGGTTTAATTGATTGTTTCAGTGTGGTACCACATTACTACGTGAACCAAACTAGAAAAAACCCAGGAGCCGTTCAACAACTATGTGAAGAATGCGAAAGTGTGAGTCTGATGAGTGAATATCCCCGGCCTAACCTAGACCTAACATGCGTTATCCCCAAAAATATTGATCGAAACCAGGTTTAATCGACTGTTTCATTGTGGTACCACATTACTACGTGAACCAAACCAGAAAAAACCCAGGATCCGTTCAACAAGTATGTGAAGAATGCGAAAGTATGAGTCTGATAAGTGAAAATCCCAGGTCTAACCCAGACCTAACATGCGTTATCCTCTAAAATAATGATCGAAACCAGGTTTAATTGACTGTTTTAGTTGTGGTACCACTTTACCACGTGATCCAAAGCAGTAAAAACCCTCGGTCAGGTCAACATGCATGTTAAAACTGCGAAAGTATGACCCTGATGAGGTCAAATCCCAGACTTATCCCAGACCTGACATGCGTTATCCTCTAAAATAGTTATCAAGACCAGGTTTAATTGATTGTTTCGGTGTGGTCCCACATTACTACGTAATCCAAACCAGAAAAAACCCAGGATCCGTTCAACAAGTATGTGAAGAATGCGAAAGTATGAGTCTGATGAGTGAAAATCCCAGACATAACCTAGACCTAACATGCGTTATCCTCTAAAATATTGATCCAAACCAGGTTTAATGGACTGTTTCAGTGGGGTACCACTTTACTATGTGATCCAAAGCAGAAAAAACACTCGATCAGGTCAACATGTATGTTAAAACTGCGAAAGTATGACCCTGATGAGGGCAAATCCCAGACCTATCCCAGACCTAACTTGCGTTATCCTCAAAAATATTGATCGAAACCAGGTTTAATTGACTGTTTCAGCGTGGTACCACATTACTACGTGATACAATCCAGAAACAGCCAAGGATCTAGCCATGAAGTATGAGAAATATGCGAATGTATGAGCCTGATGAGGACAAATCCTAGACCTAACCCAAACCTAACATGCGTTATCCTCTAAAATATTTATCATGACCAGGTTTAATTGATTGTTTCAGTGTGGTCCCACATTACTACGTGATCCAAACCAGAAAAAACCCAGGATCCGTTTAAGAAGTATGTGAAGAATGCGAAAGTATGAGTCTGATGAGTGAAAATCCCAGGCCTAACCTAGACCTAACATGCGTTATCCTCAAAAATATTGATCGAAACCAGGATTAATTGACTGTTTCAGTGTGGTACCACATTACTATGTGATCCAATCCAGAAATAGCCCAGGATCTAGCCGTGAAGTATGAGAAATATGCGAAAGTATGAGTCTGACGAGGGCAAATCCTAGACCTAACTCAGACCTAACATGCGTTATCCTCTAAAATATTTATCAAGACCAGGTTTAATTGATTGTTTCAGTGTGGTCCCACATTACTACGTAATCCAAAGCAGAAAAAACCCAGGATCCGTTTAACAAGTATGTGAAGAATGCGAAAGTATGAGTCTGATGAGTGAAAATCCCCGGCCTAGCCTAGACCTAACATGCGTTATCCTC
Source organism: Colletes latitarsis (assembly GCF_051014445.1). Lineage (NCBI taxonomy): Eukaryota > Metazoa > Arthropoda > Insecta > Hymenoptera > Colletidae > Colletes > Colletes latitarsis. The sequence continues at coordinate 3,473,048 of NW_027488379.1, read as the reverse complement.
AAAAATATTGATCAAAACCAGGTTTAATTGACTGTTTCAGTGTGGTACCACACTACTACGTGACCCAAACCGGAAAAAACCCAGGATCTGTTCAACAAGTATGTGAAAAACGCGAAAGTATGAGCCTGATGAGGGCAAATCCAAGAGCTAACCCAAACCTAACATGAGTTATCCTCTAAAATATTTATCATGACCAGGTTTAATTGAATGTTTCAGTGTGGTACCACATTACTACGTGAACCAAACCAGAAAAAACCCTGTATCCGTTCAACAAGTATGTGAAGAATGCGAAAGTATGAGTCTGATGAGTGAAAGTCCCAGGGCTAACCTAGACCTAACAAGCGTTATCCTCTAAAATATTGATCCAAACCATATTTTATGGACTGTTTCAGTGTGGTACCACTTTACTGCGTGATCCAAAGCAGAAAAAACCCTCGATCAGGTCAACATGTATGTTAAAACTGCGAAAGTATGACTCTGGTGTGGGCAAATCCCAGGCCTAACCTAGACCTAACATGCGTTGTCCTCTAAAATATTGATGGAAACCAGGTTTAATTGACTGTTTCAGTGTTGCACTTCATTACTACGTGATCCATACCAGTAAAAACCCAGGACCCGTTCAACAAGTATGTGAAGAATGCGAAAGTATGAGTGTGGTGAGTGAAAAACCCCGGCCTAACCTAAACCTAACATGTGTTATCCTCAAATATATTGATCGAAACCTGGTTTAATCGTCGGTTTCAGTGTGTTACCACATTACTACGTGATCCAATCCAGAAATATCCCAGGATCTAGCCATGAATTATGAGAAATATGCGAAAGTATGAGCCTGACGAGGGCAAATCCTAGACCTAACCCAGACCTAACATGCGTTATCCTCTAAAATATTTATCAAGACCAGGTTTAATTGATTGTTTCAGTGTGGTCCCACATTACTACGTGATCCAAGCCAGAAAAAACCCAGGATCTGTTCAACGAGTATGTGAAGTGTGCGAGAGTATGAGTCTGATGAGGACAAATCCCAGACCTATCCGAGACCTAACATGCATTATCCTCTAAAATATTTATCAAGACCAGGTTTAATTGAATGTTTCAGTGTGGTACCACATTACTACGTGATCCAATCCAGAAATAGCCCAGGATCCAGCCATGAAGTATGAGAAATATGCGAAAGTATGAGCCTGATGGGGGCAAATCCTAGACCTAACCCAGACCTAACATGCGTTATCCTCTAAAATATTGATCGAAACCAGGTTTAATCGACTCTTTCAGTGTGGTACCACACTACTACGTGACCCAAACCGGGAAAAACCCAGGATCTGTTCAACAAGTGTGTGAAAAACGCGAAAGTATGAGCCTGATGAGGGCAAATCCCAGTCCTATCCCAGACCTAACTTGCGTTATCCTCAAAAATATTGATCGAAACCTGGTTTAATCGACTGTTTCAGTGTGGTACCACATTACTACGTGACCCAATCCAGAAATAGCCGAGGATCTAGCCATGAAGTATGAGAAATATGCGAAAGTATGAGCCTGACGAGGACAAATCCTAGACCTAACCCAGACCAAACATGCGTTATCCTCAAAAATATTGATCGAAACCGGGTTTAATCGACTGTTTCAGTGTGGTACCACACTACTACGTGACCCAAACCGGAAAAAACCCAGGATCTGTTCAACAAGTATGTGAAAAACGCGAAAGTATGAGCCTGATAAGGGCAAATCCCAGACCTATCCCAGACCTAACTTGCGTTATCCTCAAAAATATTGATAGAAACCTGGTTTAATCGACTGTTTCAGTGTGGTACCACATTACTACGTGATCCAATCCAGAAATAGCCCAGGATCTAGCCATGAGATATGAGAAATATGCGAAAGTATGAGCCTGTCGAGGGCAAACCCTAGACCTAACCCAGACCTAACATGCGTTATACTCTAAAATATTTATCAAGACCAGGTTTAATTGATTGCTTCAGTGTGGTCCCACATTACTACGTGATCCAAACCAGAAAAAACCCAGGATCCGTTCAACAAATATGTGAAGAATGCGAAAGTATGAGTCTGATGAGTGAAAATCCCAGACCTATCCCAGACCTAACATGCGTTATCCTGTAAAATATTTATCAAGACCAGGTTTAATTGAATGTTTCAGTGTGGTACCACATTACTACGTGAACCAAACCAGTAAAAACCCAGGATCCGTTCAACAAGTATGTGGAGAATGCGAAAGTATGAGTTTGATGAGTGAAAATCCTCGGCCTAACCTATACCTAACATGCGTTATCCTCAAAAATATTGATCGAAACCAGGTTTAGTCGACTGTTTCAGTGTGGTACCACATTACTACGTGATCCAAACCAGTAAAAACCCAGGATCCGTTCAACAAGTATGTGGAGAATGCGAAAGTATGAGTCTGATGAGTGAAAATCCTCGGCCTAACCTAGACCTAACATGCGTTGTCCTCTAAAATATTGATCGAAACCAGGTTTAATTGACTGTTTCAGTGTTGCACTTCATTACTACGTGATCCAAACCAGTAAAAACCCAGGATCCGTTCAACAAGTATGTGAAGAATGCGAAAGTATGAGTGTGATGAGTGAAAAACCCCGGCCTAACCTAGACCTAACATGCGTTATCCTCAAAAATATTGATCGAAACCTGGTTTAATCGTCTGTTTCAGTGTGGTGCCACATTACTATGTGATCCAAACCAGAAAAAACCCTGTATCTGTTCAACAAGTATGTGAAGAATGCGAAAGTATGAGTCTGATGAGTGAAAATCCCAGGGCTAACCTAGACCTAACAAGCGTTATCCTCTAAAATATTTATCAAGACCAGGTTTAATTGACTGTTTCAGCGTGGTACCACATTACGACGTGACACAATCCAGAAACAGCCCAGGATCTAGCCATGAAGTATGAGAAATATGCGAAAGTATGAGCCTGATGAGGGCAAATCCTAGACCTAACCCAAACCTAACATGCGTTATCCTCTAAAATATTCATCAAGACCAGGTTTAATTGATTGTTTCAGTGTGGTCCCACATTACTACGTGATCCAAACCATTAAAAACCCAGGATCCGTTCAACAAGTATGTGGAGAATGCGAAAGTATGAGTCTGATGAGTGAAAATCCTCGGCCTAACCTATACCTAACATGCGTTATCCTCAAAAATATTGATCGAAACCAGGTTTAATCGACTGTTTCAGTGTGGTATCACATTACTACGTGATCCAAACCAGTAAAAACCCAGGATCCGTTCAACAAGTATGTGGAGAATGCGAAAGTATGAGTCTGATGAGTGAAAATCCTCGGCCTAACCTAGACCTAACTTGCGTTGTCCTCTAAAATATTGATGGAAACCAGGTTTAATTGACAGTTTCAGTGTTGCACTTCATTACTACGTGATCCAAACCAGTAAAAACCCAGGATCCGTTCAACAACTATGTGAAGAATGCGACAGTATGAGTGTGATGAGTGAAAAACCCCGGCCTAACCTAGACCTAACATGCGTTATCCTCAAAAATATTGATCGAAACCTGGTTTAATCGTCTGTTTCAGTGTGGTGCCACATTACTATGTGATCCAAACCAGAAAAAACCCTGTATCTGTTCAACAAGTATGTGAAGAATGCGAAAGTATGAGTCTGATGAGTGAAAATCCCAGAGCTAACCTAGACCTAACAAGCGTTATCCTCTAAAATATTTATCAAGACCAGGTTTAATTGACTGTTTCAGCGTGGTACCACATTATTACGTGACACAATCCAGAAACAGCCCAGGATCTAGCCATGAAGTATGAGAAATATTCGAAAGTATGAGCCTGATGAGGGCAAATCCTAGACCTAACCCAAACCTAACATACGTTATCCTCTAAAATATTTATCAAGACCAGGTTTAATTGATTGTTTCAGTGTGGTCCCACATTACTACGTGACACAATCCAGAAACAGCCCAGGATCTAGCCATGAAGTATGAGAAATATGCGAAAGTATGAGCCTGATGAGGGCAAATCCTAGACCTAACCCAGACCTAACATGCGTTATCCTCAAAAATATTGATCGAAACCAGGTTTAATCGACTGTTTCAGTGTGGTACCACATTACTATGTGATCCAAACCTGAAAATAATCCGGGATCTGTTCAAGGAGTATGTGAAGTGTGCGAAAGTATGAGTATGATGAGGGCAAATCCCAGACCTATCCCAGACCTAACAAGCGTTATCCTCTAAAATATTTATCAAGACCAGGTTTAATTGATTGTTTCAGTGTGGTCCCACATTACTACGTGACACAATCCAGAAACAGCCCAGGATCTAGCCATGAAGTATGAGAAATATGCGAAAGTATGAGCCTGATGAGGGCAAATCCTAGACCTAACCCAAACCTAACATGCGTTATCCTCTAAAATATTTATCAAGACCAGCTTTAATTGAATGTTTCAGTGTGGTACCACATTACTACGTGATCCAAACCAGTAAAAACCCAGGATCCGTTCAACAAGTATGTGAAGAATTCGAAAGTATGAGTGTGATGAGTGAAAAACCCCGGCCTAACCTAGACCTAACATGCGTTATCCTCAAAAATATTGATCGAAACCTGGTTTAATCGTCTGTTTCAGTGTGGTTCCACATTACTATGTGATCCAAACCAGAAAAAACTCAGGATCCGTTCAACAAGTATGTGGAGAATGCGAAAGTATGAGTCTGATGAGTGAAAATCCTCGGCCTAACCTATACCTAACATGCGTTATCCTCAAAAATATTGATCGAAACCAGGTTTAATCGACTGTCTCAGTGTGGCGCCACATTACTACGAGATCCAAACCAGAAAAAAACCCAGGACCTGTTCAACAAGTATTTGAAGTATGCGAAAGTATGAGTCTGATGAGGGCAAATCCCAGGCCTAAACTAGACCTTACATGCGTTATCCTCAAAAATATTGATCAAAACCTGGTTTAATCTACTGTTTCAGTGTGGTACCACATTACTATGTGATCCAAACAAGAAAATAACCCAGGATCTGTTCAACGAGTTTGTGAAGTGTGCGAAAGTATGAGTATGATGAGGGCAAATCCCAGACCTATCCCAGACCAAACATGCGTTATCCTCTAAAATATTTATCAAGACCAGGTTTAATTGATTGTTTCAGGGTGGTCCCACATTACTACGTGATCCAAACCAGAAAAAGCCCAGGATCAGTTCAACAAGTATGTGAAAAACGCGAAAGTATGAGCCTGATTAGGGCGAATCCCAGACCTATGCCAGACCTAACTTGCGATATCTTCTAAAATATTGAGCGAAACCAGGTTTAATTGATTGTTTCAGTGTGGTACCACATTACTACGTGATGCAATCCAGAAATATCCCAGGATATAGCCATGAAGTATAAGAAATATGCGATAGTATGGGTCTGATGGGGGCAAATCCCAGACCTATCCCAGACCAAACTTGCGTTATCCTCTAAAATATTGATCCAAACCAGGTTTAATGGACTGTTTCAGTGAGGTCCCACATTACTACGTGATCCAAACCAGAAAAAACCCAGGATCCGTTCAAGAAGTATGTGAAGAATACGAAAGTATGTGTCTGATGAGTGAAAATCCCAGGCCTAATCTAGACCTAACATGCGTTATCCTCAAAATTATTGATCGAAACCTGGTTTAATCGACTGTTTCAGTGTGGTACCACATTACTACGTGAACCAAACCAGAAAAAACCCAGAATCTGTTCAACAAGTATGTGAAAAACGCGTAAGTATGAGCCTGATGAGGGCAAATCCCAGACCTATCCCAGACCAAACTTGCGTTATCCTCTAAAATATTGATGGAAACCAGGTTTAATTGACTGTTTCGGCGTGGTACCACATTACTACGTGATCCAAACAAGAAAAAAACCCAGGATCTTGTCAACGAGTATGTGAAGTGTGCGAAAGTATGAGTCTGATGAGGGCTAATCCCAGACCTATCCCAGACCTAACTTGCGTTATCCTCTAAAATAGTGATCGAAACCAGGTTTGATTGACTGTTGTAGTTGTGGTACCACTTTACTACGTGATCCAAAGCAGAAAAAACCCTCGATCAGGTCAACATGCATGTTAAAACTGCGGAAGTATGAGCCTGATGAGGGCAAATCCCAGACCTATCCCAGACCTAACATGCGTTATCCCCAAAAATATTGATCGAAACCAGGTTTAATCGACTGTTTCAGTGTGGTACCACATTACTACGTGATCCAAACCAGAAAAAACCCCAGGATTTTTTCAACAAGTATGTGAAGAATGCGAAAGTATGAGGCTGATGAGGGCAAATCCCAGACCTAAACTAGACATAACTTGCGTTATCCTCTAAAATATTGATCGAAACCAGGTTTAATTGACTGTTTCAGCGTGGTACCACATTACTACGTGATACAATCCAGAAACAGCCCAGGATCTAGCCATGAAGTATGAGAAATATGCGAAAGTATCAGCCTGATGAGGGCAAATCCTAGACCTAACCCAAACCTAACATGCGTTATCCTCTAAAATATTGATCCAAACCAGGTTTAATGGACTGCTTCAGTGTGGTACCTCTTTACTACGTGATCCAAAGCAGAAAAAAACCCAGGATCTGTTCAATAAGTATGTGAAGTATGCGAAAGTATGAGTCTGATGAGGGCAAATCCCAGGCCTAAACTAGACATAACTTTCGTTATCCTCTAAAATGTTGATCGAAACCAGGTTTAATTGACTGTTTTAGTGTGGTACCACTTTACTACGTGATCCAAACCAGAAAGAAACCCTGGATCTTGTCAAGGAGTATGTGAAGTGTGCGAAAGTATGAGTCTGATGAGGGATAATCCGAGACCTATCCCAGACCTAACTTGCGTTATCCTCTAAAATAGTGATCGAAACCAGGTTTAATTGACTGTTTTAGTTGTGGTACCACTTTACTATGTGATCCAAAGCAGAAAAAACCCTCGATCAGGTCAACATGCATGTTAAAAATGTGAAAGTATGACCCTGATGAGGGCAAATCCCAGGCCTAACCTAAACCTAACACGCGTCATCTTCTAAAATATTGAGCGAAACCAGGTTTAATTGATTGTTTCAGTGTGGTACCACATTACTACGTGATGCAATCCAGAAATATCCCAGGATATAGCCATGAAGTATAAGAAATATGCGATAGTATGAGTCTGATGGGGGCAAATCCCAGACCTATCCCAGACCAAACTTGCGTTATCCTCTAAAATATTGATCCAAACCAGGTTTAATGGACTGTTTCAGTGAGGTCCCACATTACTACGTGATCCAAACCAGAAAAAACCCAGGATCCGTTCAAGAAGTATGTGAAGAATACGAAAGTATGTGTCTGATGAGTGAAAATCCCAGGCCTAATCTAGACCTAACATGCGTGGTCCTCTAAAATATTGATGGAAACCAGGTTTAATTGTCTGTTTCAGTGTTGTACTTCCTTACTACGTGATGTAATCCAGAAAAAGCCCAGGATCTATCCATCAAGTATGAGAAATATGCGAAAGAATGAGCCTGATGAGAGCAAATCCCAGACCTAACCTAGACCTAACATGGATTATTCTCTAAAATATTGATCAAAACCAGGTTTAATTGACTGTTTCAGTGTGGTACCACATTACTACGTGATCCAATCCAGAAATAGCCCAGGATCCGGCCATGAAGTATGAGAAATATGCGAAAGTATGAGCCTGATGGGGGCAAATCCTAGACCTAACCCTAACCTAACATGCGTTATCCTCTAAAATATTTATCAAGACCAGGTTTAATTGAATGTTTCAGTGTGGTACCACATTACTACGTGAACCAAACTAGAAAAAACCCAGGAGCCGTTCAACAACTATGTGAAGAATGCGAAAGTGTGAGTCTGATGAGTGAATATCCCCGGCCTAACCTAGACCTAACATGCGTTATCCCCAAAAATATTGATCGAAACCAGGTTTAATCGACTGTTTCAGTGTGGTACCACATTACTACGTGATCCAAACCAGAAAAAACCCCAGGATCTTTTCAACAAGTATGTGAAGAATGCGAAAGTATGAGTCTGATGAGGGCAAATCCCAGACCTAAACTAGACATAACTTTCGTTATCCTCTAAAATATTGATCGAAACCAGGTTTAATTGACTGTTTTAGTGTGGTACCACTTTTCTACGTGATCCAAAGCTGAGAAAACCCTCGATCAGGCCAACATGCATGTTAAAACTGCGAAAGTATGAGCATGATGTGGGCAAATCCCAGACCTATCCCAGACCTAACATGCGTTATCCTCAAAAATATTAATCGAAACCAGGCTTAATCGACTGTTTCAGTGTGGTACCACATTACTACGTGATCCAAACAAGAAAAAAACCAAAGGATCTTGTCAACGAGTATGTGAAGTGTGCGAAAGTATGAGTCTGATAAGGGCTAATCCCAGACCTATCCCAGACCTAACTTGCGTTATCCTCTAAAATAGTGATCGAAACCAGGTTTGATTGACTGTTGTAGTTGTGGTACCACTTTACTACGTGATCCAAAGCAGAAAAAACCCTCGATCAGGTCAACATGCATGTTAAAACTGCGGAAGTATGAGCCTGATGAGGGCAAATCCCAGACCTATCCCAGACCTAACATGCGTTATCCTCAAAACTATTGATCGAAACCAGGTTTAATCCACTGTTTCAGTGTGGTACCACACTACTACGTGACCCAAGCCGGAAAAAACCCAGGATCTGTTCAACAAGTATGTGAAAAACGCGAAAGTATGAGCCTGATGAGGGCAAATCCCAGACCTATCCCAGACCTAACTTGCGTTATCCTCTAAAATATTGAACGAAACCAGGTTTAATTGACTGTTTCAGCGTGGTACCACATTACTACGTGATACAATCCAGAAACAGCCCGGGATCTAGCCATGAAGTATGAGAAATATGCGAAAGTATGAGCCTGATGTGGGCAAATCCCAGGCCTAACCTAGACCTAACATGCGTTGTCCTCTAAAATATTGATCGAAACAAGGTTTAATTGACTGTTTTAGTGTGGTACCACTTTGCTACGTGATCCAAAGCAGAAAAAACCCTCGATCAGGTCAACATGCATGTTAAAACTGCAAAAGTATGAGCCTGATGAGGGCAAATCCCAGACCGATCTCAGTCCTAACATGCGTTATCCTCAGAAATATTAATCGAAACCGGGTTTAATCGACTGTTTCAGTGTGGTACCACATTACTACGTGATCCAATCCAGAAATAGCCCAGGATCTAGCCATGAAGTATGAGAAATAGGCGAAAGTATGAGCCTGATGAGGGCAAATCTTAGACCTAAGCCAGACCTAACATGCGTTGTCCTCTAAAATATTTATCAAGACCAGGTTTAATTGATTGTTTCAGTGTGGTCCCACATTACTACGTGATGCAATCCAGAAAAAGCCCAGGATCTAGCCATCATGTATGAGAAATATGCGAAAGAATGAGCCTGATGAGAGCAAATCCCAGACCTAACCTAGACCTAACATGAATTATTCTCTAAAATATTGATCGAAACCAGGTTTAATTGACTGTTTCAGTGTGTACCCACATTACTACGTGATCCAAATCAGAAAAAACCCAGGATCCGTTCAACAAGTATGTGAAGAATGCCAAAGTATGTGTCTGATGAGTGAAAATCCCAGACCTAACCTAGACCTAACATGCGTTATCCTCTAAAATATTGATCCAAACCAGGTTTAATGGACTGTTTCAGTGTGGTACCACACTACTACGTGATCCAAACCAGAAAAAACCCAGGATCTATTCAACAAGTATGTGAAAAACGCGAAAGTATGAGCCTGATGAGAGCAAATCCCAGACCTATCCCAGACCTAACTTGCGTTGTTCTCTAAGATATTGATGGAAACCAGGTTTAATTGACTGTTTCAGTGTTGTACTTCATTACTACGTGATGCAATCCAGAAAAAGCCCAGGATCTAGCCATCAAGTATGAGAGATATGCGAAGGAATGAGCCTGATGAGAGCAAATCCCAGACCTAACCTAGACCTAACATGAATTATTCTCTAAAATATTGATCGAAACCAGGTTTAATTGACTGTTTCAGTGTGGTCCCACATTACTACGTGATCAAATCCAGAAATAGCCCAGGATCTAGCCATGTAGTATGAGAAATATGCGAAAGTATGAGCCTGACGAGGGCAAATCCTAGACCTAACCCAGACCTAACATGCGTTATCCTCTAATATATTTATCATGACCAGGTTTAATTGATTGTTTCAGTGTGGTCCCACATTACTACCTGATCCAAACCAGAAAAAACCCAGGATCTGTTCAACAAGTATGTGAAAATCGCGAAAGTATGAGCCTGATGAGGGCAAATCCCAGACCTATCCCAGACCGAACTTGCGTTATCCTCTAAAATATTGATTGAAACCAGGTTTAATCGACTGTTTCAGTGTGGTACCACATTGCTACGTGATCCAAACCAGAAAAAACCCAGGATCAGTTCAACAAGTATGTGAAAAACTCGAAAGTATGAGCCTGATGAGGGCAAATCCCAGACCTATCCCAGACCTAACTTGCGTTATCCTCAAAAATATTGATCGAAACCTGGTTTAATTGACTGTTTCTGTGTGGTACCACATTACTACGTGATCCAATCCAGAAACAGCCCCGGATCTAGCCATGAAGTATGAGAAATATGCGAAAGTATGAGCCTGATGTGGGCAAATCCCAGGCCTAACCTAGACCTAACATGCGTTGTCCTCTAAAATATTGATCGAAACCAGGTTTAATTGACTGTTTTAGTGTGGTGCCACTTTACTACGTGATCCAAAGCAGAAAAAACCCTCGATCAGGTCAACATGCATGTTAAAACTGCAAAAGTATGAGCCTGATGAGGGCAAATCCCAGACCTATCTCAGACCTAACATGCGTTATCCTCAGAAATATTAATCGAAACCAGGCTTAATCGACTGTTTCAGTGTGGTACCACATTACTACGTGATCCAAACCAGAAAAAAACCCAGGATCTTGTCAACGAGTATGTGAAGTGTGCGAAAGTATGAGTCTGATGAGGGCTAATCCCAGACCTATCCCAGACCTAACTTTTTTTTTTTTTTTTTTTTTTTTTTTTTTGTCGTGGGGGAAATCTTCGAAAGACTCCCTCCCACCTCCTTGGGGAGAGGTGGGAGGGGTGTGTGGGATTCCCCGCGCCCGTACAACGACAGGCGCGGGACCTACCCACTAAAAACCCCACGGTGACCCTTCGGCACGCTTTGGGAGGATACCGGGAATCGCTCGAAGCATTCTTCTGGTATCCTCCCCGTGCCCGCGCTTTCGCGCCCATCCCCCGGGGGGACAATCGGTCCCCCCAGTAGACACACTGCCTCATAGCGGCGGGACGGGGCCACTCCATCCCGCCGCTATCCGTCCCGGGGCCGCGTTTAGTGGCGGCTGCAAGCCCCAACTCGCAACCGCCCGCGACCCCGTTTCCACCCCTCGGCGGGCGGGCGTTCATGGCCGCACCAGACCGCCGAGGGTGCCTCCCCTTGCGTCGGACCGGTAGGGGGAGGCACTCCTACCCCCAACCGGTCCGACCCGGCGCCGCCTGGCGGGAGGAGGGTCCCCTCAGGACCCCCCTCCCAATCCCAGACCTAACTTGCGTTATCCTCTAAAATAGTGATCGAAACCATGTTTAAGTGACTGTTTTAGTTGTGGTACCACTTTACTACGTGATCCAAAGCAGAAAAAACACTCGATCAGGTCAACATGCATGTTAAAACTGCGAAAGTATGAGCCTGATGAGGGCAAATCCAAGACCTAACCCAAACCTAACATGAGTTATTCTCTAAAATATTTATCAAGACCAGGTTTAATTGAATGTTTCAGTGTGGTCCCACATTACTACGTGATGCAATCCAGAAAAAGCCCAGGATCTAGCCATCATGTATGAGAAATATGCGAAAGAATGAGCCTGATGAGAGCAAATCCCAGACCTAACCTGGACCTAACATGAATTATTCTCTAAAATATTGATCGAAACCAGGTTTAATTGACTGTTTCAGTGTGGACCCACATTACTACGTGATCCAAATCAGAAAAAACCCAGGATCCGTTCAACAAGTATGTGAAGAATGCCAAAGTATGTGTCTGATGAGTGAAAATCCCAGACCTAACCTAGACCTAACATGCGTTATCCTCTATAATATTGATCCAAACAAGGTTTAATGGACTGTTTCAGTGTGGTACCACACTACTACGTGATCCAAACCAGAAAAAACCCAGGATCTATTCAACAAGTATGTGAAAATCGCGAAAGTATGAGCCTGATGAGGGCAAATCCCAGACCTATCCCAGACCTAACATGCGTTATCCTCTAAAATATTTATCAAGACCAGGTTTAATTGATTGTTTCAGTGTGGTCCCACATTACTACGTGATCCAAACCAGAAAAAACCCAGGATCCGTCCTACAAGTATGTGAAGAATGCGAAAGTATGAGTCTGATGAGTGAAAATCCTCGGCCTAACCTATACCTAACATGCGTTATCCTCAAAAATATTGATCGAAACCAGGATTAATCGACTGTTTCAGTGTGGTACCACATTACTACGTGATCCAAACCAGAAAAAAACCCTGGATCTTGTCAAGGAGTATGTGAAGTGTGCGAAAGTATGAGTCTGATGAGGGATAATCCGAGACCTATCCCAGACCTAACTTGCGTTATCCTCTAAAATAGTGATCGAAACCAGGTTTAATTGACTGTTTTAGTTGTGGTACCACTTTACTACGTGATGCAATCCAGAAATATCCCAGGATATAGCCATGAAGTATAAGAAATATGCGATAGTATGAGTCTGATGGGGGCAAATCCCAGACCTATCCCAGACCTAACATGCGTTATCCTCTAAAATATTGATCCAAACCAGGTTTAATGGACTGTTTCAGTGAGGTCCCACATTACTACGTGATCCAAACCAGTAAAAACCCAGGATCCGTTCAACAAGTATGTGGAGAATGCGAAAGTATGAGTCTGATGAGTGAAAATCCTCGGCCTAACCTATACCTAACATGCGTTATCCTCAAAAATATTGATCGAAACCAGGTTTAATCGACTGTTTCAGTGTGGTACCACATGACTACGTGATCCAAAAAAGAAAAAAACCCAGGACCTGTTCAACAAGTATTTGAAGTATGCGAAAGAATGAGTCTGATGAGAGCAAATCCCAGGCCTAAACTAGACCTAACATGCGTTGTCCTCAAAAATATTGATCAAAACCTGGTTTAATCGACTGTTCCAGTGTGGTACCACATTACTATGTGATCCAAACCAGAAAATAATCCAGGATCTGTTCAACGAGCATGTGAAGTGTGCGAAAGTATGAGTATGATGAGGGCAAATCCCAGACCTATCCCAGACCTAACATGCGTTATCCTCTAAAATATTTATCAAGACCAGGTTTAATTGATTGTTTCAGTGTGGTCCCACATTACTACGTGACACAATCCAGAAACAGCCCAGGATCTAGCCATGAAGTATGAGAAATATGCGAAAGTATGAGCCTGATGAGGGCAAATCCTAGACCTAACCCAAACCTAACATGCGTTATCCTCTAAAATATTTATCAAGACCAGCTTTAATTGAATGTTTCAGTGTGGTACCACATTACTACGTGATCCAAACCAGTAAAAACCCAGGATCCGTTCAACAAGTATGTGAAGAATTCGAAAGTATGAGTGTGTTGAGTGAAAAACCCCGGCCTAACCTAGACCTAACATGCGTTATCCTCAAAAATATTGACCGAAACCTGGTTTAATCGTCTGTTTCAGTGTGGTACCACATTACTATGTGATCCAAACCAGAAAAAACTCAGGATCTGTTCAACAAGTATGTGAAAAACGCGAAAGTATGAGCCTGATGAGGGCAAATCCCAGACCTATCCCAGACCTAACAAGCGTTATCCTCTAAAATATTTATCAAGACCAGGTTTAATTGAATGTTTCAGTGTGGTACCACATTACTACGTGAACCAAACTAGAAAAAACCCAGAAGCCGTTCAACAAGTATGTGAAGAATGCGAAAGTATGAGTCTGATGAGTGAAAGTCCCAGGCCTAACCTAGACCAAACATGCGTTATCCTCAAAAATTTTGATCGAAACCTGGTTTAATTGACTGTTTCAGTGTGGTACCACATTACTACGGGACCCAAACCAGAAAAAACCCAGGATCTGTTCAACAAGTATGTGAAGAATGCGAAGGTATGAGTCTGATGAGTGAAAATCCCAGACCTATCCCAGACCAAACTTGGGTTATCCTCTGAAATATTGATCCAAACCAGGTTTAATCGACAGTTTCAGTGTGGTACCACACTACTACGTGACCCAAACCGGAAAAAACCCAGGATCTGTTCAACAAGTATGTGAAAAACGCGAAAGTATGAGCCTGATGAGGGCAAATCCCAGACCTATCCCAGACCTAACAAGCGTTATCCTCTAAAATATTTATCAAGACCAGGTTTAATTGAATGTTTCAGTGTGGTACCACATTACTACGTGAACCAAACTAGAAAAAACCCAGGAGCCGTTCAACAACTATGTGAAGAATGCGAAGGTATGAGTCTAATGAGTGAAAATCCCAGACCTATCCCAGACCAAACTTGGGTTATCCTCTGAAATATTGATCCAAACCAGGTTTAATCGACAGTTTCAGTGTGGTACCACACTACTACGTGACCCAAACCGGAAAAAACCCAGGATCTGTTCAACAAGTATGTGAAAAACGCGAAAGTATGAGCCTGATGGGGGCAAATCCCAGACCTATCCCAGACCTAACATGCGTTATCCTCTAAAATATTTATCAAGACCAGGTTTAATTGATTGTTTCAGTGTGGTCCCACATTACTACGTGATCCAAACCAGAAAAAACCCAGGATCCGTCCAACAAGTATGTGCAGAATGCGAAAGTATGAGTCTGATGAGTGAAAATCCCCGGCCTAACCTAGACCTAACATGCGTTATCCTCAAAAATATTGATCGAAACCAGGTTTAATCGACTGTTTCAGTGTGGTACCACATTACTACGTGATCCAAACCAGAAAAAAACCCAGGACCTGTTCAACAAGTATTTGAAGTATGCGAAAGTATGAGTCAGATGAGGGCAAATCCCAGACCTATCCCAGACCTAACATGCGTTATCCTCTAAAATATTTATCAAGACCAGGTTTAATTGATTGTTTCAGTGTGGTCCCACATTACTACGTGATCCAAACCAGAAAAAACCCAGGATCCGTCCAACAAGTATGTGAAGAATGCGAAAGTATGAGTCTGATGAGTGAAAATCCCCGGCCTAACCTAGACCTAACATGCGTTATCCTCAAAAATATTGATCAAAACCTGGTTTAATCGACTGTTTCAGTGTGGTACCACATTACTATGTGATCCAAACCAGAAAATAACCCAGGATCTGTTCAACGAGTTTGTGAAGTGTGCGAAAGTATGAGTATGGTGAGGGCAAATCCCAGACCTATCCCAGACCTAACATGCGTTATCCTCTAAAATATTTATCATGACTAGGTTTAATTGATTGTTTCAGTGAGGTCCCACATTACTACGTGATCCAAACCGGAAAAAACCCAGGATCCGTTTAACAAGTATGGGAAGAATGCGAAAGTATGAGCCTGACGAGGGCAAATCCTAGACCTAACCCAGACCTAACATGCGTTATCCTCAAAAATATTTATCATGACTAGGTTTAATTGATTGTTTCAGTGTGGTACCACATAACTACGTGAACCAAACTAGAAAAAACCCAGGAGCCGTTCAACAACTATGTGAAGAATGCGAAAGTGTGAGTCTGATGAGTGAATATCCCCGGCCTAACCTAGACCTAACATGCGTTATCCCCAAAAATATTGATCGAAACCAGGTTTAATCGACTGTTTCAGTGTGGTACCACATTACTACGTGATCCAAACCAGAAAAAACCCCAGGATCTTTTCAACAAGTATGTGAAGAATGCGAAAGTATGAGGCTGATGAGGGCAAATCCCAGACCTAAACTAGACATAACATGCGTGGTCCTCTAAAATATTGATGGAAACCAGGTTTAATTGTCTGTTTCAGTGTTGTACTTCCTTACTACGTGATGCAATCCAGAAAAAGCCCAGGATCTATCCATCAAGTATGAGAAATATGCGAAAGAATGAGCCTGATGAGAGCAAATCCCAGACCTAACCTAGACCTAACATGGATTATTCTCTAAAATATTGATCAAAACCAGGTTTAATTGGCTGTTTCAGTGTGGTACCACATTACTACGTGATCCAATCCAGAAATAGCCCAGGATCCAGCCATGAAGTATGAGAAATATGCGAAAGTATGAGCCTGATGGGGGCAAATCCTAGACCTAACCCTAACCTAACATGCGTTATCCTCTAAAATATTTATCAAGACCAGGTTTAATTGAATGTTTCAGTGTGGTACCACATTACTACGTGATACAATCCAGAAACAGCCCAGGATCTAGCCATGAAGTATGAGAAATATGCGAAAGTATCAGCCTGATGAGGGCAAATCCTAGACCTAACCCAAACCTAACATGCGTTATCCTCTAAAATATTGAACGAAACCAGGTTTAATGGACTGCTTCAGTGTGGTACCTCTTTACTACGTGATCCAAACCAGAAAAAAACCCAGGATCAGTTCAACAAGTATGTGAAGTATGCGAAAGTATGAGTCTGATGAGGGCAAATCCCAGGCCTAAACTAGACATAACTTTCGTTATCCTCTAAAATATTGATCGAAACCAGGTTTAATTGACTGTTTTAGTGTGGTACCACTTTACTACGTGATCCAAAGCAGAAAAAACCCTCGATCAGGTCAACATGCATGTTAAAACTGCGAAAGTATGAGTCTGATGAAGGCAAATCCCAGACCTATCCCAGACCTAACATGCGTTATCCTCAAAAATATTAATCGAAACCAGGCTTAATCGACTGTTTCAGTGTGGTACCACATTACTACGTGATCCAAACCAGAAAAAAACCCAGGATCTTGTCAACGAGTATGTGAAGTGTGCGAAAGTATGAGTCTGATGAGGGCTAATCCCAGACCTATCCCAGACCTAACTTGCGTTATCCTCTAAAATAGTGATCGAAACCAGGTTTGATTGACTGTTTTAGTTGTGGTACCACTTTACTACGTGATCCAAAGCAGAAAAAACCCTCGATCAGGTCAACATGCATGTTAAAACTGCGGAAGTATGAGCCTGATGAGGGCAAATCCCAGACCTATACCAGACCTAACATGCGTTATCCTCAAAACTATTGATCGAAACCAGGTTTAATCGACTGTTTCAGTGTGGTACCACACTACTACGTGACCCAAGCCGGAAAAAACCCAGGATCTGTTCAACAAGTATGTGAAAAACGCGAAAGTATGAGCCTGATGAGGGCAAATCCCAGACCTATCCCAGACCTAACTTGCGTTATCCTCTAAAATATTGAACGAAACCAGGTTTAATTGACTGTTTCAGCGTGGTACCACATTACTACGTGATACAATCCAGAAACAGCCCAGGATCTAGCCATGAAGTATGAGAAATATGCGAAAGTATGAGCCTGATGTGGCAAATCCCAGGCCTAACCTAGACCTAACATGCGTTGTCCTCTAAAATATTGATCGAAACCAGGTTTAATTGACCGTTTTAGTGTGGTACCACTTTGCTACGTGATCCAAAGCAGAAAAAACCCTCGATCAGGTCAACATGCATGTTAAAACTGCAAAAGTATGAGCCTGATGAGGGCAAATCCCAGACCGATCTCAGTCCTAACATGCGTTATCCTCAGAAATATTAATCGAAACCAGGTTTAATCGACTGTTTCAGTGTGGTACCACATTACTACGTGATCCAATCCAGAAATAGCCCAGGATCTAGCCATGAAGTATGAGAAATAGGCGAAAGTATGAGCCTGATGAGGGCAAATCTTAGACCTAACCCAGACCTAACATGCGTTGTCCTCTAAAATATTGATCCAAACCAGGTTTAATTGACTGTTTCAGTGTGGTACCACTTTACTGCGTGATCCAAAGCAGAAAAAGCCCTCGATCAGGTCAACATGTATGTTAAAACTGCGAAAGTATGACCCTGATGTGGGCAAATCCCAGGCCTAACCTAGACCTAACATGCGTTGTCCTCTAAAATATTGATGGAAACCAGGTTTAATTGACTGTTTCAGTGTTGCACTTCATTACTACGTGATCCAAACCAGTAAAAACCCAGGATCCGTTCAACAAGTATGTGAAGAATGCGAAAGTATGAGTGTGATGAGTGAAAAACCCCGGCCTAACCTAGACCTAACATGCGTTATCCTCAAATATATTGATCGAAACCTGGTTTAATCGTCTGTTTCAGTGTGTTACCACATTACTATGTGATCCAAACCAGAAAATAACCCAGGATCTGTTCAACGAGTATGTGAAGTGTGCGAAAGTATGAGTCTGATGAGGGCAAATCCCAGACCTATCCCAGACCTAACATGCATTATCCTCTAAAATATTTATCAAGACCAGGTTTAATTGATTGTTTCAGTGTGGTCCCACATTACTACGTGATACAATCCAGAAACAGCCCAGGATCTAGCCATGAAGTATGAGTGTTTAAATATCGCATGAGTCCGAGACGCAGAAACTCGGCCGCGATGCCCGTATCTATATGGAATTCGCGTAATTCTAGATGGTTGTGCTGACATGGAAATTTTCCATCGTTCAGATTGGTATACCGCGGCTATTTACGTGTTTTTTCAAGCTAGCTTCACTGAAATTCTCGTGTTTTGGAGCAAATTCTAGGAATGTGTTGTTAGCGCTGAGAAAGAGAGAGAAAAGAGATCTATCGGAAAAAGATCGATAGACGAAACGCGGCAGCGCCGCGCCGTGGCCACGCGGCGCGTAGCAGCCCGGGCCCAGCAACGCGAGGCGTAGCTACCCGGTTCTGCGCTTGCGCGACGGAGCCGGCCGCGGCCGTCGCTGCTTGCAGATCGTCACGGTTCTTTCTTGAGCCGTCGGCGATCGAGAGAGGACCTTGTGACGGTCGCGTTCCCATTTCCCTACGAGCTCCGAGGTGGATGAGCCGATCTCTCTCCTCGTAATAGAATCAGTTTGCGGACAAATAGTTTATTGGAAAATCTCGTCATAGCGACTTGAGATTTTCCCCAGAAAATGGACAATCTGCCTGACGTTGCAGCGATCGCAAGGCACGCCGAGTGTGAAGCGATCGTAGACGCAGGATTGTGATTGAACGTTGCAGTTCGTGGATGCGACTGCGACGTTGGAGATTCGGTGTGGATCGCCTTGAGTCTTCTTCCAATTATCCGGTTAGAGCTACTGGAGGGCTGATACCGACATACAGGTATCACCTAGTGGTAGTTCACCGTTTCTAGAGGTCATACGAAACCCACTGGAACCACCCGTCCTGTGTACCAGTGAGAGTACACCGACCGGTGGGGTGGAAAGTTTCACCGACCAAGATTAGAGCTATACGGCGTAGGAGCCACCGGAAGATAGATATTCAGAAAGAATATCACTTCCAAATGTTAAAGTCCCTTAGTACTTTAACATTTGGTCCTTCGAGCCGGATTCGAGGAAAGAAAAGACAGTAGAGAGTTACAAGTACGTTCACGTAAGTCGCTACTTACGAGACGAATTTTCGAGTTGATTTTCAATCCTCGAATAAAAGATCACCATGGCATTGGCCAGAGAGGTCGGTCGTAGCGAGATTGAAATCGATTTCGATGACCTGACCTGCCGGTTTGAAGCAATGTCACGGTCGATAACAAATTTAAAGAAACGAGGTCGAGCTCAGTACAATGAGATACTTCTCAAGTCAAAGCTCGACTCGGTTTCCGAACAGTACAAGAAAGCTGTTGATCAGTACTTGGCTGTTCGAAGAAAATATCCACCTGCGAAGTGCGAGAAAAGCAACTTCGTTTTGAAAGGTGGAATTGAAGCATGGGAGACTATGTTTATGGAGTTTCAGGCGTACATTGCTACGGAACTGACGCAACTAGCCGCTGAGAGAAAAACAGCGGCGTCGTCGGTCGACCAGCATGATGTCGCTATTGAGCTTCCAAAGCAACGTCTGAATAAATTCGGCGGGGATCCTCGTAAATGGAGCCATTTCGAGGATCTATTCACCGCTAGTATAATCAATAACCCGAGGCTTTCAGATGTGCATCGATTGCAATATCTGAACGCCTGTGTGGAAGATCAAGCGTTGGCTGCGATCGCACACCTTGAAATTACTGAAGGTAATTTCGAGGTAGCGTGGCAAACCCTGAAAGATCAGTTCGGGCTTCCACGTATGGTGACCGCCAAACTGCTTGATCAATTGACAAAAATGAAGACGATTAAAAAGGATGACCTGACTAGCTTACATCAGGTCACTGTCGTCTTCAAGCAGGCTTTTGCCGCTTTTGAAAAACTGGGCACGACAAGAGAGCAGCGAGATTGGCTGCTGGCCCATGCAATCAAAAGCAGGCTTGAAGGGTCTCTCCTTCTGGAGTGGGAACTGTCGCAGAAGCTCTCCACGAAATATCCCTCGTTTCACGAACTAGTGGAATTTCTGGAGGTGCGTGCTCGCGCTATCACAATAACGGATGATGGTAAGGGCAAATCTTCGACGAGTAACCCACCGAAAATTAAAGTACGGAGTTACAACTCCGTCGTGGAAAGTCGCTCGGAGAACAGCGAATCTTGTGGATTTTGCGGCCTCGAGCATGGAATAGCACAATGCAGTGCTTTCCAAGGCTTGACGGTAGACTACCGCTATCGTTACACAAAAGATAGTCGGTTGTGCATTATCTGCTTGTCGCCGGGTCACGAGCGGTTCAGCTGTCCATCCGAAAAAGTATGCTCTAAATGCAATGGCAGACACCATACTCTGCTGCATTTCGAGCGTTACGGAAAGGAAACGGAAAGTCGTAAGCCTACGACAGAGTTTTCAAAGGACAAAGAAAAGAAAAAACGGGCAGTCGACCCGCAACGCCTCTACCTGGCAGGACAGAAAAGTCAACCGGGTGGCGACGAAACGGAGAAAATCCCCGATACTGAATGAAGGCATTTCGCGAGCGTTCCAATACCGCGAATTCAAATTCGCAAGAAATGGAAGCCGCGGAACTTCTTCAATTCAAGCGGTGGATTTGTGGAAAAAATTGGTTCGGACAATCAAGAGATTGTTGGCCAAAAGACGCCTTCGTGCATCGAGATCGATGCGGTAGAAGCGAAGGTCGATGTAGCGAATCAGATGCGGCACGTAATTTTCAAAATTGCAAGCTGTATCGATAGCACGCATTTTTGATAAATCACCGGTGTGAAAACCAGTGAAATCTCACTGAAAGCGCACTCTGAGTGAATTCACGCAAAAAGCGGAGAAATATAGATTTGTTTCTGTACGATCGAAGCGGAAAATCGCGATCGATCGCTGCTTTAAGTGATAACTCAGACGATTAAGCGTCTCTCACACGGAGTTATGTTCGGTCGAAAGTCGATTGAAAGACTTTCCGACAGGAATCAGTGGAAACTGAACGTCTCTCGCGTTGTTTAACCGATCGAGGGCGATTCAGAAATTTCCTGAAGTGATCTAGAGACAAGCGGGACGTGATTATTTCATGTTTCGCCAAAGTCTTGATCAGAAGATGCGGGACGTAATTATTTTACGTTCCTATAAAGTCTTGGAAAGAGGCATATGGCCCATAAATTGCTAAAATCAAATTATGTGGTTTTAGTGCAGAACTCTCTATTCTCCCATAAATCTATGGAAAATGGGACGAATAGAGAATGTTTCATTGGTAAGGGATAGGCACGTGTCGTTAAAGAACGCACGGCCGAATCTATCTCTACACGACCAATTTCGGGGTCGTGTAAATTTTCTGTGAATTTTTCCACGATAGCGACAAGTGGCAACGTCGCTTTCGAGGAAACATTGAAATTCCAGATTTTGTTGTCGAAGAATTCGGAAGGTGAAGTACCACCGCGTTCATAGAAACCGGTGTCTACTTGCATCTATCCGTCGTTGCTAGGGCTCAATCCGAGGTACGGGTTGCCTAGCAACGTAAACAACCCGAGCGAGACTGCGGTCCACGCGTCGCCATATTCCATTCAGTCAATTCTGAACTACCATGAGCGACACAAGTAGCAATCCAGAAAGTACAATTATGATCTCGGGGGACCCCGAGATCGACATTCAGTTTGGACGAATCCTGAAGTTGGCGGAAACGTCTCAGCCCTCTTGGGCAGAAGAGGTAGAGGCCGCCGCTGCTCCCGAACCGGACGTCGAGATAAATTTGGGGCTGGACAAGGTCCGGATCCGGGCTCGAGTTGTACAGGCCGGAGGAAAATATAATGCCCGCATCCCCGGAGGGACGTATGTCCTTCGGTGGGCACCAGGCGGGCGGCTGTTACATAGCGCCTGGCGGCCAGACAAGCTGGAAGGACCGGCCCAGCCGCGAGACCAGCAACAGGCGATACCGACGCCTCCACCGCCACGGCATGGGCAGCCAGCACCAGCGCAAGCTGGCAGCAACCCGGCTGCTAAGAAGCGACGAAGGAGAAGGCAGGCCAAACCTGCTGCGGAGCCACAGCCGGGGCCAAGCGGATTCCGCCAAACGCAGAGGCCCTTGCCAAAGAAGGCACGGCAGACAAAGGGCTATGCGGGGATGCATCTCCGGACGGTTGACGCTACCACGAGAGCATTGGCAGATCAAATGCTGCAAACCTCAATGAGGATTCTGCAACAGGCCACTGCTGGACAACAGTAAGTACTTTTAATTATTAAAAATTTTTTAATTTTTTGAATTAAAAGTGCGCGTCTCTCTTTCTCGGTTCGCGTAAAATCCTTGCCGTACGGGACAACCGCGACCTCTTAGTGTTGCACAATTCGTGCAAGGGGGGCGGTATGTTTAAATATCGCATGAGTCCGAGACGCAGAAACTCGGCCGCGATGCCCGTATCTATATGGAATTCGCGTAATTCTAGATGGTTGTGCTGACATGGAAATTTTCCATCGTTCAGATTGGTATACCGCGGCTATTTACGTGTTTTTTCAAGCTAGTTTCACTGAAATTCTCGAGTTTTGGAGCAAATTCTAGGAATGTGTTGTTAGCGCTGAGAAAGAGAGAGAAAAGAGATCTATCGGAAAAAGATCGATAGACGAAACGCGGCAGCGCCGCGCCGTGGCCACGCGGCGCGTAGCAGCCCGGGCCCAGCAACGCGAGGCGTAGCTACCCGGTTCTGCGCTTGCGCGACGGAGCCGGCCGCGGCCGTCGCTGCTTGCAGATCGTCACGGTTCTTTCTTGAGCCGTCGGCGATCGAGAGCGGACCTTGTGACGGTCGCGTTCCCATTTCCCTACGAGCTCCGAGGTGGATGAGCCGATCTCTCTCCTCGTAATAGAATCAGTTTGCGGACAAATAGTTTATTGGAAAATCTCGTCATAGCGACTTGAGATTTTCCCCAGAAAACGGACAATCTGCCTGACGTTGCAGCGATCGCAAGGCACGCCGAGTGCCCCTCAGGGGCTGCCAGCCTTTCAGCTGCAGTACGGGCTTAACGAACCCGGGGTACCCGAGTCATACACACACCGTAAGCCTCCTGTTGGTCGTCACAACGACCCATTCACAATTCCCTATTGGTTTTGTGAATGGTACGTGACGGCAGGAGGAACGGGGGTCTTGGCTTAACCGCCTGGGCCACGAGTATGGCGACTCTATAAAATCGCCCTCCAATCCTAAGCTATGGTGCGCGGCGATGGGATGCATGGTTGGGGGAGAAGGCCCAATCCCAAGCGACCACCTCCGGGGAACCTGCCGAACCCCCGGAGTATATAGGCTTACCCGGGTAAGGCGGCTCTGCCCGGGCGGACCTTTTCTTCCGACCTGCTCGTGGGAATATTATGGAGTTCACTATTAAAACGGGGATGGGACGGGGTAAGTCAGAGGGGGAGGACGAAGGCGGTGTTGGGACTGGAGTGACGGCGCTCGCGCCGCCTCCAGCGCCTGGCCCGGCTTCGTGGAAGGTGGAGGAGGACGATGAGACTGCGTCAGTCTCGTCCTTCTCCTCCACCAGGAGCCTCATAGGCTCTAAGAGGAAGAGGGCGGGGCAGGCCGTCGTCGAGGTGGGCGGGGCGATGAGCCCGTCGGTGAGGCTGAGTTGCCTCAGGGACGAGGTGACCGAGGAGATATCGGAGAGGATCTCCTCGTCCCTGAGGCGGGTGGAGAAAGTCGCCGCTGCCTGCGCCTTTAAGGGGCAGAAAAGCGGTGGCGCGGCGGCCCTAAAGGCCGCGGCGGAGGAAATGAGGGAGGCGGCGCGGGAGCTCAGAGGGCGGAACGCCCGTCTGCAGCTCCTGTTGGAGGAGGAGCGACAGGGGAGGAGGAGGGCAGAGGCGCTGTGGAACAGCGCAGCCCTCCCTCCCATTCTCCCTCCTCCTCCACCGCCGCGTCCCTCGGCGGAGGTAAATAAGCGGAGTGCGGCGGCAGTGGTGCGGGGCACCGCGGGCCCCTCCACCCGCACTCCGCCCGTGAAGAAGTCCCCGTCCTCCTCAGAAGACGATCTTCTGAGGAGGATTGGGGACATGATTGATGGCAAGCTGGCCGCCTTCCGGGAGGAGCTCCTCGCCGGAAGAGCGGTCAGCAGGAAGGCCGTGCCTCCCCGACCTGTTCCGGTACAGTCGGGGAAGGCAAAGAAGGGCGGAGTGAAGGCTCCGCCCAGCGTTGCGGCACCAGGGCCCCGGGTCGCGACCCCCAAGGGGGGTGGTGTACCCGTGGTCGCGGTGGTCGCGTCCTCCACAGCACCCTCCCAAGGGGGGGTGGCGTGGAGTGAGGTGGTGGGGCGGAAGGCGAAGCGGGCGGCGAGGAAGGCCCCGCAACCGCAGCCTCCGCCTCCGCCGCCGGCGGCCAAGGTAAAGGCCGCGAAGGTCGGGAAGGCACGACCAGGTCGTCCCCCAAAAACGGCAGCGGTGACGCTGACCGTTGCGCAGGGGGGCGACCTGACCCTCGCGGAGGCGATGCGGCTCGCCAGGGAGAATATCTCCCTGGAAGAGCTGGGCATCGCCTCCGTGAGGGCGAAGAGGGCCGTGACCGGGGGTCTCTTGCTGGAGATCCCCGGTGCAGAAGGCGGCGCGAAGGCGGACCGTCTCGCCCAGAGGCTCCGGGAGCAGCTGGGCGAGCGAGGTGTCCGGGTCGCCCGGCCCACGAAGCGCACGGAGATGCGCGTTTGTGGGCTGGACGACTCGGTCAGCGCACAGGATGTGTCCCGTGCCCTTGCGAGGGCGGGGGACTGTCCTGTGGAGGACCTGCGGATCGGAGAGATCCGCAGGTCGCCCTCCGGCCTCGGGTCGGTGTGGGCCCGGTGCCCCCTCTCCGCCGCCCGTAAGGTGGCGGAATCCGGGAGGGTGTTGGTGGGGTGGGTTTCGGCGCGAGTGGAGATCCTCGCGCCGCGCCCGCTCCAGTGTCACCGCTGCCTCGAATTGGGGCACGTGAGGCAGTGGTGCACCTCGCCGGTGGACCGCAGCGGTCAGTGTTACCGCTGCGGTGCCAAAGAGCACCGTGCGAGCCAGTGCTCGGCGGCCCCCCACTGCCCGCTGTGTGCGGACATGGGGAGGCCAGCCGATCACAGGGTGGGGAGCAAGAAGTGCTCCCCCCCCTCCCGGAAGGAGAGGAAGAGGCGGGCTGCACCGGCTCCGGTGCCGAGGGCGGTGGCATCGTCCTCCATGGAGGTGGACGGTGCTACGGGGACGGACGGCCGGGAGGAGGCTGGCGCGGCCATTAATTAATGCCGCCCCGCCTCCTCCTCCAGGCCAACCTCAACCACTGCCGCGCGGCACAGGACTTGATGTCCCAAGTCCTCGCGGAGTGGGGGGTTGGCCTGGCGGTCGCCGCCGAGCCGTACCGCGTCCCTGATCACCCTCAATGGGTGGGCGACGCGGACGGCTTGGTGGCGACGGTATGGGGAGGGGGCGACGGGTCCCCACCGTTCTCCTTGTTGGAGCGCGGTCGGGGATTCGTCGCCGTGGACTGGGGGGGAGTCGCTGTGGTGGGGTGCTACATTTCGCCCCGTAGCGGTCACGCTGCGTTCGAGCTGTACCTGGCCGAGGTCGCGGCATGCGTGCAGCGCTACGCGGCCCGGCCGGTGCTGGTCCTGGGGGATTTTAATGCCAAGTCGGTGGCTTGGGGATCCCCCAGGACCTCCGTTCGCGGCGGGATCCTGGGCGATTGGGCGGCGGGGCTCGACCTCCGGGTATTGAACCAGGGGTCGGAGCACACATGCGTGCGGCGATATGGGGGGTCCATCGTGGATGTTGGATTCGCGACCCCCAACGCCGTGCGCATGGTGTCGGGTTGGCACGTGGTCGCGGGGGCAGAGACACTCTCCGATCACCGGTACATCCGGATGGAGGTCTCTGCCGCCGCGAGTGCATCCCGACACGGCCGCCTGCGTGGCACCCCACCACGCCGCTGGGCGCTTCGGCGCCTGGACAAGGACGCTCTGATGGCAGCTGCCCTCGCTGCAACTTGGCCGCAGGGAGCGGCCGAGTTGCCGAGCATAGAGGAGGAGGTCGCCCGGCTCGGAGCATTGGTCGCGGGTATTTGCGACGCGGCGATGCCTCGGGTCGGGCGGGCTTCTCCTCGCCGGGCGGTGTACTGGTGGTCGGACGCGATCGCGGAGTTGCGAGTCGCGACTGTCCGCGCCCGACGCCAGTACACCCGCGCGCGCCGTCGTCAACGTACAGGCGACGGCGTGGCGCGAGCGAGGGCAGCTGATGACCTGTATGGAGCATACCGCGTGGCGCGGGTTGCTCTGCAGGTCGCCATCAAACGGGCCAAGACCCAGGCATGGAAGGAGCTCCTCCAGACCCTTGATGACGATCCATGGGGGCGCCCATATAAGGTGGTGCTGAATAAGCTCCGCCCGTGGGCGCCACCCGTCACCGAGGGTCTTGACCCCCGGCTGCTGGAGGACGTGGTCAATACACTCTTCCCAAATGGGGAGAGGGGACCGCGTCCTCCGGCGGCGGCGGCTGTCCCAGTGGAGTGGACGGCCGAGCTGGGGGTCACGCAGGAGGAGCTGGCAGCGGCCATCAGACGGCTCGGGGTTCGTAACACGGCCCCGGGTCCGGATGGTGTGGCCGGCCGGGTTTGGGTCTTGACCCAGGGCGTCCTTGGGGCCGACCTCAGGCGGTTGTTCGACCGCTGCCTGAGGGACGGGCGATTCCCCCCCAGTTGGAAGGTGGCGAGGATGGTCCTCCTCCGGAAGGAGGGTCGGCCCGCGGAGTCTCCCTCCGCATACCGGCCCATTTGTCTCCTCGACGAGGTGGGCAAGCTCTTCGAGCGTGTGATTGCTGCCCGCCTCGTCGAGCACCTGTCGCGTGGTGATCCCGGTCTGGCCGACTGCCAGTTCGGTTTCCGGGGGGGCCGATCGACTATCGACGCGATAGGTCGTGTGAGGGCCCTCTCGGAGGCGGCCGTCTCCCGGGGAGGGGTGGCATTGGCAATATCCTTGGATATTGCCAATGCCTTTAACACCCTCCCCTGGGAAGGGATAAGGAGGGGGCTCGAATATCATCGAGTCCCCCCTTGTCTCAGGGCGGTCGTCGGGGATTATCTCCGCGGCAGGTGGATCGAGTATCCGGGCCGGGATGGTGATATGCGGAGGGAGGTGTACTGCGGTGTTCCGCAGGGGTCGGTCCTCGGGCCACTCCTGTGGAACATCGCGTACGACTCGGTGTTGCGGGCCGGCCTCCCCGACGGCGTCAGCACGGTGTGTTATGCGGATGACACACTGGTGCTGGCCGTCGGGGCGCACTGGGGGAGGGCCATGCGTCGCGCGGAGGAGGGGTCGCAACGCGTCGTCGACCGGATCAGGGGGATGGGGATGACGGTGGCGGTCCATAAGACCGAGGTGATTGCGTTTCATTCACCTCGGCAGGATCCGCCACCCCCTCTGATTCGGGTGGGTGGGGCTGACATCGAGGTGAAGCCCCAGATCAGGTATCTGGGGCTGATCCTCGATAGCCACTGGCGTTTCGAGAAGCATTTCCGCTGCCTGGTCCCCCGGTTGGAAAGGATGGTTGCGGCTCTGAGCCGGATCCTGCCCAACCTGGGAGGCCCGGCGGGCCGAGTTCGTCGCCTCTATGTGGCAATGGTCCAGTCGGTGGCCCTATACGGGGCCCCCGTCTGGGCGGACGACCTGGCTGCCTCCCGGCGCAGCATGACTATGCTGCGTCGGGTGCAGAGGCGCATGGCGCTCAGGGTCGTCCGCGGGTATCGGACCATGTCACATGAGGCGGCGACGGTTCTAGCGGGGATGCCGCCCATGGACCTGCTCGCGCGGTCGCACGCGGCGATGTACCGGCACCGCGTCGACCGTCGCGCGAGGGTGGGGGCGGTCCCGGGCGGGCAGGAACCTGCTTGGGGCGATTTGAAGCGCCAGGCCCGGCAGTCCGTGTTGCTCGCGTGGCAGGAGCGGCTGGCTCTGCCAACCGCGGGGCACCGGACTGTCGGTGCGTTTCGGCCACTCCTGAAGGAGTGGCTGGACAGAGGCCATGGCAGCCTCACCTACCGGATGGCACAGGTATTTTCCGGGCATGGCAGCTTCGGAAGATACCTGTGCCGGATAGGGAAGGAGCCGACGGCGCGTTGCTGCCACTGCGACGCTGAGCAGGACACGGCGGATCATACCCTGGAGGTATGCCCCGCGTGGGAGGGGGAGCGCCGTGTCCTGGTCGGCGTCGTCGGGCGGGATGTCTCGCTGCCGGGCGTGGTGCGCGCCATGCTCGGCAGCGAGGAGAAGTGGAGGGCCGTGGCCTCCTTCTGCGAGAACGTAATGTTGCAGAAGGAGGCCGCGGGGAGGGAGCGCGCCGTTGAAGCTCGCGCTCGTGCGGTGGCCCGAGGTCGTCGCCCGGTCGCGAGGCGTCGCGGGCGGCCGCCTCGGCGTGGCGGATGACCTAGGCTGGGAGGGGGGTCCTGAGGGGACCCTCCTCCCGCCAGGCGGCGCCGGGTCGGACCGGTTGGGGGTAGGAGTGCCTCCCCCTACCGGTCCGACGCAAGGGGAGGCACCCTCGGCGGTCTGGTGCGGCCATGAACGCCCGGCCGCCGAGGGGTGGAAACGGGGCCGCGGGCGGTTGCGAGTTGGGGCTCGCAGCCGCCACTAAACGCGGCCCCGGGACGGATAGCGGCGGGATGGAGTGGCCCCGTCCCGCCGCTATGAGGCAGTGTGTCTACTGGGGGGACCGATTGTCCCCCCGGGGGATGGGCGCGAAAGCGCGGGCACGGGGAGGATACCGGAAGAATGCTTCGAGCGATTCCCGGTATCCTCCCAAAGCGTGCCGAAGGGTCACCGTGGGGTTTTTAGTGGGTAGGTCCCGCGCCTGTCGTTGTACGGGCGCGGGGAATCCCACACACCCCTCCCACCTCTCCCCAAGGAGGTGGGAGGGAGTCTTTCGAAGATTTTCCCCACGACAAAAAAAAAAAAAAAAAAAAAAAAAAAAAAAAAAAAAAAGGCACGCCGAGTGTGAAGCGATCGTAGACGCAGGATTGTGATTGAACGTTGCAGTTCGTGGATGCGACTGCGACGTTGGAGATTCGGTGTGGATCGCCTTGAGTCTTCTTCCAATTATCCGGTTAGAGCTACTGGAGGGCTGATACCGACATACAGGTATCACCTATTGGTAGTTCACCGTTTCTAGAGGTCATACGAAACCCACTGGAACCACCCGTCCTGTGTACCAGTGAGAGTACACCGACCGGTGGGGTGGAAAGTTTCACCGACCA
The DNA here is from genome assembly GCF_051014445.1 of Colletes latitarsis. NCBI lineage: Eukaryota > Metazoa > Arthropoda > Insecta > Hymenoptera > Colletidae > Colletes > Colletes latitarsis. The sequence continues at coordinate 3,443,250 of NW_027488379.1, read as the reverse complement.
AGATTAGAGCTATACGGCGTTGGAGCCACCGGAAGATAGATATTCAGAAAGAATATCACTTCGTGGTGCTCTCCGTGCATCGGGCGTCGGAGAACCCGCTCCAATATACCGTCGTGAGGGGACAATAAGTAGGGCCTAAGCGTACGGTGGAGCAAAGGGTTCGAAGAGCCTTCCTTCCATCGCTACACCCACTACCAGCTGTGAGTCGACCACACTGGGCTGTGAACGTAGGGTGGTTGGAATTGCAGGGGATTGAGTCCTGAACCGGTGAGCCGCAGGCCAGTTCCTCGGGACAGGAGCCTCCGTCGAGGTAGCCACGGCTGGCTGCCGGGCGTTCCTTTGATGAAGGAATCGCCGGCTTGGCAACCACGTGTGCATACCGCAGGTCGCTCCTGAGGAGCAGCTGACGAGGGAGCCGAACTAGGACAAGACGTCCTCTTGCGTGGATGGTGTAGAAACGCCACCCGCACGGGGAGCGTGCTCGCGGGATATAGCCTCTTGGAGCCTTACAACCTCCATTTGGTTTCCCGTCCGTGGCATTGCAAAGAGAACCCGGTAGAACGGAGAAAAGCTCGTCTACCCGGTTGTGCGCGTCGGTGAGATCGTAGAAAGAGAATCTCATCGACCAGAAAGAGAAGAATACAGTCCACTAGCTAGAGCGCTAGATAGCCAGCCAGCTCTCCCCTCCAAGCACACCAGACTGTCGCTGGAGCGCGAGAAACAGCTGACGAGCGCGTGATTGTTGACTTGTCCGCAAATGTATTTATTAGGCGGATTCTTTTGTTTCAGAAAGCCTCCGCAGTAGAAAATTGAAATAAGGAGACTAAAAAAAAGGAGACGAGGCCGCAATAGGAGCCGTCGTCAGTTTTTTCTTTTAGTTTCTAGTTTTGTTTTGTTAAAATGTTTAAATAGTTCATTTATATTTTTGTAATAAAAACTTTATTGAAAAACTTGTAACATTTTCTCTCCCTGTCTGTTTCTTCATCCGGACCCACGTTAAAGTCCGTTAGTACTTTAACAATGAGAAATATGCGAAAGTATGAGCTTGACGAGGGCAAATCCTAGACCTAACCCAGACCAAACATGCGTTATCCTCATAAATATTGATCGAAACCAGGTTTAATCGACTGTTTCAGTGTGGTACCACATTACTACGTGATCCAATCCAGAAATAGCCCAGGATCTAGCCATGAAATATGAGAAATATGCGAAAGTATGAGCCTGACGATGGCAAATCCTAGACCTAACCCAGACCTAACATGCGTTATCCTCTAATATATTTATCAAGACCAGGTTTAATTGATTGTTTCAGTGTGGTCCCACATTACTACGTGATCCAAACCAGAAAAAACCCAGGATCCGTTCAACAAATATGTGAAGAATGCGAAAGTATGAGTCTGATGAGTGAAAATCCCAGACCTATCGTCAGACCTAACATGCGTTATCCTCTAAAATATTTATCAAGACCAGGTTTAATTGAATGTTCCAGTGTGGTACCACATTACTACGTGAACCAAACCAGAAAAAACCCTGTATCTGTTCAACAAGTATGTGAAGAATGCGAAAGTATGAGTGTGATGAGTCAAAAACGTCGGCCTAACCTAGACCTAACATGCGTTATCCTCAAAAATATTGATCGCAAGCTGGTTTAATCGTCTGTTTCAGTGTGGTACCACATTACTATGTGATCCAAACCAGTAAAAACCCAGGATCCGTTCAACAAGTATGTGAAGAATGCGAAAGTATGAGTGTGATGAGTGAAAAACCCCGGCCTAACCTAGACCTAACATGCGTTATCCTCAAATATATTGATCGAAACCTGGTTTAATTGACTGTTTCAGTGTTGCACTTCATTACTACGTGATCCAAACCAGTAAAAACCCAGGATCCGTTCAACAAGTATGTGAAGAATGCGAAAGTATGAGTCTGATGAGTGAAAAACCCAGACCTATCGTCAGACCTAACATGCGTTATCCTCTAAAATATTTATCTATACCAGGTTTAATTGAATGTTTCAGTGTGGTACCACATAACTAAGTGAACCAAACCAGAAAAAACCCTGTATCTGTTCAACAAGTATGTGAAGAATGCGAAAGTATGAGTGTGATGAGTGAAAAACGCCGGCCTATCCTAGACCTAACATGCGTTATCCTCAAAAATATTGATCGAAAGCTGGTTTAATCGTCTGTTTCAGTGTGGTACCACATTACTATGTGATCCAAACCAGAAAATAACCCAGGATCTGTTCAACGAGTATGTGATGTGTGCGAAAGTATGAGTCTGATGAGGGCAAATCCCAGACCTATCCCAGACCTAGCATGCATTATCCTCTAAAATATTTATCAAGACCAGGTTTAATTGATTGTTTCAGTGTGGTCCCACATTACTACGTGACACAATCCAGAAACAGCCCAGGATCTAGCCATGAAGTATGAGAAATATGCGAAAGTATGAGCCTGATGAGGGCAAATCCTAGACCTAACCCAAACCTAACATGCGTTATCCTCTAAAATATTTATCAAGACCAGGTTTAATTGAATGTTTCAGTGTGGTACCACATTACTACGTGATCCAAACCAGTAAAAACCCAGGATCCGTTCAACAAGTACGTGGAGAATGCGAAAGTATGAGTTTGATGAGTGAAAATCGTCGGCCTAACCTAGACCTAACATGCGTTATCCTCAAAAATATTGATCGAAACCAGGTTTAATCGACTGTTTCAGTGTGGTACCACATTACTACGTGATCCAAACCAGTAAAAACCCAGGATCCGTTCAACAAGTATGTGGAGAATACGAAAGTATGAGTCTGATGAGTGAAAAACCTCGGCCTAACCTAGACCTAACATGCGTTGTCCTCTAAAATATTGATGGAAACCAGGTTTAATTGACTGTTTCAGTGTTGCACTTCATTACTACGTGATCAAAACCAGTAAAAACCCAGGATCCGTTCAACAAGTATGTGAAGAATGCGAAAGTATGAGTGTGATGAGTGAAAAACCCCGGCCTAACCCAGACCTAACATGCGTTATCCTCAAATATATTGATCGAAACCTGGTTTAATTGACTGTTTCAGTGTTGAACATCATTACTACGTGATCCAAACCAGTAAAAACCCAGGATCCGTTCAACAAAAATGTGAAGAATGCGAAAGTATGAGTCTGATGAGTGAAAATACCAGACCTATCGTCAGACCTAACATGCGTTATCCTCTAAAATATTTATCTAGACCAGGTTTAATTGAATGTTTCAGTGTGGTACCACATAACTAAGTGAACCAAACCAGAAAAAACCCTGCATCTGTTCAGCAAGTATGTGAAGAATGCGAAAGTATGAGTGTGATGAGTGAAAAACGCCGGCCTAACCTAGACCTAACATGCGTTATCCTCAAAAATATTGATCGAAAGCTGGTTTAATCGTCTGTTTCAGTGTGGTACCACATTACTATGTGAGCCAAACCAGAAAATAACCCAGGATCTGTTCAACGAGTATGTGATGTGTGCGAAAGTATGAGTCTGATGAGGGCAAATCCCAGACCTATCCCAGACCTAGCATGCATTATCCTCTAAAATATTTATCAAGACCAGGTTTAATTGATTGTTTCAGTGTGGTCCCACATTACTACGTGACACAATCCAGAAACAGCCCAGGATCTAGCCATGAAGTATGAGAAATATGCGAAAGTATGAGCCTGATGAGGGCAAATCCTAGACCTAACCCAAACCTTACATGCGCTATCCTCTAAAATATTTATCAAGACCAGGTTTAATTGAATGTTTCAGTGTGGTACCACATTACTACGTGATCCAAACCAGTAAAAACCCAGGATCCGTCCAACAAGATTGTGGAGAATGCGAAAGTATGAGTTTGATGAGTGAAAATCCTCGGCCTAACCTAGACCTAACATGCGTTATCCTCAAAAATATTGATCGAAACCAGGTTTAATCGACTCTTTCAGTGTGGTACCACATTACTACGTGATCCAAACCAGTAAAAACCCAGGATCGGTTCAACAAGTATGTGGAGAAGCGAAAGTATGAGTCTGATGAGTGAAAATCCTCGGCCTAACCTAGACCTAACATGCGTTGTCCTCTAAAATATTGATGGAAACCAGATTTAATTGACTGTTTCAGTGTTGCACTTCATTACTACGTGATCCAAACCAGTAAAAACCCAGGATCCGTTCAACAAGTATGTGAAGAATGCGAAAGTATGAGTCTGATGAGTGAAAATCCCTGGGCTAACCTAGACCTAACAAGCGTTATCCTCTAAAATATTTATCAAGACCAGGTTTAATTGACTGTTTCAGCGTGGTACCACATTACTACGTGACACAATCCAGAAACAGCCCAGGATCTAGCCATGAAGTATGAGAAATATGCGAAAGTATGAGCCTGATGAGGGCAAATCCTAGACCTAACCCAAACCTAACATGCGTTATCCTCTAAAATATTTATCAAGGTCAGGTTTAATTGAATGTTTCAGTGTGGTACCACATTACTACGTGATCCAAACCAGTAAAAACCCAGGATCCGTCCAACAAGATTGTGGAGAATGCGAAAGTATGAGTTTGATGAGTGAAAATCCTCGGCCTAACCTAGACCTAACATGCGTTATCCTCAAAAATATTGATCGAAACCAGGTTTAATCGACTCTTTCAGTGTGGTACCACATTACTACGTGATCCAAACCAGTAAAAACCCAGGATCGGTTCAACAAGTATGTGGAGAAGCGAAAGTATGAGTCTGATGAGGGCAAATCCCAGGCCTAAACTAGACCTAACATGCGTTATCCTCAAAAATATTGATCAAAACCTAGTTTAATCGACTGTTTCAGTGTGGTACCACATTACTATGTGATCCAAACCAGAAAATAACCCAGGATCTGTTCAACGAGTATGTGAAGTGTGCGAAAGAATGAGTATGATGAGGGCAAATCCCAGACCTATCCCAGACCTAACATGCGTTATCCTCAAAAATATTGATCGAAACCTGGTTTAATCGACTGTTTCAGTGTGGTACCACTATGCTACGTGATCCAAACCAGAAAAAACCCAGGATCAGTTCAACAAGTATGTGAAGAATGCGAAAGTATGAGTCTGATGAGTGAAAGTCCCAGGCCTAACCTAGACCTAACATGCGTTATCCTCAAAAATATTGATCGAAACCTGGTTTAATCGACTGTTTCAGTGTGGTACCACATTACTACCGGAACCAAACCAGAAAGACCCAGGATCTGTTCAACAAGTATGTGAAGAATGCGAAAGTATGAGTCTGAGGAGTGAAAATCCCAGACCTATCCCAGACCAAACTTGCGTTATCCTCTAAAATATTGATCGAAACCTGGTTTAATCGACTGTTTCAGTGTGGTACCACTATGCTACGTGATCCAAACCAGAAAAAACCCAGGATCAGTTCAACAAGTATGTGAAAAACGCGAAAGTATGAGCCTGATGAGGGCGAATCCCAAACCTATCCCAGACCTAACTTGCGTTATCCTCTAAAATATTGATCGAAACCAGGTTTAATTGATTGTTTCAGCGTGGTACCACATTACTACGTGATACAATCCAGAAACAGCCCAGGATCTAGCCATGAAGTATGAGAAATATGCGAAAGTATGAGCCTGATGAGGGCAAATCCTTGACCTAACCCAAACCTAACATGCATTATCCTCTAAAATATTGATCCAAACCAGGTTTAATGGACTGCTTCAGTGTGGTACCTCTTTACTACGTGATCCAAAGCAGAAAAAAACCCAGGATCTGTTCAATAGGTATGTGAAGTATGCGAAAGTATGAGTCTGATGAGGGCAAATCCCAGGCCTAAACTAGACCTAACATGCGTTATCCTCTAAAATATTCATCAAGACCAGGTTTAATTGATTGTTTCCGTGTGGTCCCACATTACTACGTGATCAAAACCAGTAAAAACCCAGGATCCGTTCAACAAGTATGTGGAGAATGCGAAAGTATGAGTTTGATGAGTGAAAATCCTCGGCCTAACCTAGACCTAACATGCGTTATCCTCAAAAATATTGATCGAAACCAGGTTGAATCGACTGTTTCAGTGTGGTACCACGTTACTACGTGATCCAAACCAGTAAAAACCCAGGATCCGTTCAACAAGTATGTGGAGAATGCGAAAGTATGAGTCTGATGAGTGAAAATCCTCGGCCTAACCTAGACCTAACATGCGTTATCCTCTAAAATATTGATGGAAACCAGGTTTAATCGACTGTTTCAGTGTGGTACCACATTGCTACGTGATCCAAACCAGAAAAAACCCAGGATCAGTTCAACGAGTATGTGAAAAACGCGAAAGTATGAGCCTGATGAGGGCGAATCCCAGACCTATCCCAGACCTAACTTGCGTTATCCTCTAAAATATTGATCCAAACCTGGTTTAATGGACTGTTTCAGTGTGGTCCCACATTACTACGTGATCCAAACCAGAAAAAACCCTGTATCTGTTCAACAAGTATGTGAAGAATGCGAAAGTATGAGTCTGATGAGTGAAAATCCCAGGGCTAACCTAGACCTAACAAGCGTTATCCTCTAAAATATTTATCAAGACCAGGTTTAATTGATTGTTTCAGCGTGGTACCACATTACTACGTGATACAATCCAGAAACAGCCCAGGATCTAGCCATGAAGTATGAGAAATATGCGAAAGTATGAGCCTGATGAGGGCAAATCCTAGACCTAACCCAAACCTAACATGCGTTATCCTCTAAAATATTGATCCAAACCAGGTTTAATGGACTGCTTCAGTGTGGTACCTCTTTACTACGTGATCCAAAGCAGAAAAAAACCCAGGATCTGTTCAATAGGTATGTGAAGTATGCGAAAGTATGAGTCTGATGAGGGCAAATCCCAGGCCTAAACTAGACCTAACATGCGTTATCCTCTAAAATATTCATCAAGACCAGGTTTAATTGATTGTTTCCGTGTGGTCCCACATTACTACGTGATCAAAACCAGTAAAAACCCAGGATCCGTTCAACAAGTATGTGGAGAATGCGAAAGTATGAGTTTGATGAGTGAAAATCCACGGCCTAACCTAGACCTAACATGCGTTATCCTCAAAAATATTGATCGAAACCTGGTTGAATCGACTGTTTCAGTGTGGTACCACATTACTACGTGATCCAAACCAGTAAAAACCCAGGATCCGTTCAACAAGTATGTGGAGAATGCGAAAGTATGAGTCTGATGAGTGAAAATCCTCGGCCTAACCTAGACCTAACATGCGTTATCCTCTAAAATATTGATGGAAACCAGGTTTAATTGACTGTTTCAGTGTTGCACATCATTACTACGTGATCCAAACCAGTAAAAACCCAGGATCCGTTCAACAAGTATGTGAAGAATGCGAAACTATGAGTGTGATGAGTGAAAAACCCCGGCCATACCTAGACCTAACATGCGTTATCCTCAAAAATATTGATCGAAACCTGGTTTAATCGTCTGTTTCAGTGTGGTGCCACATTACTATGTGATCCAAACCAGAAAAAAACCCAGGACCTGTTCAACAAGTATTTGAAGTATGCGTAAGAATGAGTCTGATGAGGGCAAATTCCAGACCTATCCCAGACCAAACTTGCGTTATCCTCTAAAATATTGATCGAAACCAGGATTAATCGACTGTTTCAGTGTGGTACCACATTGCTACGTGATCCAAACCAGAAAAAACCCAGGATCAGTTCAACGAGTATGTGAAAAACGCGAAAGTATGAGCCTGATGAGGGCGAATCCCAGACCTATCCCAGACCTAACTTGCGTTATCCTCTAAAATATTGATCCAAACCAGGTTTAATGGACTGTTTCAGTGTGGTCCCACATTACTACGTGATCCAAACCAGAAAAAACCCAGGATCCGTTCAACAAGTATGTGAAGAATACGAAAGTATGTGTTTGATGAGTGAAAATCCCAGGCCTATCCCAGACCAAACTTGCGTTATCCTCTAAAATATTGATCGAAACCTGGTTTAATCGACTGTTTCAGTGTGGTACCACTATGCTACGTGATCCAAACCAGAAAAAACCCAGGATCAGTTCAACAAGTATGTGAAAAACGCGAAAGTATGAGCCTGATGAGGGCGAATCCCAAACCTATCCCAGACCTAACTTGCGTTATCCTCTAAAATATTGATCGAAACCAGGTTTAATTGATTGTTTCAGCGTGGTACCACATTACTACGTGATACAATCCAGAAACAGCCCAGGATCTAGCCATGAAGTATGAGAAATATGCGAAAGTATGAGCCTGATGAGGGCAAATCCTTGACCTAACCCAAACCTAACATGCATTATCCTCTAAAATATTGATCCAAACCAGGTTTAATGGACTGCTTCAGTGTGGTACCTCTTTACTACGTGATCCAAAGCAGAAAAAAACCCAGGATCTGTTCAATAGGTATGTGAAGTATGCGAAAGTATGAGTCTGATGAGGGCAAATCCCAGGCCTAAACTAGACCTAACATGCGTTATCCTCTAAAATATTCATCAAGACCAGGTTTAATTGATTGTTTCCGTGTGGTCCCACATTACTACGTGATCAAAACCAGTAAAAACCCAGGATCCGTTCAACAAGTATGTGGAGAATGCGAAAGTATGAGTTTGATGAGTGAAAATCCTCGGCCTAACCTAGACCTAACATGCGTTATCCTCAAAAATATTGATCGAAACCAGGTTTAATGGACTGTTTCAGTGTGGTCCCACATTACTACGTGATCCAAACCAGAAAAAACCCAGGATCCGTTCAACAAGTATGTGAGGAATACGAAAGTATGTGTCTGATGAGTGAAAATCCCAGGACTAACCTAGACCTAACATGCGTTATCCTCATAAATATTGATGGAAACCAGATTTAATTGACTGTTGCAGTGTTGTACTTCATTACTACGTGATGCAATCCAGGAAAAGCCCAGGATCTAGCCATCAAGTATGAGAAATATGCGAAAGGATGGGCCAGATGAGAGCAAATCCCAGACCTAACCTAGACCTAACATGAATTATTCTCTTAAATATTGATCGAAACCTGGTTTAATCGACTGTTTCAGTGTGGCACCACATTACTACGTGATCCAAACCAGAAAAAACCCAGGATCAGTTCAACAAGTATGTGAAGAATGCGATAGTATGAGTCTGATGAGTGAAAATCCCAGGGCTAACCTAGACCTAACATGCGTTATCCTCTAAAATATTGATCGAAACCAGGTTTAATCGACTGCTTCAGTGTGGAATCACACTACTACGTGACCCAAACCAGAAAAAACCCATGATCTGTTCAACAAGTATGTGAAAAACGCGAAAGTATGAGCCTGATGAGGGCAAGTCCTAGACCTAACCCAGACCTAACATGCGTTATCCTCTAAAATATTTACCAAGACCAGGTTTAATTTATTGTTTCAGTGTGGTCCCACATTACTACGGGTCCCAAACCGGAAAAAACCCAGGATCCGTTCAACAAGTATGTGAAGAATGCGAAAGTATGAGTCTGATGAGTGAAAATCCCAGGCCTAACCTAGACCTAACATGCGTTATCCTCAAAAATATTGATCGAAACCTGGTTTGATCGACTGTTTCAGTGTGGTACCACATTACTATGTGATCCAACCCAGAAAATAATCCAGGATCTGTTCAAGGAGTATGTGAAGTGTGTGAAAGTATGAGTCTGATGAGGTCAAATCCCAGACCTATCCCAGACCTAACTTGCGTTATCCTATAAAATTTTGATCGAAACCAGGTTTATTCGACTGTTTCAGTGTGGTACCACATTACTACGTGATCCAGACCAGAAAAAACCCAGGATCCGTTCAACAAGTATGTGAAGAATGCGAATGTGTGAGTCTGATGAGTGAAAATCCCAGACCTAACCTAGACCTAACATGCGTTATCCTCTAAAATATTGATCCAAACCAGGTTTAATGGACTGTTTCAGTGTGGTACCACACTACTACGTGATCCAAACCAGAAAAAACCCAGGATCTGTTCAACAAGTATGTGAAAAACGCGAAAGTATGAGCCTGATGAGGGCAAATCCCAGACATATCCCAGACCTAACTTGCGTTGTCCTCTAAGGTATTGATGGAAACCAGGTTTAATTGACTGATTCAGTGTTGTACTTCATTACTACGTGATGCAATCCAGAAAGAGCCCAGGATCTAGCCATCAAGTATGAGAAATATGCGAAAGAATAAGCCTGATGAGAGCAAATCCCAGACCTAACCTAGACCTAACATGAATTATTCTCTAAAATATTGATCGAAATCAGGTTTAATTGACTGTTTCAGTGTGGTCCCACATTACTACGTGATCCAAACCAGAAAAAACCCGGGATCCGTTCAACAAGTATGTGAAGAACGCGAAAGTATGAGTCTGATGGGTGAAAATCCCAGACCTAACCTAGACCTAACATGCGTTATCCTCTAAAATATTGATCCAAACCAGGTTTAATGGACTGTTTCAGTGTGGTACCACACTACTACGTGATCCAAACCCGAAAAAACCCAGGATCTGTTCAACAAGTATGTGAAGAATGCGAAAGTAACAGTATGAAGAGTGAAAATCCCAGGGCTAACCTAGACCTAACATGCGTTATCCTCTAAAATATTGATCCAAACCAGGTTTAATGGACTGTTTCAGTGTGGTACCACACTACTACGTGATACAAACCAGAAAAAACCCAGGATCTGTTCAACAAGTATGTGAAAAACGCGAAAGTATGAGCCTGATGAGGGCAAATCCCAGACTTATCCCAGACCTAGCTTGCGTTGTCCTCTAAGATATTGACGGAAACCAGGTTTAATTGACTGTTTCAGTGTTGTACTTCATTAGTACGTGATGCAATCCAGAAAAAGCCCAGGATCTAGCCATCAAGTATGAGAAATATGCGAAAGAATGAGCCTGATGAGAGCAAATCCCAGACCTAACCTAGACCTAACATGAATTATTCTCTAAAATATTGATCGAAACCAGGTTTAATTGACTGTTTCAGTGTGGTCCCACATTACTACGTGATCCAAACCAGAAAAAACCCAGGATCCGTTCAACAAGTATGTGAAGAATGCGAAAGTATGAGTCTGATGAGTGAAAATCCCAGGGCTAACCTAGACCTAACATGCGTTATCCTCTAAAATATTGATCCAAACCAGGTTTAATGGACTGTTTCAGTGTGGCACCACATTCCTACGTGATCCAAACCAGAAAAAACACAGGATCAGTTCAAAGAGTATGTGAAGAATGCGATAGTATGAGTCTGATGAGTGAAAATCCCAGGGCTAACCTAGACCTAACATGCGTTATCCTCTAAAATATTGATCGAAACCAGGTTTAATCGACTGCTTCAGTGTGGTATCACACTACTACGTGACCCAAACCAGAAAAAACCCATGATCTGTTCAACAAGTATGTGAAAAACGCGAAAGTATGAGCCTGATGAGGGCAAATCCTAGACCTAACCCAGACCTAACATGCGTTATCCTCTAAAATATTTACAAAGACCAGGTTTAATTTATTGTTTCAGTGTGGTCCCACATTACTACGGGTCCCAAACCGGAAAAAACCCAGGATCCGTTCAACAAGTATGTGAAGAATGCGAAAGTATGAGCCTGATGAGAGCAAATCCCAGACCTAACCTAGACCTAACATGAATTATTCTCTAAAATATTGATCGAAACCAGGTTTTATTGACTGTTTCAGTGTGGTCCCACATTACTACGTGATCCAAACCAGAAAAAACCCAGGCTCCGTTCAACAAGTATGTGAAGAATGCGAAAGTATGAGTCTGATGAGTGAAAATCCCAGGCCTAACCTAGACCTAACATGCGTTATCCTCTAAAATATTGATCCAAACCAGGTTTAATGGACTGTTTCAGTGTGGTACCACATTACTACGTGATCCAAACCAGAAAAAACCCAGGATCCGTTCAACAAGTATGTGAAGAATGCGAATGTATGAGTCTGATGAGTGAAAATCCCAGACCTAACCTAGACCTAACATGCGTTATCCTCTAAAATATTGATCCAAACCAGGTTTAATGGACTGTTTCAGTGTGGTACCACACTACTACGTGACCCAAACCAGAAAAAACCCAGGATCTGTTCAACAAGTATGTGAAAAACGCGAAAGTATGAGCCTGTTGAGGGCAAATCCCAGACATATCCCAGACCTAACTTGCGTTGTCCTCTAAGGTATTGATGGAAACCAGGTTTAATTGACTGTTTCAGTGTTGTACTTCATTATTACGTGATGCAATCCAGAAAGAGCCCAGGATCTAGCCATCAAGTATGAGAAATATGCGAAAGAATGAGCCTGATGAGAGCAAATCCCAGGCCAAACCTAGACCTAACATGAATTATTCTCTAAAATATTGATCGAAATCAGGTTTAATTGACTGTTTCAGTGTGGTCCCACATTACTACGTGATCCAAACCAGAAAAAACCCAGGATCCGTTCAACAAGTATGTGAAGAACGCGAAAGTATGAGTCTGATGGGTGAAAATCCCAGACCTAACCTAGACCTAACATGCGTTATCCTCTAAAATATTGATCCAAACCAGGTTTAATGGACTGTTTCAGTGTGGTACCACACTACTACGTGATCCAAACCCGAAAAAACCCAGGATCTGTTCAACAAGTATGTGAAGAATGCGAAAGTATGAGTCTGAAGAGTGAAAATCCCAGGGCTAACCTAGACCTGACATGCGTTATCCTCTAAAATATTGATCGAAACCAGGTTTAATGGACTGTTTCAGTGTGGCACCACATTACTACGTGATCCAAACCAGAAAAAACCCAGGATCAGTTCAACAAGTATGTGAAGAATGCGAAAGTATGAGTCTGATGAGTGAAAATCCCAGGGCTAACCTAGACCTAACATGCGTTATCCTCTGAAATATTGATCCAAACCAGGTTTAATGGACTGTTTCAGTGTGGTACCACACTACTACGTGATACAAACCAGAAAAAACCCAGGATCTGTTCAACAAGTATGTGAAAAACGCGAAAGTATGAGCCTGATGAGGGCAAATCCCAGACTTATCCCAGACCTAGCTTGCGTTGTCCTCTAAGATATTGACGGAAACCAGGTTTAATTGACTGTTTCAGTGTTGTACTTCATTAGTACGTGATGCAATCCAGAAAAAGCCCAGGATCTAGCCATCAAGTATGAGAAATATGCGAAAGAATGAGCCTGATGAGAGCAAATCCCAGACCTAACCTAGACCTAACATGAATTATTCTCTAAAATATTGATCGAAACCAGGTTTAATTGACTGTTTCAGTGTGGTCCCACATTACTACGTGATCCAAACCAGAAAAAACCCAGGATCCGTTCAACAAGTATGTGAAGAATGCGAAAGTATGAGCCTGATGAGTGAAAATCCCAGGCCTAACCTAGACCTAACTTGCGTTGTCCTCTAAGATATTGATGGAAAACAGGTTTAATTGACTGTTTCAGTGTGGTACCACACTACTTCGTGATCCAAACCAGAAAAAACCCGGGACCTGTTCAACAAGTATGTGAAAAACGCGAAAGTATGAGCCTGAAGAGGGCAAATCCCAGACCTATCCCAGACCTAACTTTTTTTTTTTTTTTTTTTTTTTTTGTCGTGGGGAAAATCTTCGAAAGACTCCCTCCCACCTCCTTGGGGAGAGGTGGGAGGGGTGTGTGGGATTCCCCGCGCCCGTATAACGACAGGCGCGGGACCTACCCACTAAAAACCCCACGGTGACCCTTCGGCACGCTTTGGGAGGATACCGGGAATCGCTCGAAGCATTCTTCCGGTATCCTCCCCGTGCCCGCGCTTTCGCGCCCATCCCCCGGGAGGACAATCGGTCCCCCCAGTAGACACACTGCCTCGTAGCGGCGGGACGGGGCCACTCCATCCCGCCGCTATCCGTCCCGGGGCCGCGTTTAGTGGCGGCTGCGAGCCCCAACTCGCAACCGCCCGCGACCCCGTTTCCACCCCTCGGCAGCCGGGCGTTCATGGCCGCACCAGACCACCGAGGGTGCCTCCCCTTGCGTCGGACCGGTAGGTGGAGGCACTCCTACCCCCAACCGGTCCGACCCGGCGCCGCCTGGCGGGAGGAGGGTCCCCTCAGGACCCCCCTCCCAGCCTAGGTCATCCGCCACGCCGAGGCGGCCGCCCGCGACGCCTCGCGACCGGGCGACGACCTCGGGCCACCGCACGAGCGCGAGCTTCAACGCGCCGCTGAAGCTCGCGCTCCCTCCCCGCGGCCTCCTTCTGCAACATTACGTTCTCGCAGAAGGAGGCCACGGCCCTCCACTTCTCCTCGCTGCCGAGCATGGCGCGCACCACGCCCGGCAGCGAGACATCCCGCCCGACGACGCCGACCAGGACACAGCGCTCCCCCTCCCACGCGGGGCATACCTCCAGGGTATGATCCGCCGTGTCCTGCTCAGCGTCGCAGTGGCAGCAACGCGCCGTCGGCTCCTTCCCTATCCGGCACAGGTATCTTCCGAAGCTGCCATGCCCGGAAAATACCTGTGCCAGCCGGTAGGTGAGGCTGCCATGGCCTCTGTCCAGCCACTCCTTCAGGAGTGGCCGAACAGCCCCGACAGTCCGGTGCCCCGCGGTTGGCAGAGCCAGCCGCTCCTGCCACGCGAGCAACACGGACTGCCGGGCCTGGCGCTTCAAATCGCCCCAAGCAGGTTCCTGCCCGCCCGGGACCGCCCCCACCCCCGCGCGACGGTCGACGCGGTGTCGGTACATCAACGCGTGCGACCGCGCGAGCAGGTCCATGGGCGGCATCCCCGCTAGAACCGTCGCCGCCTCATGTGATACCCGCGGACGACCCTGAGCGCCATGCGCCTCTGCACCCGACGCAGCATAGTCATGCTGCGCCGGGAGGCAGCCAGGTCGTCCGCCCAGACGGGGGCCCCGTATAGGGCCACCGACTGGACCATTGCCACATAGAGGCGACGAACTCGGCCCGCCGGGCCCCCCAGGTTGGGCAGGATCCGGCCCAGAGCCGCAACCATCCTTTCCAACCGGGGGACCAGGCAGCGGAAATGCTTCTCGAAACGCCAGTGGCTATCGAGGATCAGCCCCAGATACCTGATCTGGGGCTTCACCTCGATGTCAGCCCCACCCACCCGAATCAGAGGGGGTGGCGGATCCTGCCGAGGTGAATGAAACGCAATCACCTCGGTCTTATGGACCGCCACCGTCATCCCCATCCCCCTGATCCGGTCGACGACGCGTTGCGACCCCTCCTCCGCGCGACGCATGGCCCTCCCCCAGTGCGCCCCGACGGCCAGCACCAGTGTGTCATCCGCATAACACACCGTGCTGACGCCGTCGGGGAGGCCGGCCCGCAACACCGAGTCGTACGCGATGTTCCACAGGAGTGGCCCGAGGACCGACCCCTGCGGAACACCGCAGTACACCTCCCTCCGCATATCACCATCCCGGCCCGGATACTCGATCCACCTGCCGCGGAGATAATCCCCGACGACCGCCCTGAGACAAGGGGGGACTCGATGATATTCGAGTCCCCTCCTTATCTCTTCCCAGGGGAGGGTGTTAAAGGCATTGGCAATATCCAAGGATATTGCCAATGCCACCCCTCCCCGGGAGACGGCCGCCTCCGAGAGGGCCCTCACACGACCTATCGCGTCGATAGTCGAACGGCCCCCCCGGAAACCGAACTGGCAGTCGGCCAGACCATCCCAGACCTAACTTGCGTTATCCTCTAAAATATTGATCGAAACCAGGTTTAATCGACTGTTTCAGTGTGGTACCACATTACTACATGATCCAAACCAGAAAAAACCCAGGATCCGTTCAACAAGTATGTGAAGAATGCGAAAGTATGAGCCTGATGAGTGAAAATCCCAGGCCAAACCTACACCTAACTTGCGTTGTCCTCTAAGATATTAATGGAAACCAGGTTTAATGGACTGTTTCAGTGTGGCACCACATTACTACGTGATCCAAACCAGAAAAAACACAGGATCAGTTCAAAAAGTATGTGAAGAATGCGATAGTATGAGTCTGATGAGTGAAAATCCCAGGGCTAACCTAGACCTAACATGCGTTATCCTCTAAAATATTGATCGAAACCAGGTTTAATTGACTGTTTCAGTGTTGTACTTCATTACTACGTGACCCAAACCAGAAAAAACCCATGATCTGTTCAACAAGTATGTGAAAAACGCGAAAGTATGAGCCTGATGAGGGCAAATCCTAGACCTAACCCAGACCTAACATGCGTTATCCTCTAAAATATTTACAAAGACCAGGTTTAATTTATTGTTTCAGTGTGGTCCCACATTACTACGGGTCCCAAACCGGAAAAAACCCAGGATCCGTTCAACAAGTATGTGAAGAATGCGAAAGTATAAGCCTGATGAGAGCAAATCCCAGACCTAACCTAGACCTAACATGAATTATTCTCTAAAATATTGATCGAAACCAGGTTTTATTGAATGTTTCAGTGTGGTCCCACATTACTACGTGTTCCAAACCAGAAAAAACCCAGGCTCCGTTCAACAAGTATGTGAAGAATGCGAAAGTATGAGTCTGATGAGTGAAAATCCCAGGCCTAACCTAGACCTAGCATGCGTTATCCTCTAAAATATTGATCGCAACCTGGTTTAATCGACTGTTTCAGTGTGGTACCACATTACTATGTGATCCAACCCAGAAAATAACCCAGGATCTGTTCAAGGATTATGTGAAGTGTGTGAAAGTATGAGTCTGATGAGGTCAAATACCAGACCTATCCCAGACCTAATTTGCGTTATCCTCTAAAATTTTGATCGAAACCAGGTTTACTCGACTGTTTCAGTGTGGTACCACATTACTACGTGATCCAAACCAGAAAAAACCCAGGATCCGTTCAACAAGTATGTGAAGAATGCGAATGTATGAGTCTGATGAGTGAAAATCCCAGACCTAACCTAGACCTAACATGCGTTATCCTCTAAAATATTGATCCAAACCAGGTTTAATGGACTGTTTCAGTGTGGTACCACACTACTACGTGATCCAAACCAGAAAAAACCCAGGATCTGTTTAACAAGTATGTGAAAAACGCGAAAGTATGAGCCTGTTGAGGGCAAATCCCAGACATATCCCAGACCTAACTTGCGTTGTCCTCTAAGGTATTGATGGGAACCAGGTTTAATTGACTGTTTCAGTGTTGTACTTCATTATTACGTGATGCAATCCAGAAAGAGCCCAGGATCTAGCCATCAAGTATGAGAAATATGCGAAAGAATGAGCCTGATGAGAGCAAATCCCAGACATAACCTAGACCTAACATGAATTATTCTCTAAAATATTGATCGAAATCAGGTTTAATCGACTGTTTCAGTGTGGTATCACAGTACTACGTGACCCAACCCAGAAAAAACCCATGATCTGTTCAACAAGTATGTGAAAAACGCGAAAGTATGAGCCTGATGAGTGAAAATCCCAGACCTAACCTAGACCTAACATGCGTTATCCTCTAAAATATTGATCCAAACCAGGTTTAATGGACTGTTTCAGTGTGGTACCACACTACTACGTGATCCAAACCCGAAAAAACCCAGGATCTGTTCAACAAGTATGTGAAGAATGCGAAAGTATGAGTCTGAAGAGTGAAAATCCCAGGGCTAACCTAGACCTAACATGCGTTGTCCTCTAAGATATTGACGGAAGCCAGGTTTAATGGACTGTTTCAGTGTGGCACCACATTACTACGTCATCCAAACCAGAAAAAACCCAGGATCAGTTCAACAAGTATGTGAAGAATGCGAAAGTATGAGTCTGATGAGTGAAAATCCCAGGGCTAACCTAGACCTAACATGCGTTATCCTCTAAAATATTGATCGAAACCAGGTTTAATCGACTGTTTCAGTGTGGTATCACACTACTACGTGACCCAAACCAGAAAAAACCCATGATGTGTTCAACAAGTATGTGAAAAACGCGAAAGTATGAGCCTGATGAGGGCAAATCCTAGACCAAACCTAGACCTAACATGAATTATTCTCTAAAATATTGATCGAAACCAGGTTTAATTGACTGTTTCAGTGTGGTCCCACATTACTACGTGATCCAAACCAGGAAAAACCCAGGATCAGTTCAACAAGTATGTGAAGAATGCGAAAGTATGAGTCTGATGAGTGAAAATCCCAGGGCTAACCTAGACCTAACATGCGTTTACCTCTAAAATATTGATCGAAACCAGGTTTAATTGACTGTTTCAGTGTTGTACTTCATTACTACGTGATGCAATCCAGAAAAAGCCCAGGATCTAGCCATCAAGTATGAGAAATATGCGAAAGAATGAGCCTGATGAGAGCAAATCCCATACCTAACCTAGACCTAACATGCGTTATCCTCAAAAATATTGACCGAAACCTGGTTTAATCGACTGTTTCAGTGTGGTACCACATTACTATGTGATCCAAACCAGAAAATAACCCAGGATCTGTTCAACGAGTATGTGAAAAACGCGAAAGTATGAGCCTGATGAGGGCGAATCCCAGACCTATCCCAGATCTAACTTGCGTTATCCTCTAAAATATTGTTCGAAACCAGATTTAATTTACTGTTTCAGTGTTGTACTTCATTACTACGTGATGCAATCCAGAAATAGCCCAGGATCTAGCCATCAAGTATGAGAAATATGCGAAAGAATGAGCCTGATGAGAGCAAATCCCAGACCTAACCTAGAACTAACATGAATTATTCTCTAAAATATTGATCGAAACCAGGTTTAATTGACTGTTTCAGTGTGGTCCCACATTACTACGTGATCCAAACCAGAAAAAACCCAGGATCAGTTCAACAAGTATGTGAAGAATGCGAAAGTATGAGTCTGATGAGTGAAAATCCCAGGGCTAACCTAGACCTAACATGCGTTATCCTCTAAAATATTGATCGAAACCAGGTTTAATTGACTGTTTCAGTGTTGTACTTCATTACTACGTGATGCAATCCAGAAAAAGCCCAGGATCTAGCCATCAAGTATGAGAAATATGCGAAAGAATGAGCCTGATGAGAGCAAATCCCAGACCTATCC
The DNA here is from genome assembly GCF_051014445.1 of Colletes latitarsis. Taxonomy (NCBI): domain Eukaryota; kingdom Metazoa; phylum Arthropoda; class Insecta; order Hymenoptera; family Colletidae; genus Colletes; species Colletes latitarsis. Next base: position 3,424,204 of record NW_027488379.1, on the reverse strand, counting down.
TAGACCTAACATGCGTTATCCTCAAAAATATTGACCGAAACCTGGTTTAATCGACTGTTTCAGTGTGGTACCACATTACTATGTGATCCAAACCAGAAAATAACCCAGGATCTGTTCAACGAGTATGTGAAAAACGCGAAAGTATGAGCCTGATGAGGGCGAATCCCAGACCTATCCCAGACCTAACTTGCGTTATCCTCTAAAATATTGATCGAAACCAGATTTAATTGACTGTTTCAGTGTTGTACTTCATTACTACGTGATGCAATCCAGAAATAGCCCAGGATCTAGCCATCAAGTATGAGAAATATGCGAAAGAATGAGCCTGATGAGAGCAAATCCCAGACCTAACCTAGAACTAACATGAATTATTCTCTAAAATATTGGTCGAAACCAGGTTTAATTGACTGTTTCAGTGAGGTCCCACATTACTACGTGATCCAAACCAGAAAAAACCCGGGATCCGTTCAACAAGTATGTGAAGAATACGAAAGTATGTGTCTGATGAGTGAAAATCCCAGGCCTAACCTAGACCTAACATGCGTTATCCTCAAAAATATTGATCGAAACCTGGTTTAATCGACTGTTTCAGTGTGGTACCACATTACTACGTGACACAAACCAGAAAAAACCCAGGATCAGTTCAACAAGTACGTGAAAAATGCGAAAGTATGAGCCTGATGAGGGCGAATCCCAGACCTAACCCAGACCTAACATGCGTTATCCTCTAAAATATTGATCGAAACCAGGTTTAATTGACTGTTTCAGCGTGGTACCGCATTACTACGTGATACAATCCAGAAACAGCCCAGGATCTAGCCATGAAGTATGAGAAATATGCGAAAGTATGAGCCTGATGAGGGCAAATCCTAGACCTAACCCAAACCTAACATGCGTTATCCTCTAAAATATTGATCCAAACCAGGTTTAATGGACTGCTTCAGTGTGGTACCACTTTACTACGTGATGCAAAGCAGAAAAAACGCTCGATCAGGTCAACATGTATGTTAAAACTGCGAAAGTATGAGTCTGATGAGTGAAAATCCCAGGCCTAACCTAGACCTAGCATGCGTTATCCTCTAAAATATTGATCGCAACCTGGTTTAATTGACTGTTTCAGTGTTGTACTTCATTACTACGTGACCCAAACCAGAAAAAACCCATGATCTGTTCAACAAGTATGTGAAAAACGCGAAAGTATGAGCCTGATGAGGGCAAATCCTAGACCTAACCCAGACCTAACATGCGTTATCCTCTAAAATATTTACAAAGACCAGGTTTAATTTATTGTTTCAGTGTGGTCCCACATTACTACGGGTCCCAAACCGGAAAAAACCCAGGATCCGTTCAACAAGTATGTGAAGAATGCGAAAGTATGAGCCTGATGAGAGCAAATCCCAGACCTAACCTAGACCTAACATGAATTATTCTCTAAAATATTGATCGAAACCAGGTTTTATTGAATGTTTCAGTGTGGTCCCACATTACTACGTGTTCCAAACCAGAAAAAACCCAGGCTCCGTTCAACAAGTATGTGAAGAATGCGAAAGTATGAGTCTGATGAGTGAAAATCCCAGGCCTAACCTAGACCTAGCATGCGTTATCCTCTAAAATATTGATCGCAACCTGGTTTAATCGACTGTTTCAGTGTGGTACCACATTACTATGTGATCCAACCCAGAAAATAACCCAGGATCTGTTCAAGGATTATGTGAAGTGTGTGAAAGTATGAGTCTGATGAGGTCAAATCCCAGACCTATCCCAGACCTAATTTGCGTTATCCTCTAAAATTTTGATCGAAACCAGGTTTACTCGACTGTTTCAGTGTGGTACCACATTACTACGTGATCCAAACCAGAAAAAACCCAGGATCCGTTCAACAAGTATGTGAAGAATGCGAATGTATGAGTCTGATGAGTGAAAATCCCAGACCTAACCTAGACCTAACATGCGTTATCCTCTAAAATATTGATCCAAACCAGGTTTAATGGACTGTTTCAGTGTGGTACCACACTACTACGTGATCCAAACCAGAAAAAACCCAGGATCTGTTTAACAAGTATGTGAAAAACGCGAAAGTATGAGCCTGTTGAGGGCAAATCCCAGACATATCCCAGACCTAACTTGCGTTGTCCTCTAAGGTATTGATGGGAACCAGGTTTAATTGACTGTTTCAGTGTTGTACTTCATTATTACGTGATGCAATCCAGAAAGAGCCCAGGATCTAGCCATCAAGTATGAGAAATATGCGAAAGAATGAGCCTGATGAGAGCAAATCCCAGACATAACCTAGACCTAACATGAATTATTCTCTAAAATATTGATCGAAATCAGGTTTAATCGACTGTTTCAGTGTGGTATCACAGTACTACGTGACCCAACCCAGAAAAAACCCATGATCTGTTCAACAAGTATGTGAAAAACGCGAAAGTATGAGCCTGATGAGTGAAAATCCCAGACCTAACCTAGACCTAACATGCGTTATCCTCTAAAATATTGATCCAAACCAGGTTTAATGGACTGTTTCAGTGTGGTACCACACTACTACGTGATCCAAACCCGAAAAAACCCAGGATCTGTTCAACAAGTATGTGAAGAATGCGAAAGTATGAGTCTGAAGAGTGAAAATCCCAGGGCTAACCTAGACCTAACATGCGTTGTCCTCTAAGATATTGACGGAAACCAGGTTTAATGGACTGTTTCAGTGTGGCACCACATTACTACGTCATCCAAACCAGAAAAAACCCAGGATCAGTTCAACAAGTATGTGAAGAATGCGAAAGTATGAGTCTGATGAGTGAAAATCCCAGGGCTAACCTAGACCTAACATGCGTTATCCTCTAAAATATTGATCGAAACCAGGTTTAATCGACTGTTTCAGTGTGGTATCACACTACTACGTGACCCAAACCAGAAAAAACCCATGATGTGTTCAACAAGTATGTGAAAAACGCGAAAGTATGAGCCTGATGAGGGCAAATCCTAGACCAAACCTAGACCTAACATGAATTATTCTCTAAAATATTGATCGAAACCAGGTTTAATTGACTGTTTCAGTGTGGTCCCACATTACTACGTGATCCAAACCAGGAAAAACCCAGGATCAGTTCAACAAGTATGTGAAGAATGCGAAAGTATGAGTCTGATGAGTGAAAATCCCAGGGCTAACCTAGACCTAACATGCGTTTACCTCTAAAATATTGATCGAAACCAGGTTTAATTGACTGTTTCAGTGTTGTACTTCATTACTACGTGATGCAATCCAGAAAAAGCCCAGGATCTAGCCATCAAGTATGAGAAATATGCGAAAGAATGAGCCTGATGAGAGCAAATCCCAGACCTAACCTAGACCTAACATGCGTTATCCTCAAAAATATTGACCGAAACCTGGTTTAATCGACTGTTTCAGTGTGGTACCACATTACTATGTGATCCAAACCAGAAAATAACCCAGGATCTGTTCAACGAGTATGTGAAAAACGCGAAAGTATGAGCCTGATGAGGGCGAATCCCAGACCTATCCCAGATCTAACTTGCGTTATCCTCTAAAATATTGTTCGAAACCAGATTTAATTTACTGTTTCAGTGTTGTACTTCATTACTACGTGATGCAATCCAGAAATAGCCCAGGATCTAGCCATCAAGTATGAGAAATATGCGAAAGAATGAGCCTGATGAGAGCAAATCCCAGACCTAACCTAGAACTAACATGAATTATTCTCTAAAATATTGATCGAAACCAGGTTTAATTGACTGTTTCAGTGTGGTCCCACATTACTACGTGATCCAAACCAGAAAAAACCCAGGATCAGTTCAACAAGTATGTGAAGAATGCGAAAGTATGAGTCTGATGAGTGAAAATCCCAGGGCTAACCTAGACCTAACATGCGTTATCCTCTAAAATATTGATCGAAACCAGGTTTAATTGACTGTTTCAGTGTTGTACTTCATTACTACGTGATGCAATCCAGAAAAAGCCCAGGATCTAGCCATCAAGTATGAGAAATATGCGAAAGAATGAGCCTGATGAGAGCAAATCCCAGACCTATCCTAGACCTAACATGCGTTATCCTCAAAAATATTGACCGAAACCTGGTTTAATCGACTGTTTCAGTGTGGTACCACATTACTATGTGATCCAAACCAGAAAATAACCCAGGATCTGTTCAACGAGTATGTGAAAAACGCGAAAGTATGAGCCTGATGAGGGCGAATCCCAGACCTATCCCAGACCTAACTTGCGTTATCCTCTAAAATATTGATCGAAACCAGATTTAATTGACTGTTTCAGTGTTGTACTTCATTACTACGTGATGCAATCCAGAAATAGCCCAGGATCTAGCCATCAAGTATGAGAAATATGCGAAAGAATGAGCCTGATGAGAGCAAATCCCAGACCTAACCTAGAACTAACATGAATTATTCTCTAAAATATTGGTCGAAACCAGGTTTAATTGACTGTTTCAGTGAGGTCCCACATTACTACGTGATCCAAACCAGAAAAAACCCGGGATCCGTTCAACAAGTATGTGAAGAATACGAAAGTATGTGTCTGATGAGTGAAAATCCCAGGCCTAACCTAGACCTAACATGCGTTATCCTCAAAAATATTGATCGAAACCTGGTTTAATCGACTGTTTCAGTGTGGTACCACATTACTACGTGACACAAACCAGAAAAAACCCAGGATCAGTTCAACAAGTACGTGAAAAATGCGAAAGTATGAGCCTGATGAGGGCGAATCCCAGACCTAACCCAGACCTAACATGCGTTATCCTCTAAAATATTGATCGAAACCAGGTTTAATTGACTGTTTCAGCGTGGTACCGCATTACTACGTGATACAATCCAGAAACAGCCCAGGATCTAGCCATGAAGTATGAGAAATATGCGAAAGTATGAGCCTGATGAGGGCAAATCCTAGACCTAACCCAAACCTAACATGCGTTATCCTCTAAAATATTGATCCAAACCAGGTTTAATGGACTGCTTCAGTGTGGTACCACTTTACTACGTGATGCAAAGCAGAAAAAACGCTCGATCAGGTCAACATGTATGTTAAAACTGCGAAAGTATGATCCTGATGAGGGCAAATCCCAGGCCTATCCCAGACCTAACATGCGTTGCCCTCTAAAATATTGATGGAAACCAGGTTTAATTGACTGTTTCAGTGTGGTACCACATTACTACGTGATGCAATCCAGAAAAACTCCAGGATCTAGCCATCAAGTATGAGAAATATGCGAAAGAATGAGCCTGATGAGAGCAAATCCCAGACCTAACCTAGACCTAACATGCGTTATCCTCAAAAATATTGACCGAAACCTGGTTTAATCGACTGTTTCAGTGTGGTACCACATTACTATGTGATCCAAACCAGAAAAAACCCAGGATCAGTTCAACAAGTATGTGAAGAATGCGAAAGTATGAGTCTGATGAGTGAAAATCCCAGGGCTAACCTAGACCTAACATGCGTTATCCTCTAAAATATTGATCGAAACCAGGTTTAATTGACTGTTTCAGTGTTGTACTTCATTACTACGTGATGCAATCCAGAAAAAGCCCAGGATCTAGCCATCAAGTATGAGAAATATGCGAAAGAATGAGCCTGATGAGAGCAAATCCCAGACCTAACCTAGACCTAACATGCGTTATCCTCAAAAATATTGACCGAAACCTGGTTTAATCGACTGTTTCAGTGTGGTACCACATTACTATGTGATCCAAACCAGAAAATAACCCAGGATCTGTTCAACGAGTATGTGAAAAACGCGAAAGTATGAGCCTGATGAGGGCGAATCCCAGACCTATCCCAGACCTAACTTGCGTTATCCTCTAAAATATTGATCGAAACCAGATTTAATTGACTGTTTCAGTGTTGTACTTCATTACTACGTGATGCAATCCAGAAATAGCCCAGGATCTAGCCATCAAGTATGAGAAATATGCGAAAGGATGAGCCTGATGAGAGCAAATCCCAGACCTAACCTAGACCTAACATGAATTATTCTCTAAAATATTGATCGAAACCAGGTTTTATTGAATGTTTCAGTGTGGTCCCACATTACTACGTGTTCCAAACCAGAAAAAACCCAGGCTCCGTTCAACAAGTATGTGAAGAATGCGAAAGTATGAGTCTGATGAGTGAAAATCCCAGGCCTAACCTAGACCTAGCATGCGTTATCCTCTAAAATATTGATCGCAACCTGGTTTAATCGACTGTTTCAGTGTGGTACCACATTACTATGTGATCCAACCCAGAAAATAACCCAGGATCTGTTCAAGGATTATGTGAAGTGTGTGAAAGTATGAGTCTGATGAGGTCAAATCCCAGACCTATCCCAGACCTAATTTGCGTTATCCTCTAAAATTTTGATCGAAACCAGGTTTACTCGACTGTTTCAGTGTGGTACCACATTACTACGTGATCCAAACCAGAAAAAACCCAGGATCCGTTCAACAAGTATGTGAAGAATGCGAATGTATGAGTCTGATGAGTGAAAATCCCAGACCTAACCTAGACCTAACATGCGTTATCCTCTAAAATATTGATCCAAACCAGGTTTAATGGACTGTTTCAGTGTGGTACCACACTACTACGTGATCCAAACCAGAAAAAACCCAGGATCTGTTTAACAAGTATGTGAAAAACGCGAAAGTATGAGCCTGTTGAGGGCAAATCCCAGACATATCCCAGACCTAACTTGCGTTGTCCTCTAAGGTATTGATGGGAACCAGGTTTAATTGACTGTTTCAGTGTTGTACTTCATTATTACGTGATGCAATCCAGAAAGAGCCCAGGATCTAGCCATCAAGTATGAGAAATATGCGAAAGAATGAGCCTGATGAGAGCAAATCCCAGACATAACCTAGACCTAACATGAATTATTCTCTAAAATATTGATCGAAATCAGGTTTAATCGACTGTTTCAGTGTGGTATCACAGTACTACGTGACCCAACCCAGAAAAAACCCATGATCTGTTCAACAAGTATGTGAAAAACGCGAAAGTATGAGCCTGATGAGTGAAAATCCCAGACCTAACCTAGACCTAACATGCGTTATCCTCTAAAATATTGATCCAAACCAGGTTTAATGGACTGTTTCAGTGTGGTACCACACTACTACGTGATCCAAACCCGAAAAAACCCAGGATCTGTTCAACAAGTATGTGAAGAATGCGAAAGTATGAGTCTGAAGAGTGAAAATCCCAGGGCTAACCTAGACCTAACATGCGTTGTCCTCTAAGATATTGACGGAAACCAGGTTTAATGGACTGTTTCAGTGTGGCACCACATTACTACGTCATCCAAACCAGAAAAAACCCAGGATCAGTTCAACAAGTATGTGAAGAATGCGAAAGTATGAGTCTGATGAGTGAAAATCCCAGGGCTAACCTAGACCTAACATGCGTTATCCTCTAAAATATTGATCGAAACCAGGTTTAATCGACTGTTTCAGTGTGGTATCACACTACTACGTGACCCAAACCAGAAAAAACCCATGATGTGTTCAACAAGTATGTGAAAAACGCGAAAGTATGAGCCTGATGAGGGCAAATCCTAGACCAAACCTAGACCTAACATGAATTATTCTCTAAAATATTGATCGAAACCAGGTTTAATTGACTGTTTCAGTGTGGTGCCACATTACTACGTGATCCAAACCAGGAAAAACCCAGGATCAGTTCAACAAGTATGTGAAGAATGCGAAAGTATGAGTCTGATGAGTGAAAATCCCAGGGCTAACCTAGACCTAACATGCGTTTACCTCTAAAATATTGATCGAAACCAGGTTTAATTGACTGTTTCAGTGTTGTACTTCATTACTACGTGATGCAATCCAGAAAAAGCCCAGGATCTAGCCATCAAGTATGAGAAATATGCGAAAGAATGAGCCTGATGAGAGCAAATCCCAGACCTAACCTAGACCTAACATGCGTTATCCTCAAAAATATTGACCGAAACCTGGTTTAATCGACTGTTTCAGTGTGGTACCACATTACTATGTGATCCAAACCAGAAAATAACCCAGGATCTGTTCAACGAGTATGTGAAAAACGCGAAAGTATGAGCCTGATGAGGGCGAATCCCAGACCTATCCCAGATCTAACTTGCGTTATCCTCTAAAATATTGTTCGAAACCAGATTTAATTTACTGTTTCAGTGTTGTACTTCATTACTACGTGATGCAATCCAGAAATAGCCCAGGATCTAGCCATCAAGTATGAGAAATATGCGAAAGAATGAGCCTGATGAGAGCAAATCCCAGACCTAACCTAGAACTAACATGAATTATTCTCTAAAATATTGATCGAAACCAGGTTTAATTGACTGTTTCAGTGTGGTCCCACATTACTACGTGATCCAAACCAGAAAAAACCCAGGATCAGTTCAACAAGTATGTGAAGAATGCGAAAGTATGAGTCTGATGAGTGAAAATCCCAGGGCTAACCTAGACCTAACATGCGTTATCCTCTAAAATATTGATCGAAACCAGGTTTAATTGACTGTTTCAGTGTTGTACTTCATTACTACGTGATGCAATCCAGAAAAAGCCCAGGATCTAGCCATCAAGTATGAGAAATATGCGAAAGAATGAGCCTGATGAGAGCAAATCCCAGACCTATCCTAGACCTAACATGCGTTATCCTCAAAAATATTGACCGAAACCTGGTTTAATCGACTGTTTCAGTGTGGTACCACATTACTATGTGATCCAAACCAGAAAATAACCCAGGATCTGTTCAACGAGTATGTGAAAAACGCGAAAGTATGAGCCTGATGAGGGCGAACCCCAGACCTATCCCAGACCTAACTTGCGTTATCCTCTAAAATATTGATCGAAACCAGATTTAATTGACTGTTTCAGTGTTGTACTTCATTACTACGTGATGCAATACAGAAATAGCCCAGGATCTAGCCATCAAGTATGAGAAATATGCGAAAGAATGAGCCTGATGAGAGCAAATCCCAGACCTAACCTAGAACTAACATGAATTATTCTCTAAAATATTGGTCGAAACCAGGTTTAATTGACTGTTTCAGTGAGGTCCCACATTACTACGTGATCCAAACCAGAAAAAACCCGGGATCCGTTCAACAAGTATGTGAAGAATACGAAAGTATGTGTCTGATGAGTGAAAATCCCAGGCCTAACCTAGACCTAACATGCGTTATCCTCAAAAATATTGATCGAAACCTGGTTTAATCGACTGTTTCAGTGTGGTACCACATTACTACGTGACACAAACCAGAAAAAACCCAGGATCAGTTCAACAAGTACGTGAAAAATGCGAAAGTATGAGCCTGATGAGGGCGAATCCCAGACCTAACCCAGACCTAACATGCGTTATCCTCTAAAATATTGATCGAAACCAGGTTTAATTGACTGTTTCAGCGTGGTACCGCATTACTACGTGATACAATCCAGAAACAGCCCAGGATCTAGCCATGAAGTATGAGAAATATGCGAAAGTATGAGCCTGATGGGGGCAAATCCTAGACCTAACCCAAACCTAACATGCGTTATCCTCTAAAATATTGATCCAAACCAGGTTTAATGGACTGCTTCAGTGTGGTACCACTTTACTACGTGATGCAAAGCAGAAAAAACGCTCGATCAGGTCAACATGTATGTTAAAACTGCGAAAGTATGATCCTGATGAGGGCAAATCCCAGGCCTATCCCAGACCTAACATGCGTTGTCCTCTAAAATATTGATGGAAACCAGGTTTAATTGACTGTTTCAGTGTGGTACCACATTACTACGTGATGCAATCCAGAAAAACTCCAGGATCCGTTCAACAAGTATGTGAAGAATACGAAAGTATGTGTCTGATGAGTGAAAATCCCAGGCCTAACCTAGACCTAACATGCGTTATCCTCAAAAATATTGATCGAAACCTGGTTTAATCGACTGTTTCAGTGTGGTACCACATTACTACGTGACACAAACCAGAAAAAACCCAGGATCAGTTCAACAAGTATGTGAAGAATGCGAAAGTATGAGTCTGATGAGTGAAAATCCCAGGGCTAACCTAGACCTAACATGCGTTATCCTCTAAAATATTGATCGAAACCAGGTTTGATTGACTGTTTCAGTGTTGTACTTCATTACTACGTGATGCAATCCAGAAAAAGCCCAGGATCTAGCCATCAAGTATGAGAAATATGCGAAAGAATGAGCCTGATGAGAGCAAATCCCAGACCTAACCTAGACCTAACATGCGTTATCCTCAAAAATATTGACCGAAACCTGGTTTAATCGACTGTTTCAGTGTGGTACCACATTACTATGTGATCCAAACCAGAAAATAACCCAGGATCTGTTCAACGAGTATGTGAAAAACGCGAAAGTATGAGCCTGATGAGGGCGAATCCCAGACCTATCCCAGACCTAACTTGCGTTATCCTCTAAAATATTGATCGAAACCAGATTTAATTGACTGTTTCAGTGTTGTACTTCATTACTACGTGATGCAATCCAGAAATAGCCCAGGATCTAGCCATCAAGTATGAGAAATATGCGAAAGGATGAGCCTGATGAGAGCAAATCCCAGACCTAACCTAGAACTAACATGAATTATTCTCTAAAATATTGGTCGAAACCAGGTTTAATTGACTGTTTCAGTGAGGTCCCACATTACTACGTGATCCAAACCAGAAAAAACCCGGGATCCGTTCAACAAGTATGTGAAGAATACGAAAGTATGTGTCTGATGAGTGAAAATCCCAGGGCTAACCTAGACCTAACATGCGTTATCCTCTAAAATATTGATCGAAACCAGGTTTAATTGACTGTTTCAGTGTTGTACTTCATTACTACGTGATGCAATCCAGAAAAAGCCTAGGATCTAGCCATGAAGTATGAGAAATATGCGAAAGTATGATCCTGATGAGGGCAAATCCCAGGCCTATCCCAGACCTAACATGCGTTGTCCTCTAAAATATTGATGGAAACCAGGTTTAATTGACTGTTTCAGTGTGGTACCACATTACTACGTGATGCAATCCAGGAAAACTCCAGGATCTAGCCATCAAGTATGAGAAATATGCGAAAGAATGAGCCTGATGAGAGCAAGTCCCAGACCTTACCTAGACCTAACATGAATTATTCTCTAAAATATTTATCAAGACCAGGTTTAATTGACTGTTTCAGTGTGGTACCACATTACTACGTGATGCAATCCAGAAAAACTCCAGGATCTAGCCATCAAGTATGAGAAATATGCGAAAGAATGAGCCTGATGTGTGAAAATATCAGGCCTAACCTAGACCTAACATGCGTTATCCTCTAAAATATTGATCCAAACCAGGTTAAATGGACTGTTTCAGTGTGGTACCACATTACTACGTGAGCCAAACCAGAAAAAACCCGGGTTCTGTTCAACAAGTATGTGAAAAACGCGAAAGTATGAGCCTGATGAGGGCAAATCCCAGGCCTAACCTAGACCTAACATGCGTTATCCTCAAAAATATTGATCGAAACCTGCTTTAATCGACTGTTTCAGTGTGGTGCCACATTACTACGTGATCCAATCCAGAAATAGCCCCGGATCTAGCCATGAAGCATGAGAAATATGTGAAAGTATGAGCCTGACGAGGGCAAATCCTAGACCTAACCCAGACCTAACATGCGTTATCCTCTAAAATATTTATCAAGACCAGGTTTAATTGATTGTTTCAGTGTGGCCCCACATTACTACGTGATCCAAACCAGAAAAAACCCAGGATCCGTTCAACAAGTATGTGAAGAATGCGAAAGTATGAGTCTGATGAGTGAAAATCCCAGGCCTAACCTAGACCTAACATGCGTTATCCTCAAAAATATTGATCGAAACCTGGTTTAATCGACTGTTTCAGTGTGGTACCACATTACTACGTGACACAAACCAGAAAAAACCCAGGATCAGTTCAACATGTACGTGAAAAATGCGAAAGTATGAGCCTGATGAGGGCAAATCCCAGACCTAACCTAGACCTAACATGCGTTATCCTCAAAAATATTGATCGAAACCTGCTTTAATCGACTGTTTCAGTGTGGTGCCACATTACTACGTGATCCAATCCAGAAATAGCCCCGGACCTAGCCATGAAGCATGAGAAATATGTGAAAGTATGAGCCTGACGAGGGCAAATCCTAGAGCTAACCCAGACCTAACATGCGTTATCCTCTAAAATATTTATCAAGACCAGGTTTAATTGATTGTTTCAGTGTGGCCCCACATTACTACGTGATCCAAACCAGAAAAAACCCAGGATCCGTTCAACAAGTATGTGAAGAATGCGAAAGTATGAGTCTGATGAGTGAAAATCCCAGGCCTAACCTAGACCTAACATGCGTTATCCTCAAAAATATTGATCGAAACCTGGTTTAATCGACTGTTTCAGTGTGGTACCACATTACTACGTGACACAATCCAGAAAAAACCCAGGATCAGTTCAACAAGTACGTGAAAAATGCGAAAGTATGAGCCTGATGAGGGCGAATCCCAGACCTAACCCAGACCTAACATGCGTTATCCTCTAAAATATTGATCGAAACCAGGTTTAATTGAGTGTTTCAGCGTGGTACCGCATTACTACGTGATACAATCCAGAAACAGCCCAGGATCTAGCCATGAAGTATGAGAAATATGCGAAAGTATGAGTCTGATGAGGGCAAATCCCAGGCCTAACCTAGCCCTAACATGCGTTATCTTCTAAAATATTGAGCGAAACCAGGTTTAATTGACTGTTTCAGTGTGGTAACACATTACTACGTGATCCAATCCAGAAAAAGCCCAGGATCTAGCCATCAAGTATGTGAAGAATGCGAAAGTATGAGCCTGATGAGTGAAAATCCTCGGCCTAACCTAGACCTAACATGCGTTATCCTCAAAAATATTGATCGAAACCTGGTTTAATCGACTGTTTCAGTGTGGTACCACATTACTACGTGACCCAAACCAGAAAAAACCCAGGATCTGTTAAACAAGTATGTGAACAACGCGAAAGTATGAGTCTGATGAGTGAAAATCCCAGACCTATCCCAGACCTAACATGCGTTATCTTCTAAAATATTGATCGAAACCTGCTTTAATCGACTGTTTCAGTGTGGTGCCACATTACTACGTGATCCAATCCAGAAATAGCCCCGGATCTAGCCATGAAGCATGAGAAATATGTGAAAGTATGAGCCTGACGAGGGCAAATCCTAGACCTAACCCAGACCTAACATGCGTTATCCTCTAAAATATTTATCAAGACCAGGTTTAATTGATTGTTTCAGTGTGGCCCCACATTACTACGTGATCCAAACCAGAAAAAACCCAGGATCCGTTCAACAAGTATGTGAAGAATGCGAAAGTATGAGTCTGATGAGTGAAAATCCCAGACCTATCCCAGACCTAACATGCGTTATCCTCAAAAATATTAAACGAAACCAGGCTTAATCGACTGTTTCAGTGTGGTACCACATTACTACGTGATCGAAACCAGAAAAAAACCCAGGATCTTGTCAACGAGTATGTGAAGTGTGCGAAAGTATGAGTCTGATGAGGGCTAATCCCAGACCTATCCCAGACCTAACTTGCGTTATCCTCTAAAATAGTGATTGAAACCAGGTTTAATTGACTGTTTTAGTTGTGGTACCACTTTACTACGTGATCCAAAGCAGAAAAAACCCTCGATCAGGTCAACATGCATGTTAAAACTGCGAAAGTATGACCCTGATGTGGGCAAATACCAGGCCTAACCTAGACCTAACATGCGTTATCCTCTAAAATATTTATCATGACCAGGTTTAATTGATTGTTTCAGTGTGGCCCCACATTACTACGTGATCCAAACCAGAAAAAACCCAGGATCCGTTCAACTAGTATGTGAAGAATGCGAAAGTATGAGTCTGATGAGTGAAAATCCCAGGCCTAACCTAGACCTAACATGCGTTATCCTCAAAATTATTGATCGAAACCTGGTTTAATCGACTGTTTCAGTGTGGTACCACATTACTACGTGACCCAAACCAGAAAAAGCCCAGGATCTAGCCATCAAGTATGAGAAATATGCGAAAGAGTGGGCCTGATGAGAGCAAATCCCAGACCTAGCCTAGACCTAACATGAATTATTCTCTAAAGTATTGATCGAAACCAGGTTTAATTGACTGTTTCAGTGTGGACCCACATTACTACGTGATCCAAACCAGAAAAAACCCAGGATCCGTTCAACAAGTATGTGAAGAATGCGAAAGTATGTGTCTGATGTGTGAAAATCCCAGGCCTAACCTAGTCCTAACATGCGTTATCCCCAAAAATATTGATCGAAACCTGGTTTAATCGACTGTTTCAGTGTGGCACCACACTACTACGTGACCCAAACCAGAAAAAACCCAGGATCTGTTAAACAAGTATGTGAACAACGCGAAAGTATGAGCCTGATGAGGGCAAATCCAAGACATATCCCAGACCTAACTTGCGTTGTCCTCTAAGATATTGATGGAAACCAGGTTTAATTGACTGTTTCGGTGTTGTACTTCATTACTACGTGATGCAATCCAGAAAAAGCCCAGGATCTAGCCATCAAGTATGAGAAATATGCGAAGGAATGAGCCTGATGAGAGCAAATCCCAGACCTAACCTAGACCTAACATGAATTATTCTCACAAATATTGATCGAAACCAGGTTTAATTGACTGTTTCAGTGTGGTACCACATTGCTACGTGATCCAAACCAGAAAAAACCCAGGATCCGATCAACAAGTATGTGAAGAATGCGAAAGTATGAGTCTGATCAGTGAAAATCTCAGGCCTTAGCTAGACCTAACTTGCGTTGTCCTCTAAAATATTGATCGAAACCAGGTTTAATTGACTGTTTTGGTGTGGTACCACTTTACTACGTGATCCAAAGCAGAAAAAACCCTCGATCAGGTCAACATGCATGTTAAAACTGCGAAAGTATGAGCCTGATGAGGGCAAGTCCCAGACCTAACCTAGACCTAACATGCGTTATCCTCTAAAATATTGAGCGAAACCAGCTTTAATGGACTGTTTCAGTGTGGTACCACACTACTTCGTGATCCGAACAAGGCAAAACCCAGGATCTGTTCAACAAGTATGTGAAAAAGGCGAAACTGTGAGCCTGATGAGGGCAAATCTTAGACCTAACCCAGACCTAAGATGCGTTATCCTCTAAAATATTTATCCAGACAAGGTTTCTTTGAATGTTTCACTGTGGTACCACTTTACTACGTGATCCAATCCAGAAATAGCCCAGGATCTAGCCATGAAGTATGAGAAATATGCGAAAGTAAGAGCCTGATGAGGGCAAATCGCAGACCTAACATAGACCTAACATGAATTATTCTCTAAAATATTGATCGAAACCAGGTTTTATTGACTGTTTCAGTGTGGTTCCACATTACTACGTGATCCAAACCAGAAAAAACCCAGGCTCCGTTCAACAAGTATGTGAAGAATGCGAAAGTATGAGTCTGATGAGTGAAAATCCCAGGCCTAACCTAGACCTAACATGCGTTATCCTCTAAAATATTGATCGAAACCTGGTTTAATCGACTGTTTCAGTGTGGTACCACATTACTATGTGATCCAACCCAGAAAATAACCCAGGATCTGTTCAAG
The DNA here is from genome assembly GCF_051014445.1 of Colletes latitarsis. NCBI lineage: Eukaryota > Metazoa > Arthropoda > Insecta > Hymenoptera > Colletidae > Colletes > Colletes latitarsis. The sequence goes on along the minus strand of NW_027488379.1, from coordinate 3,408,585 downwards.
GAGTATGTGAAGTGTGTGAAAGTATGAGTCAGATGAGGTGAAATCCCAGACCTATCCCAGACCTAACTTGCGTTATCCTATAAAATTTTGATCGGAACCAGGTTTACTCGACTGTTTCAGTGTGGTACCACATTACTACGTGATCCAAACCAGAAAAAACCCAGGATCCGTTCAACAAGTATGAGAAGAATGCGAATGTATGAGTCTGATGAGTGAAAATCCCAGACCTAACCTAGACCTAACATGCGTTATCCTCTAAAATATTGATCCAAACCAGGTTTAATGGACTGTTTCAGTGTGGTACCACACTACTACGTGATCCAAACCAGAAAAAACCCGGGATCTGTTCAAGAAGTATGTGAAGAATGCGAAAGTATGAGTCTGAAGAGTGAAAATCCCAGGGCTAACCTAGACCTAACATGCGTTATCCTCTAAAATATTGATCCAAACCAGGTTTAATGGACTGTTTCAGTGTGGTACCACACTACTACGAGATCCAAACCAGAAAAAACCCAGGATCTGTTCAAGAAGTATGTGAAGAATGCGAAAGTATGAGTCTGAAGAGTGAAAATCCCAGGGCTAACCTAGACCTAACATGCGTTATCCTCTAAAATATTGATCGAAACCAGGTTTAATCGCCTGTTTCCGTGTGGCACCACATTACTACGTGATCCAAACCAGATAAAACCCAGGATCAGTTCAAAAAGTATGTGAAGAATGCGAAAGTATGAGTCTGATGAGTGAAAATCCCAGGGCTAACCAAGACCTAACATGCGTTATCCTCTAAAATATTGATCGAAACCAGGTTTAATCGACTGTTTTAGTGTGGTATCACACTACTACGTGACCCAAACCAGAAAAAACCCATGATCTGTTCAACAAGTATGTGAAAAACGCGAAAGTATGAGCCTGATGAGGGCAAGTCCTAGACCTAACCCAGACCTAACATGCGTTATCCTCTAAAATATTTACCAAGACCAGGTTTAATTTATTGTTTCAGTGTGGTCCCACATTACTACGGGTCCCAAACCGGAAAAAACCCAGGATCCGTTCAACAAGTATGTGAAGAATGCGAAAGTATGAGTCTGATGAGTGAAAATCCCAGGCCTAACCTAGACCTAACATGCGTTATCCTCAAAAATATTGATCGAAACCTGGTTTGATCGACTGTTTCAGTGTGGTACCACATTACTATGTGATCCAACCCAGAAAATAATCCAGGATCTGTTCAAGGAGTATGTGAAGTGTGTGAAAGTATGAGTCTGATGAGGTCAAATCCCAGACCTATCCCAGACCTAACTTGCGTTATCCTATAAAATTTTGATCGAAACCAGGTTTATTCGACTGTTTCAGTGTGGTACCACATTACTACGTGATCCAGACCAGAAAAAACCCAGGATCCGTTCAACAAGTATGTGAAGAATGCGAATGTGTGAGTCTGATGAGTGAAAATCCCAGACCTAACCTAGACCTAACATGCGTTATCCTCTAAAATATTGATCCAAACCAGGTTTAATGGACTGTTTCAGTGTGGTACCACACTACTACGTGATCCAAACCAGAAAAAACCCAGGATCTGTTCAACAAGTATGTGAAAAACGCGAAAGTATGAGCCTGATGAGGGCAAATCCCAGACATATCCCAGACCTAACTTGCGTTGTCCTCTAAGGTATTGATGGAAACCAGGTTTAATTGACTGATTCAGTGTTGTACTTCATTACTACGTGATGCAATCCAGAAAGAGCCCAGGATCTAGCCATCAAGTATGAGAAATATGCGAAAGAATAAGCCTGATGAGAGCAAATCCCAGACCTAACCTAGACCTAACATGAATTATTCTCTAAAATATTGATCGAAATCAGGTTTAATTGACTGTTTCAGTGTGGTCCCACATTACTACGTGATCCAAACCAGAAAAAACCCGGGATCCGTTCAACAAGTATGTGAAGAACGCGAAAGTATGAGTCTGATGGGTGAAAATCCCAGACCTAACCTAGACCTAACATGCGTTATCCTCTAAAATATTGATCCAAACCAGGTTTAATGGACTGTTTCAGTGTGGTACCACACTACTACGTGATCCAAACCCGAAAAAACCCAGGATCTGTTCAACAAGTATGTGAAGAATGCGAAAGTAACAGTATGAAGAGTGAAAATCCCAGGGCTAACCTAGACCTAACATGCGTTATCCTCTAAAATATTGATCCAAACCAGGTTTAATGGACTGTTTCAGTGTGGTACCACACTACTACGTGATACAAACCAGAAAAAACCCAGGATCTGTTCAACAAGTATGTGAAAAACGCGAAAGTATGAGCCTGATGAGGGCAAATCCCAGACTTATCCCAGACCTAGCTTGCGTTGTCCTCTAAGATATTGACGGAAACCAGGTTTAATTGACTGTTTCAGTGTTGTACTTCATTAGTACGTGATGCAATCCAGAAAAAGCCCAGGATCTAGCCATCAAGTATGAGAAATATGCGAAAGAATGAGCCTGATGAGAGCAAATCCCAGACCTAACCTAGACCTAACATGAATTATTCTCTAAAATATTGATCGAAACCAGGTTTAATTGACTGTTTCAGTGTGGTCCCACATTACTACGTGATCCAAACCAGAAAAAACCCAGGCTCCGTTCAACAAGTATGTGAAGAATGCGAAAGTATGAGTCTGATGAGTGAAAATCCCAGACCTAACCTAGACCTAACATGAATTATTCTCTAAAATATTGATCGAAACCAGGTTTTATTGACTGTTTCAGTGTGGTACCACATTACTACGTGATCCAAACCAGAAAAAACCCAGGATCCGTTCAACAAGTATGTGAAGAATGCGAATGTATGAGTCTGATGAGTGAAAATCCCAGACCTAACCTAGACCTAACATGCGTTATCCTCTAAAATATTGATCCAAACCAGGTTTAATGGACTGTTTCAGTGTGGTATCACACTACTACGTGACCCAAACCAGAAAAAACCCATGATCTGTTCAACAAGTATGTGAAAAACGCGAAAGTATGAGCCTGATGAGGGCAAATCCTAGACCTAACCCAGACCTAACATGCGTTATCCTCTAAAATATTTACAAAGACCAGGTTTAATTTATTGTTTCAGTGTGGTCCCACATTACTACGGGTCCCAAACCGGAAAAAACCCAGGATCCGTTCAACAAGTATGTGAAGAATGCGAAAGTATGAGCCTGATGAGAGCAAATCCCAGACCTAACCTAGACCTAACATGAATTATTCTCTAAAATATTGATCGAAACCAGGTTTTATTGACTGTTTCAGTGTGGTCCCACATTACTACGTGATCCAAACCAGAAAAAACCCAGGCTCCGTTCAACAAGTATGTGAAGAATGCGAAAGTATGAGTCTGATGAGTGAAAATCCCAGGCCTAACCTAGACCTAACATGCGTTATCCTCTAAAATATTGATCCAAACCAGGTTTAATGGACTGTTTCAGTGTGGTACCACATTACTACGTGATCCAAACCAGAAAAAACCCAGGATCGGTTCAACAAGTATGTGAAGAATGCGAATGTATGAGTCTGAAGAGTGAAAATCCCAGGGCTAACCTAGACCTGACATGCGTTATCCTCTAAAATATTGATCGAAACCAGGTTTAATGGACTGTTTCAGTGTGGCACCACATTACTACGTGATCCAAACCAGAAAAAACCCAGGATCAGTTCAACAAGTATGTGAAGAATGCGAAAGTATGAGTCTGATGAGTGAAAATCCCAGGGCTAACCTAGACCTAACATGCGTTATCCTCTGAAATATTGATCCAAACCAGGTTTAATGGACTGTTTCAGTGTGGTACCACACTACTACGTGATACAAACCAGAAAAAACCCAGGATCTGTTCAAGAAGTATGTGAAAAACGCGAAAGTATGAGCCTGATGAGGGCAAATCCCAGACTTATCCCAGACCTAGCTTGCGTTGTCCTCTAAGATATTGACGGAAACCAGGTTTAATTGACTGTTTCAGTGTTGTACTTCATTAGTACGTGATGCAATCCAGAAAAAGCCCAGGATCTAGCCATCAAGTATGAGAAATATGCGAAAGAGTGAGCCTGATGAGAGCAAATCCCAGACCTAACCTAGACCTAACATGAATTATTCTCTAAAATATTGATCGAAACCAGGTTTAATTGACTGTTTCAGTGTGGTCCCACATTACTACGTGATCCAAACCAGAAAAAACCCAGGATCCGTTCAACAAGTATGTGAAGAATGCGAAAGTATGAGCCTGATGAGTGAAAATCCCAGGCCTAACCTAGACCTAACTTGCGTTGTCCTCTAAGATATTGATGGAAACCAGGTTTAATTGACTGTTTCAGTGTGGTACCACACTACTTCGTGATCCAAACCAGAAAAAACCCGGGACCTGTTCAACAAGTATGTGAAAAACGCGAAAGTATGAGCCTGATGAGGGCAAATCCTAGACCTAACCCAGACCTAACATGCGTTATCCTCTAAAATATTTACAAAGACCAGGTTTAATTTATTGTTTCAGTGTGGTCCCACATTACTACGGGTCCCAAACCGGAAAAAACCCAGGATCCGTTCAACAAGTATGTGAAGAATGCGAAAGTATGAGCCTGATGAGAGCAAATCCCAGACCTAACCTAGACCTAACATGAATTATTCTCTAAAATATTGATCGAAACCAGGTTTTATTGACTGTTTCAGTGTGGTCCCACATTACTACGTGTTCCAAACCAGAAAAAACCCAGGCTCCGTTCAACAAGTATGTGAAGAATGCGAAAGTATGAGTCTGATGAGTGAAAATCCCAGGCCTAACCTAGACCTAGCATGCGTTATCCTCTAAAATATTGATCGCAACCTGGTTTAATCGACTGTTTCAGTGTGGTACCACATTACTATGTGATCCAACCCAGAAAATAACCCAGGATCTGTTCAAGGAGTATGTGAAGTGTGTGAAAGTATGAGTCTGATGAGGTCAAATCCCAGACCTATCCCAGACCTAATTTGCGTTATCCTCTAAAATTTTGATCGAAACCAGGTTTACTCGACTGTTTCAGTGTGGTACCACATTACTACGTGATCCAAACCAGAAAAAACCCAGGATCCGTTCAACAAGTATGTGAAGAATGCGAATGTATGAGTCTGATGAGTGAAAATCCCAGGGCTAACCAAGACCTAACATGCGTTATCCTCTAAAATATTGATCGAAACCAGGTTTAATCGACTGTTTTAGTGTGGTATCACACTACTACGTGACCCAAACCAGAAAAAACCCATGATCTGTTCAACAAGTATGTGAAAAACGCGAAAGTATGAGCCTGATGAGGGCAAGTCCTAGACCTAACCCAGACCTAACATGCGTTATCATCTAAAATATTTACCAAGACCAGGTTTAATTTATTGTTTCAGTGTGGTCCCACATTACTACGGGTCCCAAACCGGAAAAAACCCAGGATCCGTTCAACAAGTATGTGAAGAATGCGAAAGTATGAGTCTGATGAGTGAAAATCCCAGGCCTAACCTAGACCTAACATGCGTTATCCTCAAAAATATTGATCGAAACCTGGTTTGATCGACTGTTTCAGTGTGGTACCACATTACTATGTGATCCAACCCAGAAAAAAATCCAGGATCTGTTCAAGGAGTATGTGAAGTGTGTGAAAGTATGAGTCTGATGAGGTCAAATCCCAGACCTATCCCAGACCTAACTTGCGTTATCCTATAAAATTTTGATCGAAACCAGGTTTATTCGACTGTTTCAGTGTGGTACCACATTACTACGTGATCCAGACCAGAAAAAACCCAGGATCCGTTCAACAAGTATGTGAAGAACGCGAAAGTATGAGTCTGATGGGTGAAAATCCCAGACCTATCCTAGACCTAACATGCGTTATCCTCTAAAATATTGATCCAAACCAGGTTTAATGGACTGTTTCAGTGTGGTACCACACTACTACGTGATCCGAACCCGAAAAAACCCAGGATCTGTTCAACAAGTATGTGAAGAATGCGAAAGTAACAGTATGAAGAGTGAAAATCCCAGGGCTAACCTAGACCTAACATGCGTTATCCTCTAAAATATTGATCCAAACCAGGTTTAATGGACTGTTTCAGTGTGGTACCACACTACTACGTGATACAAACCAGAAAAAACCCAGGATCTGTTCAACAAGTATGTGAAAAACGCGAAAGTATGAGCCTGATGACGGCAAATCCCATACTTATCCCAGACCTAGCTTGCGTTGTCCTCTAAGATATTGACGGAAACCAGGTTTAATTGACTGTTTCAGTGTTGTACTTCATTAGTACGTGATGCAATCCAGAAAAAGCCCAGGATCTAGCCATCAAGTATGAGAAATATGCGAAAGAATGAGCCTGATGAGAGCAAATCCCAGACCTAACCTAGACCTAACATGAATTATTCTCTAAAATATTGATCGAAACCAGGTTTAATTGACTGTTTCAGTGTGGTCCCACATTACTACGTGATCCAAACCAGAAAAAACCCAGGATCCGTTCAACAAGTATGTGAAGAATGCGAAAGTATGAGTCTGATGAGTGAAAATCCCAGGGCTAACCTAGACCTAACATGCGTTATCCTCTAAAATATTGATCCAAACCAGGTTTAATGGACTGTTTCAGTGTGGCACCACATTACTACGTGATCCAAACCAGAAAAAACACAGGATCAGTTCAAAAAGTATGTGAAGAATGCGATAGTATGAGTCTGATGAGTGAAAATCCCAGGGCTAACCTAGACCTAACATGCGTTATCCTCTAAAATATTGATCGAAACCAGGTTTAATCGACTGCTTCAGAGTGGTATCACACTACTACGTGACGCAAACCAGAAAAAACCCATGATCTGTTCAACAAGTATGTGAAAAACGCGAAAGTATGAGCCTGATGAGGGCAAATCCTAGACCTAACCCAGACCTAACATGCGTTATCCTCTAAAATATTTACAAAGACCAGGTTTAATTTATTGTTTCAGTGTGGTCCCACATTACTACGGGTCCCAAACCGGAAAAAACCCAGGATCCGTTCAACAAGTATGTGAAGAATGCGAATGTATGAGCCTGATGAGAGCAAATCCCAGACCTAACCTAGACCTAACATGAATTATTCTCTAAAATATTGATCGAAACCAGGTTTTATTGACTGTTTCAGTGTGGTCCCACATTACTACGTGATCCAAACCAGAAAAAACCCAGGATCCGTTCAACAAGTATGTGAAGAACGCGAAAGTATGAGTCTGATGGGTGAAAATCCCAGACCTAACCTAGACCTAACATGCGTTATCCTCTAAAATATTGATCCAAACCAGGTTTAATGGACTGTTTCAGTGTGGTACCACATTACTACGTGATCCAAACCAGAAAAAACCCAGGATCCGTTCAACAAGTATGTGAAGAATGCGAATGTATGAGTCTGATGAGTGAAAATCCCAGACCTAACCTAGACCTAACATGCGTTATCCTCTGAAATATTGATCCAAACCAGGTTTAATGGACTGTTTCAGTGTGGTACCACACTACTACGTGATACAAACCAGAAAAAACCCAGGATCTGTTCAACAAGTATGTGAAAAACGCGAAAGTATGAGCCTGATGAGGGCAAATCCCAGACTTATCCCAGACCTAGCTTGCGTTGTCCTCTAAGATATTGACGGAAACCAGGTTTAATTGACTGTTTCAGTGTTGTACTTCATTAGTACGTGATGCAATCCAGAAAAAGCCCAGGATCTAGCCATCAAGTATGAGAAATATGCGAAAGAATGAGCCTGATGAGAGCAAATCCCAGACCTAACCTAGACCTAACATGAATTATTCTCTAAAATATTGATCGAAACCAGGTTTAATTGACTGTTTCAGTGTGGTCCCACATTACTACGTGATCCAAACCAGAAAAAACCCAGGATCCGTTCAACAAGTATGTGAAGAATGCGAAAGTATGAGCCTGATGAGTGAAAATCCCAGGCCTAACCTAGACCTAACTTGCGTTGTCCTCTAAGATATTGATGGAAACCAGGTTTAATTGACTGTTTCAGTGTGGTACCACACTACTTCGTGATCCAAACCAGAAAAAACCCGGGACCTGTTCAACAAGTATGTGAAAAACGCGAAAGTATGAGCCTGAAGAGGGCAAATCCCAGAGCTATCCCAGACCTAACTTGCGTTATCCTCTAAAATATTGATCGAAACCAGGTTTAATCGACTGCTTCAGTGTGGTATCACACTACTACGTGACCCAAACCAGAAAAAACCCATGATCTGTTCAACAAGTATGTGAAAAACGCGAAAGTATGAGCCTGATGAGGGCAAATCCTAGACCTAACCCAGACCTAACATGCGTTATCCTCTAAAATATTTACAAAGACCAGGTTTAATTTATTGTTTCAGTGTGGTCCCACATTACTACGGGTCCCAAACCGGAAAAAACCCAGGATCCGTTCAACAAGTATGTGAAGAATGCGAAAGTATGAGCCTGATGAGAGCAAATCCCAGACCTAACCTAGACCTAACATGAATTATTCTCTAAAATATTGATCGAAACCAGGTTTTATTGACTGTTTCAGTGTGGTCCCACATTACTACGTGTTCCAAACCAGAAAAAACCCAGGCTCCGTTCAACAAGTATGTGAAGAATGCGAAAGTATGAGTCTGATGAGTGAAAATCCCAGGCCTAACCTAGACCTAGCATGCGTTATCCTCTAAAATATTGATCGCAACCTTGTTTAATCGACTGTTTCAGTGTGGTACCACATTACTATGTGATCCAACCCAGAAAATAACCCAGGATCTGTTCAAGGAGTATGTGAAGTGTGTGAAAGTATGAGTCTGTTGAGGTCAAATCCCAGACCTATCCCAGACCTAATTTGCGTTATCCTCTAAAATTTTGATCGAAACCAGGTTTACTCGACTGTTTCAGTGTGGTACCACATTACTACGTGATCCAAACCAGAAAAAACCCAGGATCCGTTCAACAAGTATGTGAAGAATGCGAATGTATGAGTCTGATGAGTGAAAATCCCAGACCTAACCTAGACCTAACATGCGTTATCCTCTAAAATATTGATCCAAACCAGGTTTAATGGACTGTTTCAGTGTGGCACCACACTACTACGTGATCCAAACCAAAAAAACCCAGGATCTGTTTAACAAGTATGTGAAAAACGCGAAAGTATGAGCCTGTTGAGGGCAAATCCCAGACATATCCCAGACCTAACTTGCGTTGTCCTCTGAGGTATTGATGGGAACCAGGTTTAATTGACTGTTTCAGTGTTGTACTTCATTATTACGTGATGCAATCCAGAAAGAGCCCAGGATCTAGCCATCAAGTATGAGAAATATGCGAAAGAATGAGCCTGATGAGAGCAAATCCCAGACATAACCTAGACCTAACATGAATTATTCTCTAAAATATTGATCGAAATCAGGTTTAATCGACTGTTTCAGTGTGGTATCACAGTACTACGTGACCCAACCCAGAAAAAACCCATGATCTGTTCAACAAGTATGTGAAAAACGCGAAAGTATGAGCCTGATGAGTGAAAATCCCAGACCTAACCTAGACCTAACATGCGTTATCCTCTAAAATATTGATCCAAACCAGGTTTAATGGACTGTTTCAGTGCGGTACCACACTACTACGTGATCCAAACCCGAAAAAACCCAGGATCTGTTCAACAAGTATGTGAAGAATGCGAAAGTATGAGTCTGAAGAGTGAAAATCCCAGGGCTAACCTAGACCTAACATGCGTTGTCCTCTAAGATATTGACGGAAACCAGGTTTAATGGACTGTTTCAGTGTGGCACCACATTACTACGTCATCCAAACCAGAAAAAACCCAGGATCAGTTCAACAAGTATGTGAAGAATGCGAAAGTATGAGTCTGATGAGTGAAAATCCCAGGGCTAACCTAGACCTAACATGCGTTATCCTCTAAAATATTGATCGAAACCAGGTTTAATCGACTGTTTCAGTGTGGTATCACACTACTACGTGACCCAAACCAGAAAAAACCCATGATGTGTTCAACAAGTATGTGAAAAACGCGAAAGTATGAGCCTGATGAGGGCAAATCCTAGACCAAACCTAGACCTAACATGAATTATTCTCTAAAATATTGATCGAAACCAGGTTTAATTGACTGTTTCAGTGTTGTACTTCATTACTACGTGATGCAATCCAGAAAAAGCCCAGGATATAGCCATCAAGTATGAGAAATATGCGAAAGAATGAGCCTGATGAGAGCAAATCCCAGACCTAACCTAGACCTAACATGCGTTATCCTCAAAAATATTGACCGAAACCTGGTTTAATCGACTGTTTCAGTGTGGTACCACATTACTATGTGATCCAAACCAGAAAATAACCCAGGATCTGTTCAACGAGTATGTGAAAAACGCGAAAGTATGAGCCTGATGAGGGCGAATCCCAGACCTATCCCAGATCTAACTTGCGTTATCCTCTAAAATATTGATCGAAACCAGATTTAATTTACTGTTTCAGTGTTGTACTTCATTACTACGTGATGCAATCCAGAAATAGCCCAGGATCTAGCCATCAAGTATGAGAAATATGCGAAAGAATGAGCCTGATGAGAGCAAATCCCAGACCTAACCTAGAACTAACATGAATTATTCTCTAAAATATTGATCGAAACCAGGTTTAATTGACTGTTTCAGTGTGGTCCCACATTACTATGTGATCCAAACCAGAAAAAACCCAGGATCAGTTCAACAAGTATGTGAAGAATGCGAAAGTATGAGTCTGATGAGTGAAAATCCCAGGGCTAACCTAGACCTAACATGCGTTATCCTCTAAAATATTGATCGAAACCAGGTTTAATTGACTGTTTCAGTGTTGTACTTCATTACTACGTGATGCAATCCAGAAAAAGCCCAGGATCTGGCCATCAAGTATGAGAAATATGCGAAAGAATGAGCCTGATGAGAGCAAATCCCAGACCTAACCTAGACCTAACATGCGTTATCCTCAAAAATATTGACCGAAACCTGGTTTAATCGACTGTTTCAGTGTGGTACCACATTACTATGTGATCCAAACCAGAAAATAACCCAGGATCTGTTCAACGAGTATGTGAAAAACGCGAAAGTATGAGCCTGATGAGGGCGAATCCCAGACCTATCCCAGACCTAACTTGCGTTATCCTCTAAAATATTGATCGAAACCAGATTTAATTGACTGTTTCAGTGTTGTACTTCATTACTACGTGATGCAATCCAGAAATAGCCCAGGATCTAGCCATCAAGTATGAGAAATATGCGAAAGAATGAGCCTGATGAGAGCAAATCCCAGACCTAACCTAGAACTAACATGAATTATTCTCTAAAATATTGGTCGAAACCAGGTTTAATTGACTGTTTCAGTGAGGTCCCACATTACTACGTGATCCAAACCAGAAAAAACCCGGGATCCGTTCAACAAGTATGTGAAGAATACGAAAGTATGTGTCTGATGAGTGAAAATCCCAGGCCTAACCTAGACCTAACATGCGTTATCCTCAAAAATATTGATCGAAACCTGGTTTAATCGACTGTTTCAGTGTGGTACCACATTACTACGTGACACAAACCAGAAAAAACCCAGGATCAGTTCAACAAGTACGTGAAAAATGCGAAAGTATGAGCCTGATGAGGGCGAATCCCAGACCTAACCCAGACCTAACATGCGTTATCCTCTAAAATATTGATCGAAACCAGGTTTAATTGACTGTTTCAGCGTGGTACCGCATTACTACGTGATACAATCCAGAAACAGCCTAGGATCTAGCCATGAAGTATGAGAAATATGCGAAAGTATGAGCCTGATGAGGGCAAATCCTAGACCTAACCCAAACCTAACATGCGTTATCCTCTAAAATATTGATCCAAACCAGGTTTAATGGACTGCTTCAGTGTGGTACCACTTTACTACGTGATGCAAAGCAGAAAAAACGCTCGATCAGGTCAACATGTATGTTAAAACTGCGAAAGTATGATCCTGATGAGGGCAAATCCCAGGCCTATCCCAGACCTAACATGCGTTGTCCTCTAAAATATTGATGGAAACCAGGTTTAATTGACTGTTTCAGTGTGGTACCACATTACTACGTGATGCAATCCAGAAAAACTCCAGGATCTAGCCATCAAGTATGAGAAATATGCGAAAGAATGAGCCTGATGAGAGCAAGTCCCAGACCTAACCTAGACCTAACATGAATTATTCTCTAAAATATTTATCAAGACCAGGTTTAATTGACTGTTTCAGTGTGGTACCACATTACTACGTGATGCAATCCAGAAAAACTCCAGGATCTAGCCATCAAGTATGAGAAATATGCGAAAGAATGAGCCTGATGTGTGAAAATATCAGGCCTAACCTAGACCTAACATGCGTTATCCTCTAAAATATTGATCCAAACCAGGTTAAATGGACTGTTTCAGTGTGGTACCACATTACTACGTGAGCCAAACCAGAAAAAACCCGGGTTCTGTTCAACAAGTATGTGAAAAACGCGAAAGTATGAGCCTGATGAGGGCAAATCCCAGGCCTAACCTAGACCTAACATGCGTTATCCTCAAAAATATTGATCGAAACCAGGTTGAATCGACTGTTTCAGTGTGGTACCACGTTACTACGTGATCCAAACCAGTAAAAACCCAGGATCCGTTCAACAAGTATGTGGAGAATGCGAAAGTATGAGTCTGATGAGTGAAAATCCTCGGCCTAACCTAGACCTAACATGCGTTATCCTCTAAAATATTGATGGAAACCAGGTTTAATCGACTGTTTCAGTGTGGTACCACATTGCTACGTGATCCAAACCAGAAAAAACCCAGGATCAGTTCAACGAGTATGTGAAAAACGCGAAAGTATGAGCCTGATGAGGGCGAATCCCAGACCTATCCCAGACCTAACTTGCGTTATCCTCTAAAATATTGATCCAAACCAGGTTTAATGGACTGTTTCAGTGTGGTCCCACATTACTACGTGATCCAAACCAGAAAAAACCCTGTATCTGTTCAACAAGTATGTGAAGAATGCGAAAGTATGAGTCTGATGAGTGAAAATCCCAGGGCTAACCTAGACCTAACAAGCGTTATCCTCTAAAATATTTATCAAGACCAGGTTTAATTGATTGTTTCAGCGTTGTACCACATTACTACGTGATACAATCCAGAAACAGCCCAGGATCTAGCCATGAAGTATGAGAAATATGCGAAAGTATGAGCCTGATGAGGGCAAATCCTAGACCTAACCCAAACCTAACATGCGTTATCCTCTAAAATATTGATCCAAACCAGGTTTAATTGACTGTTTCAGTGTTGCACATCATTACTACGTGATCCAAACCAGTAAAAACCCAGGATCCGTTCAACAAGTATGTGAAGAATGCGAAACTATGAGTGTGATGAGTGAAAAACCCCGGCCATACCTAGACCTAACATGCGTTATCCTCAAAAATATTGACCGAAACCAGGTTTAATCGACTGTTTCAGTGTGGTACCACATTACTACGTGATCCAAACCAGAAAAAAACCCAGGACCTGTTCAACAAGTATTTGAAGTATGCGAAAGAATGAGTCTGATGAGGGCAAATCCCAGACCTATCCCAGACCAAACTTGCGTTATCCTCTAAAATATTGATCGAAACCAGGTTTAATCGACTGTTTCAGTGTGGTACCACATTGCTACGTGATCCAAACCAGAAAAAACCCAGGATCAGTTCAACGAGTATGTGAAAAACGCGAAAGTATGAGCCTGATGAGGGCGAATCCCAGACCTATCCCAGACCTAACTTGCGTTATCCTCTAAAATATTGATCCAAACCAGGTTTAATGGACTGTTTCAGTGTGGTCCCACATTACTACGTGATCCAAACCAGAAAAAACCCAGGATCCGTTCAACAAGTATGTGAAGAATACGAAAGTATGTGTTTGATAAGTGAAAATCCCAGGCCTAACCTAGACCTAACATGCGTTATCCTCAAAAATATTGACCGAAACCAGGTTTAATCGACTGTTTCAGTGTGGTACCACATTACTACGTGATCCAAACCAGAAAAAAACCCAGGACCTGTTCAACAAGTATTTGAAGTATGCGAAAGAATGAGTCTGATGAGGGCAAATCCCAGACCTATCCCAGACCAAACTTGCGTTATCCTCTAAAATATTGATCGAAACCAGGTTTAATCGACTGTTTCAGTGTGGTACCACATTGCTACGTGATCCAAACCAGAAAAAACCCAGGATCAGTTCAACGAGTATGTGAAAAACGCGAAAGTATGAGCCTGATGAGGGCGAATCCCAGACCTATCCCAGACCTAACTTGCGTTATCCTCTAAAATATTGATCCAAACCAGGTTTAATGGACTGTTTCAGTGTGGTCCCACATTACTACGTGATCCAAACCAGAAAAAACCCAGGATCCGTTCAACAAGTATGTGAAGAATACGAAAGTATGTGTTTGATGAGTGAAAATCCCAGGCCTAACCTAGACCTAACATGCGTTATCCTCAAACATATTGACCGAAACCAGGTTTAATCGACTGTTTCAGTGTGGTACCACATTACTACGTGATCCAAACCAGAAAAAAACCCAGGACCTGTTCAACAAGTATTTGAAGTATGCGAAAGAATGAGTCTGATGAGGGCAAATCCCAGACCTATCCCAGACCAAACTTGCGTTATCCTCTAAAATATTGATCGAAACCAGGTTTAATCGACTGTTTCAGTGTGGTACCACATTGCTACGTGATCCAAACCAGAAAAAACCCAGGATCAGTTCAACGAGTATGTGAAAAACGCGAAAGTATGAGCCTGATGAGGGCGAATCCCAGACCTATCCCAGACCTAACTTGCGTTATCCTCTAAAATATTGATCCAAACCAGGTTTAATGGACTGTTTCAGTGTGGTCCCACATTACTACGTGATCCAAACCAGAAAAAACCCAGGATCCGTTCAACAAGTATGTGAAGAATACGAAAGTATGTGTTTGATGAGTGAAAATCCCAGGCCTAACCTAGACCTAACATGCGTTATCCTCAAACATATTGACCGAAACCAGGTTTAATCGACTGTTTCAGTGTGGTACCACATTACTACGTGATCCAAACCAGAAAAAAACCCAGGACCTGTTCAACAAGTATTTGAAGTATGCGAAAGAATGAGTCTGATGAGGGCAAATCCCAGACCTATCCCAGACCAAACTTGCGTTATCCTCTAAAATATTGATCGAAACCAGGTTTAATCGACCGTTTCAGTGTTGTACTTCATTACTACGTGATGCAATCCAGGAAAAGCCCAGTATCTAGCCATCAAGTATGAGAAATATGCGAAAGAATGAGCCTGATGAAAGCAAATCCCAGACCTAACCTAGACCTAACATGAATTATTCTCTTAAATATTGGTCGATACCAGGTTTAATCGACTGTTTCAGTGTGGTACCACATTGCTACGTGATCCAAACCAGTAAATACCCAGGATCCGTTCAACAAGTATGTGGAGAATGCGAAAGTATGAGTCTGATGAGTGAAAATCCTCGGCCTAACCTAGACCTAACATGCGTTGTCCTCTAAAATATTGATGGAAGCAGGTTTAATTGACTGTTTCAGTGTTGCACTTCATTACTACCTGATCCAAACCAGTAAAAACCCAGGATCCGTTCAACAAGTACGTGAAGAATGCGAAAGTATGAGTGTGATGAGCGAAAATCCCAGGGCTAACCTAGACCTAACAAGCGTTACCCTCTAAAATATTTATCAAGACCAGGTTTAATTGACTGTTTCAGCGTGGTACCACATTACTACGTGACACAACCCAGAAACAGACCAGGATCTAGCCATGAAGTATGAGAAATATGCGAAAGTATGAGCCTGATGAGGGTAAATCCTAGACCTAACCCAAACCTAACATGCGTTATCCTCTAAAATATTTATCAAGACCAGGTTTAATTGAATGTTTCAGTGTGGTACCACATTACTACGTGATCCAAACCAGAAAAAACCCAGGATCAGTTCAACAAGTATGTGAAAAACGCGAAAGTATGAGCCTGATGAGGGCGAATCCCAGACCTATCCCAGACCTAACTTGCGTTATCCTCTAAAATATTGATCGAAACCAGGTTTAATTGACTGTTTCAGCGTGGTACCACATTACTACGTGATACAATCCAGAAACAGCCCAGGATCTAGCCATGAAGTATGAGAAATATGCGAAAGTATGAGCCTGATGAGGGCAAATCCTAGATCTAACCCAAACCTAACATGCGTTATCCTCTAAAATATTGATCCAAACCAGGTTTAATGGACTGTTTCAGTGTGGCACCACATTACTACGTGATCCAAACCAGAAAAAACCCAGGATCAGTTCAACAAGTATGTGAAGAATGCGATAGTATGAGTCTGATGAGTGAAAATCCCAGGGCTAACCTAGACCTAACATGCGTTATCCTCTAAAATATTGATCGAAACCAGGTTTAATCGACTGCTTCAGTGTGGAATCACACTACTACGTGACCCAAACCAGAAAAAACCCATGATCTGTTCAACAAGTATGTGAAAAACGCGAAAGTATGAGCCTGATGAGGGCAAGTCCTAGACCTAACCCAGACCTAACATGCGTTATCCTCTAAAATATTTACCAAGACCAGGTTTAATTTATTGTTTCAGTGTGGTCCCACATTACTACGGGTCCCAAACCGGAAAAAACCCAGGATCCGTTCAACAAGTATGTGAAGAATGCGAAAGTATGAGTCTGATGAGTGAAAATCCCAGGCCTAACCTAGACCTAACATGCGTTATCCTCAAAAATATTGATCGAAACCTGGTTTGATCGACTGTTTCAGTGTGGTACCACATTACTATGTGATCCAACCCAGAAAATAATCCAGGATCTGTTCAAGGAGTATGTGAAGTGTGTGAAAGTATGAGTCTGATGAGGTCAAATCCCAGACCTATCCCAGACCTAACTTGCGTTATCCTATAAAATTTTGATCGAAACCAGGTTTATTCGACTGTTTCAGTGTGGTACCACATTACTACGTGATCCAGACCAGAAAAAACCCAGGATCCGTTCAACAAGTATGTGAAGAATGCGAATGTGTGAGTCTGATGAGTGAAAATCCCAGACCTAACCTAGACCTAACATGCGTTATCCTCTAAAATATTGATCCAAACCAGGTTTAATGGACTGTTTCAGTGTGGTACCACACTACTTCGTGATCCAAACCAGAAAAAACCCAGGATCTGTTCAACAAGTATGTGAAAAACGCGAAAGTATGAGCCTGATGAGGGCAAATCCCAGACATATCCCAGACCTAACTTGCGTTGTCCTCTAAGGTATTGATGGAAACCAGGTTTAATTGACTGATTCAGTGTTGTACTTCATTACTACGTGATGCAATCCAGAAAGAGCCCAGGATCTAGCCATCAAGTATGAGAAATATGCGAAAGAATAAGCCTGATGAGAGCAAATCCCAGACCTAACCTAGACCTAACATGAATTATTCTCTAAAATATTGATCGAAATCAGGTTTAATTGACTGTTTCAGTGTGGTCCCACATTACTACGTGATCCAAACCAGAAAAAACCCGGGATCCGTTCAACAAGTATGTGAAGAACGCGAAAGTATGAGTCTGATGGGTGAAAATCCCAGACCTAACCTAGACCTAACATGTGTTATCCTCTAAAATATTGATCCAAACCAGGTTTAATGGACTGTTTCAGTGTGGTACCACACTACTACGTGATCCAAACCCGAAAAAACCCAGGATCTGTTCAACAAGTATGTGAAGAATGCGAAAGTAACAGTATGAAGAGTGAAAATCCCAGGGCTAACCTAGACCTAACATGCGTTATCCTCTAAAATATTGATCCAAACCAGGTTTAATGGACTGTTTCAGTGTGGTACCACACTACTACGTGATACAAACCAGAAAAAACCCAGGATCTGTTCAACAAGTATGTGAAAAACGCGAAAGTATGAGACTGATGAGGGCAAATCCCAGACTTATCCCAGACCTAGCTTGCGTTGTCCTCTAAGATATTGACGGAAACCAGGTTTAATTGACTGTTTCAGTGTTGTACTTCATTAGTACGTGATGCAATCCAGAAAAAGCCCAGGATCTAGCCATCAAGTATGAGAAATATGCGAAAGAATGAGCCTGATGAGAGCAAATCCCAGACCTAACCTAGACCTAACATGAATTATTCTCTAAAATATTGATCGAAACCAGGTTTAATTGACTGTTTCAGTGTGGTCCCACATTACTACGTGATCCAAACCAGAAAAAACCCAGGATCCGTTCAACAAGTATGTGAAGAATGCGAAAGTATGAGTCTGATGAGTGAAAATCCCAGGGCTAACCTAGACCTAACATGCGTTATCCTCTAAAATATTGATCCAAACCAGGTTTAATGGACTGTTTCAGTGTGGCACCACATTACTACGTGATCCAAACCAGAAAAAACACAGGATCAGTTCAAAGAGTATGTGAAGAATGCGATAGTATGAGTCTGATGAGTGAAAATCCCAGGGCTAACCTAGACCTAACATGCGTTATCCTCTAAAATATTGATCGAAACCAGGTTTAATCGACTGCTTCAGTGTGGTATCACACTACTACGTGACCCAAACCAGAAAAAACCCATGATCTGTTCAACAAGTATGTGAAAAACGCGAAAGTATGAGCCTGATGAGGGCAAATCCTAGACCTAACCCAGACCTAACATGCGTTATCCTCTAAAATATTTACAAAGACCAGGTTTAATTTATTGTTTCAGTGTGGTCCCACATTACTACGGGTCCCAAACCGGAAAAAACCCAGGATCCGTTCAACAAGTATGTGAAGAATGCGAAAGTATGAGCCTGATGAGAGCAAATCCCAGACCTAACCTAGACCTAACATGAATTATTCTCTAAAATATTGATCGAAACCAGGTTTTATTGACTGTTTCAGTGTGGTCCCACATTACTACGTGATCCAAACCAGAAAAAACCCAGGCTCCGTTCAACAAGTATGTGAAGAATGCGAAAGTATGAGTCTGATGAGTGAAAATCCCAGGCCTAACCTAGACCTAACATGCGTTATCCTCTAAAATATTGATCCAAACCAGGTTTAATGGACTGTTTCAGTGTGGTACCACATTACTACGTGATCCAAACCAGAAAAAACCCAGGATCCGTTCAACAAGTATGTGAAGAATGCGAATGTATGAGTCTGATGAGTGAAAATCCCAGACCTAACCTAGACCTAACATGCGTTATCCTCTAAAATATTGATCCAAACCAGGTTTAATGGACTGTTTCAGTGTGGTACCACACTACTACGTGACCCAAACCAGAAAAAACCCAGGATCTGTTCAACAAGTATGTGAAAAACGCGAAAGTATGAGCCTGTTGAGGGCAAATCCCAGACATATCCCAGACCTAACTTGCGTTGTCCTCTAAGGTATTGATGGAAACCAGGTTTAATTGACTGTTTCAGTGTTGTACTTCATTATTACGTGATGCAATCCAGAAAGAGCCCAGGATCTAGCCATCAAGTATGAGAAATATGCGAAAGAATGAGCCTGATGAGAGCAAATCCCAGGCCAAACCTAGACCTAACATGAATTATTCTCTAAAATATTGATCGAAATCAGGTTTAATTGACTGTTTCAGTGTGGTCCCACATTACTACGTGATCCAAACCAGAAAAAACCCAGGATCCGTTCAACAAGTATGTGAAGAACGCGAAAGTATGAGTCTGATGGGTGAAAATCCCAGACCTAACCTAGACCTAACATGCGTTATCCTCTAAAATATTGATCCAAACCAGGTTTAATGGACTGTTTCAGTGTGGTACCACACTACTACGTGATCCAAACCCGAAAAAACCCAGGATCTGTTCAACAAGTATGTGAAGAATGCGAAAGTATGAGTCTGAAGAGTGAAAATCCCAGGGCTAACCTAGACCTGACATGCGTTATCCTCTAAAATATTGATCGAAACCAGGTTTAATGGACTGTTTCAGTGTGGCACCACATTACTACGTGATCCAAACCAGAAAAAACCCAGGATCTGTTCAACAAGTATGTGAAGAATGCGAAAGTATGAGTCTGAAGAGTGAAAATCCCAGGGCTAACCTAGACCTAACATGCGTTGTCCTCTAAGATATTGACGGAAACCAGGTTTAATGGACTGTTTCAGTGTGGCACCACATTACTACGTCATCCAAACCAGAAAAAACCCAGGATCAGTTCAACAAGTATGTGAAGAATGCGAAAGTATGAGTCTGATGAGTGAAAATCCCAAGGCTAACCTAGACCTAACATGCGTTATCCTCTAAATTATTGATCGAAACCAGGTTTAATCGACTGTTTCAGTGTGGTATCACACTACTACGTGACCCAAACCAGAAAAAACCCATGATGTGTTCAACAAGTATGTGAAAAACGCGAAAGTATGAGCCTGATGAGGGCAAATCCTAGACCAAACCAAGACCTAACCTGAATTATTCTCTAAAATATTGATCGAAACCAGGTTTAATTGACTGTTTCAGTGTGGTCCCACATTACTACGTGATCCAAACCAGGAAAAACCCAGGATCAGTTCAACAAGTATGTGAAGAATGCGAAAGTATGAGTCTGATGAGTGAAAATCCCAGGGCTAACCTAGACCTAACATGCGTTATCCTCTAAAATATTGATCGAAACCAGGTTTAATTGACTGTTTCAGTGTTGTACTTCATTACTACGTGATGCAATCCAGAAAAAGCCCAGGATCTAGCCATCAAGTATGAGAAATATGCGAAAGAATGAGCCTGATGAGAGCAAATCCCAGACCTAACCTAGACCTAACATGCGTTATCCTCAAAAATATTGACCGAAACCTGGTTTAATCGACTGTTTCAGTGTGGTACCACATTACTATGTTATCCAAACCAGAAAATAACCCAGGATCTGTTCAACGAGTATGTGAAAAACGCGAAAGTATGAGCCTGATGAGGGCGAATCCCAGACCTATCCCAGATCTAACTTGCGTTATCCTCTAAAATATTGTTCGAAACCAGATTTAATTTACTGTTTCAGTGTTGTACTTCATTACTACGTGATGCAATCCAGAAATAGCCCAGGATCTAGCCATCAAGTATGAGAAATATGCGAAAGAATGAGCCTGATGAGAGCAAATCCCAGACCTAACCTAGAACTAACATGAATTATTCTCTAAAATATTGATCGAAACCAGGTTTAATTGACTGTTTCAGTGTGGTCCCACATTACTACGTGATCCAAACCAGAAAAAACCCAGGATCAGTTCAACAAGTATGTGAAGAATGCGAAAGTATGAGTCTGATGAGTGAAAATCCCAGGGCTAACCTAGACCTAACATGCGTTATCCTCTAAAATATTGATCGAAACCAGGTTTAATTGACTGTTTCAGTGTTGTACTTCATTACTACGTGATGCAATCCAGAAAAAGCCCAGGATCTAGCCATCAAGTATGAGAAATATGCGAAAGAATGAGCCTGATGAGAGCAAATCCCAGACCTAACCTAGACCTAACATGCGTTATCCTCAAAAATATTGACCGAAACCTGGTATAATCGACTGTTTCAGTGTGGTACCACATTACTATGTGATCCAAACCAGAAAATAACCCAGGATCTGTTCAACGAGTATGTGAAAAACGCGAAAGTATGAGCCTGATGAGGGCGAATCCCAGACCTATCCCAGACCTAACTTGCGTTATCCTCTAAAATATTGATCGAAACCAGATTTAATTGACTGTTTCAGTGTTGTACTTCATTACTACGTGATGCAATCCAGAAATAGCCCAGGATCTAGCCATCAAGTATGAGAAATATGCGAAAGGATGAGCCTGATGAGAGCAAATCCCAGACCTAACCTAGAACTAACATGAATTATTCTCTAAAATATTGATCGAAACCAGGTTTAATTGACTGTTTCAGTGTTGTACTTCATTACTACGTGATGCAATCCAGAAATAGCCCAGGATCTAGCCATCAAGTATGAGAAATATGCGAAAGAATGAGCCTGATGAGAGCAAGTCCCAGACCTAACCTAGACCTAACATGAATTATTCTCTAAAATATTTATCAAGACCAGGTTTAATTGACTGTTTCAGTGTGGTACCACATTACTACGTGATGCAATCCAGAAAAACTCCAGGATCTAGCCATCAAGTATGAGAAATATGCGAAAGAATGAGCCTGATGTGTGAAAATATCAGGCCTAACCTAGACCTAACATGCGTTATCCTCTAAAATATTGATCCAAACCAGGTTAAATGGACTGTTTCAGTGTGGTACCACATTACTACGTGACACAAACCAGAAAAAACCCAGGATCAGTTCAACAAGTACGTGAAAAATGCGAAAGTATGAGCCTGATGAGGGCGAATCCCAGACCTAACCCAGACCTAACATGCGTTATCCTCTAAAATATTGATCGAAACCAGGTTTAATTGAGTGTTTCAGCGTGGTACCGCATTACTACGTGATACAATCCAGAAACAGCCCAGGATCTAGCCATGAAGTATGAGAAATATGCGAAAGTATGAGCCTGATGAGGGCAAATCCTAGACCTAACCCAAACCTAACATGCGTTATCCTCTAAAATATTGATCCAAACCAGGTTTAATGGACTGCTTCAGTGTGGTACCACTTTACTACGTGATGCAAAGCAGAAAAAACGCTCGATCAGGTCAACATGTATGTTAAAACTGCGAAAGTATGATCCTGATGAGGGCAAATCCCAGGCCTATCCCAGACCTAACATGCGTTGTCCTCTAAAATATTGATGGAAACCAGGTTTAATTGACTGTTTCAGTGTGGTACCACATTACTACGTGATGCAATCCAGAAAAACTCCAGGATCTAGCCATCAAGTATGAGAAATATGCGAAAGAATGAGCCTGATGAGAGCAAGTCCCAGACCTAACCTAGACCTAACATGAATTATTCTCTAAAATATTTATCAAGACCAGGTTTAATTGACTGTTTCAGTGTGGTACCACATTACTACGTGATGCAATCCAGAAAAACTCCAGGATCTAGCCATCAAGTATGAGAAATATGCGAAAGAATGAGCCTGATGTGTGAAAATATCAGGCCTAACCTAGACCTAACATGCGTTATGCTCTAAAATATTGATCCAAACCAGGTTAAATGGACTGTTTCAGTGTGGTACCACATTACTACGTGAGCCAAACCAGAAAAAACCCGGGTTCCGTTCAACAAGTATGTGAAGAATGCGAAAGTATGAGTCTGATGAGTGAAAATCCCAGGCCTAACCTAGACCTAACATGCGTTATCCTCAAAAATATTGATCGAAACCTGCTTTAATCGACTGTTTCAGTGTGGTACCACATTACTACGTGATCCAATCCAGAAATAGCCCAGGATCAGTTCAACAAGTATGTGAAAAACGCGGAAGTATGAGCCTGATGAGGGCGAATCCCAGACCTATCCCAGACCTAACTTGCGTTATCCTCTAAAATATTGATCGAAACCAGGATTAAGTGACTGTTTCAGCGTGGTACCACATTACTACGTGATACAATCCAGAAACAGCCCAGGATCTAGCCATGAAGTATGAGAAATATGCGAAACTATGAGCCTGATGAGGGCAAATCCTAAACCTAACCCAAACCTAACATGCGTTATCCTCTAAAATATTGATCCAAACCAGGTTTAATGGACTGCTTCAGTGTGGTACCACTTTACTACGTAATCCAAAGCAGAAAAAACCCTCGATCAGGCCAAAATGTATGTTAAAACTGCGAAAGTATGACCCTGACGAGGGCAAATCCCAGGCCTAACCTAGACCTAACATGCGTTATCTTCTAAGATATTGAGCGAAACCAGGTTTAATTGACTGTTTCAGTGTGGTAACACATTACTACGTGATCCAATCCAGAAAAAGCCCAGGATCTAGCCATCGAGTATGTGAAGAATGCGAAAGTATGAGCCTGATGAGTGAAAATCCTCGGCCTAACCTAGACCTAACATGCGTTATCCTCAAAAATATTGATCGAAACCAGGTTTACTCGACTGTTTCAGTGTGGTACCACATTACTACGTGATCCAAACCAGAAAAAAACCCAGGATCTGTTCAACAAGTATGTGAAGTAAGCGAAAGTATGAGTCTGATGAGGGCAAATCCCAGACCTAAACTAGACATAACTTTCGTTTTCCTCTAAAATATTGATCGAAACCAGGTTTAATTGACTGTTTTAGTGTGGTACCACTTTACTACGTGATCCAAAGCAGAAAAAACCCTCGATCAGGTCAACATGCGTGTTAAAACTGCGAAAGTATGAGCCTGATGAGGGCAAATCCCAGACCTATCCCAGACCTAACATGCGTTATCCTCAAAAATATTAAACGAAACCAGGCTTAATCGACTGTTTCAGTGTGGTACCACATTACTACGTGATCCAAACCAGAAAAAAACCCAGGATCTTGTCAACGAGTATGTGAAGTTTGCGAAAGTATGAGTCTGATGAGGGCTAATCCCAGACCTATCCCAGACCTAACTTGCGTTATCCTCTAAAATAGTGATTGAAACCAGGTTTAATTGACTGTTTTAGTTGTGGTACCACTTTACTACGTGATCCAAAGCAGAAAAAACCCTCGATCAGGTCAACATGCATGTTAAAACTGCGAAAGTATGACCCTGATGTGGGCAAATACCAGGCCTAACCTAGACCTAACATGCGTTATCCTCTAAAATATTTATCATGACCAGGTTTAATTGATTGTTTCAGTGTGGCCCCACATTACTACGTGATCCAAACCAGAAAAAACCCAGGATCCGTTCAACTAGTATGTGAAGAATGCGAAAGTATGAGTCTGATGAGTGAAAATCCCAGGCCTAACCTAGACCTAACATGCGTTATCCTCAAAATTATTGATCGAAACCTGGTTTAATCGACTGTTTCAGTGTGGTACCACATTACTACGTGACCCAAACCAGAAAAAGCCCAGGATCTAGCCATCAAGTATGAGAAATATGCGAAAGAATGGGCCTGATGAGAGCAAATCCCAGACCTAGCCTAGACCTAACATGAATTATTCTCTAAAGTATTGATCGAAACCAGGTTTAATTGACTGTTTCAGTGTGGACCCACATTACTACGTGATCCAAACCAGAAAAAACCCAGGATCCGTTCAACAAGTATGTGAAGAATGCGAAAGTATGTGTCTGATGTGTGAAAATCCCAGGCCTAACCTAGTCCTAACATGCGTTATCCCCAAAAATATTGATCGAAACCTGGTTTAATCGACTGTTTCAGTGTGGCACCACACTACTACGTGACCCAAACCAGAAAAAACCCAGGATCTGTTAAACAAGTATGTGAACAACGCGAAAGTATGAGCCTGATGAGGGCAAATCCAAGACATATCCCAGACCTAACTTGCGTTGTCCTCTAAGATATTGATGGAAACCAGGTTTAATTGACTGTTTCGGTGTTGTACTTCATTACTACGTGATGCAATCCAGAAAAAGCCCAGGATCTAGCCATCAAGTATGAGAAATATGCGAAGGAATGAGCCTGATGAGAGCAAATCCCAGACCTAACCTAGACCTAATATGAATTATTCTCACAAATATTGATCGAAACCAGGTTTAATTGACTGTTTCAGTGTGGTACCACATTACTACGTGATCCAAACCAGAAAAAACCCAGGATCCGATCAACAAGTATGTGAAGAATGCGAAAGTATGAGTCTGATCAGTGAAAATCTCAGGCCTTAGCTAGACCTAACTTGCGTTGTCCTCTAAAATATTGATCGAAACGAGGTTTAATTGACTGTTTTAGTGTGGTACCACTTTACTACGTGATCCAAAGCAGAAAAAACCCTCGATCAGGTCAACATGCATGTTAAAACTGCGAAAGTATGAGCCTGATGAGGGCAAGTCCCAGACCTAACCTAGACCTAACATGCGTTATCCTCTAAAATATTGAGCGAAACCAGCTTTAATGGACTGTTTCAGTGTGGTACCACACTACTTCGTGATCCGAACAAGACAAAACCCAGGATCTGTTCAACAAGTATGTGAAAAACGCGAAACTGTGAGCCTGATGAGGGCAAATCTTAGACCTAACCCAGACCTAAGATGCGTTATCCTCTAAAATATTTATCCAGACAAGGTTTCTTTGAATGTTTCACTGTGGTACCACTTTACTACGTTATCCAATCCAGAAATAGCCCAGGATCTAGCCATGAAGTATGAGAAATATGCGAAAGTAAGAGCCTGATGAGGGCAAATCGCAGACCTAACATAGACCTAACATGAATTATTCTCTAAAATATTGATCGAAACCAGGTTTTATTGACTGTTTCAGTGTGGTTCCACATTACTACGTGATCCAAACCAGAAAAAACCCAGGCTCCGTTCAACAAGTATGTGAAGAATGCGAAAGTATGAGTCTGATGAGTGAAAATCCCAGGCCTAACCTAGACCTAACATGCGTTATCCTCTAAAATATTGATCGAAACCTGGTTTAATCGACTGTTTCAGTGTGGTACCACATTACTATGTGATCCAACCCAGAAAATAACCCAGGATCTGTTCAAGGAGTATGTGAAGTGTGTGAAAGTATGAGTCAGATGAGGTGAAATCCCAGACCTATCCCAGACCTAACTTGCGTTATCCTCTAAAATTTTGATCGGAACCAGGTTTACTCGACTGTTTCAGTGTGGTACCACATTACTACGTGATCCAAACCAGAAATAACCCAGGATCCGTTCAACAAGTATGAGAAGAATGCGAATGTATGAGTCTGATGAGTGAAAATCCCAGACCTAACCTAGACCTAACATGCGTTATCCTCTAAAATATTGATCCAAACCAGGTTTAATGGACTGTTTCAGTGTGGTACCACACTACTACGTGATCCAAACCAGAAAAAACCCGGGATCTGTTCAAGAAGTATGTGAAGAATGCGAAAGTATGAGTCTGAAGAGTGAAAATCCCAGGGCTAACCTAGACCTAACATGCGTTATCCTCTAAAATATTGATCCAAACCAGGTTTAATGGACTGTTTCAGTGTGGTACCACACTACTACGTGATCCAAACCAGAAAAAACCCAGGATCTGTTCAAGAAGTATGTGAAGAATGCGAAAGTATGAGTCTGAAGAGTGAAAATCCCAGGGCTAACCTAGACCTAACATGCGTTATCCTCTAAAATATTGATCGAAACCAGGTCTAATCGCCTGTTTCCGTGTGGCACCACATTACTACGTGATCCAAACCAGATAAAACCCAGGATCAGTTCAAAAAGTATGTGAAGAATGCGAAAGTATGAGTCTGATGAGTGAAAATCCCAGGGCTAACCAAGACCTAACATGCGTTATCCTCTAAAATATTGATCGAAACCAGGTTTAATCGACTGTTTTAGTGTGGTATCACACTACTACGTGACCCAAACCAGAAAAAACCCATGATCTGTTCAACAAGTATGTGAAAAACGCGAAAGTATGAGCCTGATGAGGGCAAGTCCTAGACCTAACCCAGACCTAACATGCGTTATCCTCTAAAATATTTACCAAGACCAGGTTTAATTTATTGTTTCAGTGTGGTCCCACATTACTACGGGTCCCAAACCGGAAAAAACCCAGGATACGTTCAACAAGTATGTGAAGAATGCGAAAGTATGAGTCTGATGAGTGATAATCCCAGGCCTAACCTAGACCTAACATGCGTTATCCTCAAAAATATTGATCGAAACCTGGTTTGATCGACTGTTTCAGTGTGGTACCACATTACTATGTGATCCAACCCAGAAAATAATCCAGGATCTGTTCAAGGAGTATGTGAAGTGTGTGAAAGTATGAGTCTGATGAGGTCAAATCCCAGACCTATCCCAGACCTAACTTGCGTTATCCTATAAAATTTTGATCGAAACCAGGTTTATTCGACTGTTTCAGTGTGGTACCACATTACTACGTGATCCAGACCAGAAAAAACCCAGGATCCGTTCAACAAGTATGTGAAGAATGCGAATGTGTGAGTCTGATGAGTGAAAATCCCAGACCTAACCTAGACCTAACATGCGTTATCCTCTAAAATATAGATCCAAACCAGGTTTAATGGACTGTTTCAGTGTGGTACCACACTACTACGTGATCCAAACCAGAAAAAACCCAGGATCTGTTCAACAAGTATGTGAAAAACGCGAAAGTATGAGCCTGATGAGGGCAAATCCCAGACATATCCCAGACCTAACTTGCGTTGTCCTCTAAGGTATTGATGGAAACCAGGTTTAATTGACTGATTCAGTGTTGTACTTCATTACTACGTGATGCAATCCAGAAAGAGCCCAGGATCTAGCCATCAAGTATGAGAAATATGCGAAAGAATAAGCCTGATGAGAGCAAATCCCAGACCTAACCTAGACCTAACATGAATTATTCTCTAAAATATTGATCGAAATCAGGTTTAATTGACTGTTTCAGTGTGGTCCCACATTACTACGTGATCCAAACCAGAAAAAACCCGGGATCCGTTCAACAAGTATGTGAAGAACGCGAAAGTATGAGTCTGATGGGTGAAAATCCCAGACCTAACCTAGACCTAAGATGCGTTATCCTCTAAAATATTGATCCAAACCAGGTTTAATGGACTGTTTCAGTGTGGTACCACACTACTACGTGATCCAAACCAGAAAAAACCCAGGATCCGTTCAACAAGTATGTGAAGAATGCGAATGTATGAGTCTGATGAGTGAAAATCCCAGACCTAACCTAGACCTAACATGCGTTATCCTCTAAAATATTGATCCAAACCAGGTTTAATGGACTGTTTCAGTGTGGTATCACACTACTACGTGACCCAAACCAGAAAAAACCCAGGATCCGTTCAACAAGTATGTGAAGAATGCGAATGTATGAGTCTGATGAGTGAAAATCCCAGACCTAACCTAGACCTAACATGCGTTATCCTCTAAAATATTGATCCAAACCAGGTTTAATGGACTGTTTCAGTGTGGTACCACACTACTACGTGACCCAAACCAGAAAAAACCCAGGATCTGTTCAACAAGTATGTGAAAAACGCGAAAGTATGAGCCTGTTGAGGGCAAATCCCAGACATATCCCAGACCTAACTTGCGTTGTCCTCTAAGGTATTGATGGAAACCAGGTTTAATTGACTGTTTCAGTGTTGTACTTCATTATTACGTGATGCAATCCAGAAAGAGCCCAGGATCTAGCCATCAAGTATGAGAAATATGCGAAAGAATGAGCCTGATGAGAGCAAATCCCAGGCCAAACCTAGACCTAACATGAATTATTCTCTAAAATATTGATCGAAATCAGGTTTAATTGACTGTTTCAGTGTGGTCCCACATTACTACGTGATCCAAACCAGAAAAAACCCAGGATCCGTTCAACAAGTATGTGAAGAATGCGAATGTATGAGTCTGATGAGTGAAAATCCCAGACCTAACCTAGACCTAACATGCGTTATCCTCTAAAATATTGATCCAAACCAGGTTTAATGGACTGTTTCAGTGTGGTACCACACTACTACGTGACCCAAACCAGAAAAAACCCAGGATCTGTTCAACAAGTATGTGAAAAACGCGAAAGTATGAGCCTGTTGAGGGCAAATCCCAGACATATCCCAGACCTAACTTGCGTTGTCCTCTAAGGTATTGATGGAAACCAGGTTTAATTGACAGTTTCAGTGTTGTACTTCATTATTACGTGATGCAATCCAGAAAGAGCCCAGGATCTAGCCATCAAGTATGAGAAATATGCGAAAGAATGAGCCTGATGAGAGCAAATCCCAGGCCAAACCTAGACCTAACATGAATTATTCTCTAAAATATTGATCGAAATCAGGTTTAATTGACTGTTTCAGTGTGGTCCCACATTACTACGTGATCCAAACCAGAAAAAACCCAGGATCCGTTCAACAAGTATGTGAAGAACGCGAAAGTATGAGTCTGATGGGTGAAAATCCCAGACCTAACCTAGACCTAACATGCGTTATCCTCTAAAATATTGATCCAAACCAGGTTTAATGGACTGTTTCAGTGTGGTACCACACTACTACGTGATCCAAACCCGAAAAAACCCAGGATCGGTTCAACAAGTATGTGAAGAATGCGAAAGTATGAGTCTGAAGAGTGAAAATCCCAGGGCTAACCTAGACCTGACATGCGTTATCCTCTAAAATATTGATCGAAACCAGGTTTAATGGACTGTTTCAGTGTGGCACCACATTACTACGTGATCCAAACCAGAAAAAACCCAGGATCAGTTCAACAAGTATGTGAAGAATGCGAAAGTATGAGTCTGATGAGTGAAAATCCCAGGGCTAACCTAGACCTAACATGCGTTATCCTCTGAAATATTGATCCAAACCAGGTTTAATGGACTGTTTCAGTGTGGTACCACACTACTACGTGATACAAACCAGAAAAAACCCAGGATCTGTTCAAGAAGTATGTGAAAAACGCGAAAGTATGAGCCTGATGAGGGCCAATCCCAGACTTATCCCAGACCTAGCTTGCGTTATCCTCTAAAATATTGATCGAAACCAGGTTTAATTGAGTGTTTCAGCGTGGTACCGCATTACTACGTGATACAATCCAGAAATAGCCCCGGATCTAGCCATGAAGCATGAGAAATATGTGAAAGTATGAGCCTGACGAGGGCAAATCCTAGACCTAACCCAGACCTAACATGCGTTATCCTCTAAAATATTTATCAAGACCAGGTTTAATTGATTGTTTCAGTGTGGCCCCACATTACTACGTGATCCAAACCAGAAAAAACCCAGGATCCGTTCAACAAGTATGTGAAGAATGCGAAAGTATGAGTCTGATGAGTGAAAATCCCAGGCCTAACCTAGACCTAACATGCGTTATCCTCAAAAATATTGATCGAAACCTGGTTTAATCGACTGTTTCAGTGTGGTACCACATTACTACGTGACACAAACCAGAAAAAACCCAGGATCAGTTCAACAAGTACGTGAAAAATGCGAAAGTATGAGCCTGATGAGGGCGAATCCCAGACCTAACCCAGACCTAACATGCGTTATCCTCTAAAATATTGATCGAAACCAGGTTTAATTGAGTGTTTCAGCGTGGTACCGCATTACTACGTGATACAATCCAGAAACAGCCCAGGATCTAGCCATGAAGTATGAGAAATATGCGAAAGTATGAGCCTGATGAGGGCAAATCCTAGACCTAACCCAAACCTAACATGCGTTATCCTCTAAAATATTGATCCAAACCAGGTTTAATGGACTGCTTCAGTGTGGTACCACTTTACTACGTGATGCAAAGCAGAAAAAACGCTCGATCAGGTCAACATGTATGTTAAAACTGCGAAAGTATGATCCTGATGAGGGCAAATCCCAGGCCTATCCCAGACCTAACATGCGTTGTCCTCTAAAATATTGATGGAAACCAGGTTTAATTGACTGTTTCAGTGTAGTACCTCATTACTACGTGATGCAATCCAGAAAAACTCCAGGATCTAGCCATCAAGTATGAGAAATATGCGAAAGAATGAGCCTGATGAGAGCAAGTCCCAGACCTAACCTAGACCTAACATGAATTATTCTCTAAAATATTTATCAAGACCAGGTTTAATTGACTGTTTCAGTGTGGTACCACATTACTACGTGATGCAATCCAGAAAAACTCCAGGATCTAGCCATCAAGTATGAGAAATATGCGAAAGAATGAGCCTGATGTGTGAAAATATCAGGCCTAACCTAGACCTAACATGCGTTATCCTCTAAAATATTGATCCAAACCAGGTTAAATGGACTGTTTCAGTGTGGTACCACATTACTACGTGAGCCAAACCAGAAAAAACCCGGGTTCTGTTCAACAAGTATGTGAAAAACGCGAAAGTATGAGCCTGATGAGGGCAAATCCCAGGCCTAACCTAGACCTAACATGCGTTATCCTCAAAAATATTGATCGAAACCTGCTTTAATCGACTGTTTCAGTGTGGTACCACATTACTACGTGATCCAATCCAGAAATAGCCCCGGATCTAGCCATGAAGTATGAGAAATATGTGAAAGTATGAGCCTGACGAGGGCAAATCCTAGACCTAGCCCAGACCTAACATGCGTTATCCTCTAAAATATTTATCAAGACCAGGTTTAATTGATTGTTTCAGTGTGGTCCCACATTACTACGTGATCCAAACCAGAAAAAACCCAGGATCCGTTCAACAAGTATGTGAAGAATGCGAAAGTATGAGTCTGATGAGTGAAAATCCCAGGCCTAACCTAGACCTAACATGCGTTATCCTCAAAAATATTGATCGAAACCTGGTTTGATCGACTGTTTCAGTGTGGTACCACATTACTATGTGACCCAATCCAGAAATAGCCCAGGATCAGTTCAACAAGTATGTGAAAAACGCGGAAGTATGAGCCTGATGAGGGCGAATCCCAGACCTATCCCAGACCTAACTTGCGTTATCCTCTAAAATATTGATCGAAACCAGGATTAAGTGACTGTTTCAGCGTGGTACCACATTACTACGTGATACAATCCAGGAACAGCCCAGGATCTAGCCATGAAGTATGAGAAATATGCGAAACTATGAGCCTGATGAGGGCAAATCCTAGACCTAACCCAAACCTAACATGCGTTATCCTCTAAAATATTGATCCAAACCAGGTTTAATGGACTGCTTCAGTGTGGTACCACTTTACTACGTAATCCAAAGCAGAAAAAACCCTCGATCAGGCCAAAATGTATGTTAAAACTGCGAAAGTATGACCCTGACGAGGGCAAATCCCAGGCCTAACCTAGACCTAACATGCGTTATCTTCTAAGATATTGAGCGAAACCAGGTTTAATTGACTGTTTCAGTGTGGTAACACATTACTACGTGATCCAATCCAGAAAAAGCCCAGGATCTAGCCATCAAGTATGAGAAATATGCGAAAGAAAGAGCCTGATGAGAGGAAATCCCAGACCTAACCTTGACCTAACGTGAATTATTCTCTAAAATATTGATCGAAACCAGGTTCAATTGACTGTTTCAGTGCGGTACCACATTACTACATGATCCAAACCAGTAAAAACCCAGGATCCGTTCAACAAGTATGTGAAGCATGCGAAAGTATGAGTCTGATGAGGGCAAATCCCAGGCCTAACCTAGCCCTAACATGCGTTATCTTCTAAAATATTGAGCGAAACCAGGTTTAATTGACTGTTTCAGTGTGGTAACACATTACTACGTGATCCAATCCAGAAAAAGCCCAGGATCTAGCCATCGAGTATGTGAAGAATGCGAAAGTATGAGCCTGATGAGTGAAAATCCTCGGCCTAACCTAGACCTAACATGCGTTATCCTCAAAAATATTGATCGAAACCAGGTTTACTCGACTGTTTCAGTGTGGTACCACATTACTACGTGATCCAAACCAGAAAAAAACCCAGGATCTGTTCAACAAGTATGTGAAGTAAGCGAAAGTATGAGTCTGATGAGGGCAAATCCCAGACCTAAACTAGACATAACTTTCGTTATCCTCTAAAATATTGATCGAAACCAGGTTTAATTGACTGTTTTAGTGTGGTACCACTTTACTACGTGATCCAAAGCAGAAAAAACCCTCGATCAGGTCAACATGCATGTTAAAACTGCGAAAGTATGAGCCTGATGAGGGCAAATCCCAGACCTATCCCAGACCTAACATGCGTTATCCCCAAAAATATTGATGGAAACCAGGTTTAATTGACTGTTTCGGTGTTGTACTTCATTACTACGTGATGCAATCCAGAAAAAGCCCAGGATCTAGCCATCAAGTATGAGAAATATGCGAAGGATTGAGCCTGATGAGAGCAAATCCCAGACCTAACCTAGACCTAATATGAATTATTCTCACAAATATTGATCGAAACCAGGTTTAATTGACTGTTTCAGTGTGGTACCACATTACTACGTGATCCAAACCAGAAAAAACCCAGGATCCGATCAACAAGTATGTGAAGAATGCGAAAGTATGAGTCTGATCAGTGAAAATCTCAGGCCTTAGCTAGACCTAACTTGCGTTGTCCTCTAAAATATTGATCGAAACGAGGTTTAATTGACTGTTTTAGTGTGGTACCACTTTACTACGTGATCCAAAGCAGAAAAAACCCTCGATCAGGTCAACATGCATGTTAAAACTGCGAAAGTATGAGCCTGATGAGGGCAAGTCCCAGACCTAACCTAGACCTAACATGCGTTATCCTCTAAAATATTGAGCGAAACCAGCTTTAATGGACTGTTTCAGTGTGGTACCACACAACTTCGTGATCCGAACAAGACAAAACCCAGGATCTGTTCAACAAGTATGTGAAAAACGCGAAACTGTGAGCCTGATGAGGGCAAATCTTAGACCTAACCCAGACCTAAGATGCGTTATCCTCTAAAATATTTATCCAGACAAGGTTTCTTTGAATGTTTCACTGTGGTACCACTTTACTACGTGATCCAATCCAGAAATAGCCCAGGATCTAGCCATGAAGTATGAGAAATATGCGAAAGTAAGAGCCTGATGAGGGCAAATCGCAGACCTAACATAGACCTAACATGAATTATTCTCTAAAATATTGATCGAAACCAGGTTTTATTGACTGTTTCAGTGTGGTTCCACATTACTACGTGATCCAAACCAGAAAAAACCCAGGCTCCGTTCAACAAGTATGTGAAGAATGCGAAAGTATGAGTCTGATGAGTGAAAATCCCAGGCCTAACCTAGACCTAACATGCGTTATCCTCTAAAATATTGATCGAAACCTGGTTTAATCGACTGTTTCAGTGTGGTACCACATTACTATGTGATCCAACCCAGAAAATAACCCAGGATCTGTTCAAGGAGTATGTGAAGTGTGTGAAAGTATGAGTCAGATGAGGTGAAATCCCAGACCTATCCCAGACCTAACTTGCGTTATCCTCTAAAATTTTGATCGGAACCAGGTTTACTCGACTGTTTCAGTGTGGTACCACATTACTACGTGATCCAAACCAGAAAAAACCCAGGATCCGTTCAACAAGTATGAGAAGAATGCGAATGTATGAGTCTGATGAGTGAAAATCCCAGACCTAACCTAGACCTAACATGCGTTATCCTCTAAAATATTGATCCAAACCAGGTTTAATGGACTGTTTCAGTGTGGTACCACACTACTACGTGATCCAAACCAGAAAAAACCCGGGATCTGTTCAAGAAGTATGTGAAGAATGCGAAAGTATGAGTCTGAAGAGTGAAAATCCCAGGGCTAACCTAGACCTAACATGCGTTATCCTCTAAAATATTGATCCAAACCAGGTTTAATGGACTGTTTCAGTGTGGTACCACACTACTACGTGATCCAAACCAGAAAAAACCCAGGATCTGTTCAAGAAGTATGTGAAGAATGCGAAAGTATGAGTCTGAAGAGTGAAAATCCCAGGGCTACCCTAGACCTAACATGCGTTATCCTCTAAAATATTGATCGAAACCAGGTTTAATCGCCTGTTTCCGTGTGGCACCACATTACTACGTGATCCAAACCAGATAAAACCCAGGATCAGTTCAAAAAGTATGTGAAGAATGCGAAAGTATGAGTCTGATGAGTGAAAATCCCAGGGCTAACCAAGACCTAACATGCGTTATCCTCTAAAATATTGATCGAAACCAGGTTTAATCGACTGTTTTAGTGTGGTATCACACTACTACGTGACCCAAACCAGAAAAAACCCATGATCTGTTCAACAAGTATGTGAAAAACGCGAAAGTATGAGCCTGATGAGGGCAAGTCCTAGACCTAACCCAGACCTAACATGCGTTATCCTCTAAAATATTTACCAAGACCAGGTTTAATTTATTGTTTCAGTGTGGTCCCACATTACTACGGGTCCCAAACCGGAAAAAACCCAGGATCCGTTCAACAAGTATGTGAAGAATGCGAAAGTATGAGTCTGATGAGTGATAATCCCAGGCCTAACCTAGACCTAACATGCGTTATCCTCAAAAATATTGATCGAAACCTGGTTTGATCGACTGTTTCAGTGTGGTACCACATTACTATGTGATCCAACCCAGAAAATAATCCAGGATCTGTTCAAGGAGTATGTGAAGTGTGTGAAAGTATGAGTCTGATGAGGTCAAATCCCAGACCTATCCCAGACCTAACTTGCGTTATCCTATAAAATTTTGATCGAAACCAGGTTTATTCGACTGTTTCAGTGTGGTACCACATTACTACGTGATCCAGACCAGAAAAAACCCAGGATCCGTTCAACAAGTATGTGAAGAATGCGAATGTGTGAGTCTGATGAGTGAAAATCCCAGACCTAACCTAGACCTAACATGCGTTATCCTCTAAAATATTGATCCAAACCCGGTTTAATGGACTGTTTCAGTGTGGTACCACACTACTACGTGATCCAAACCAGAAAAAACCCAGGATCTGTTCAACAAGTATGTGAAAAACGCGAAAGTATGAGCCTGATGAGGGCAAATCCCAGACATATCCCAGACCTAACTTGCGTTGTCCTCTAAGGTATTGATGGAAACCAGGTTTAATTGACTGATTCAGTGTTGTACTTCATTACTACGTGATGCAATCCAGAAAGAGCCCAGGATCTAGCCATCAAGTATGAGAAATATGCGAAAGAATAAGCCTGATGAGAGCAAATCCCAGACCTAACCTAGACCTAACATGAATTATTCTCTAAAATATTGATCGAAATCAGGTTTAATTGACTGTTTCAGTGTGGTCCCACATTACTACGTGATCCAAACCAGAAAAAACCCGGGATCCGTTCAACAAGTATGTGAAGAACGCGAAAGTATGAGTCTGATGGGTGAAAATCCCAGACCTAACCTAGACCTAACATGCGTTATCCTCTAAAATATTGATCCAAACCAGGTTTAATGGACTGTTTCAGTGTGGTACCACACTACTACGTGATCCAAACCCGAAAAAACCCAGGATCTGTTCAACAAGTATGTGAAGAATGCGAAAGTAACAGTATGAAGAGTGAAAATCCCAGGGCTAACCTAGACCTAACATGCGTTATCCTCTAAAATATTGATCCAAACCAGGTTTAATGGACTGTTTCAGTGTGGTACCACACTACTACGTGATACAAACCAGAAAAAACCCAGGATCTGTTCAACAAGTATGTGAAAAACGCGAAAGTATGAGCCTGATGAGGGCAAATCCCAGACTTATCCCAGACCTAGCTTGCGTTGTCCTCTAAGATATTGACGGAAACCAGGTTTAATTGACTGTTTCAGTGTTGTACTTCATTAGTACGTGATGCAATCCAGAAAAAGCCCAGGATCTAGCCATCAAGTATGAGAAATATGCGAAAGAATGAGCCTGATGAGAGCAAATCCCAGACCTAACCTAGACCTAACATGAATTATTCTCTAAAATATTGATCGAAACCAGGTTTAATTGACTGTTTCAGTGTGGTCCCACATTACTACGTGATCCAAACCAGAAAAAACCCAGGATCTGTTCAACAAGTATGTGAAAAACGCGAAAGTATGAGCCTGTTGAGGGCAAATCCCAGACATATCCCAGACCTAACTTGCGTTGTCCTCTAAGGTATTGATGGAAACCAGGTTTAATTGACTGTTTCAGTGTTGTACTTCATTATTACGTGATGCAATCCAGAAAGAGCCCAGGATCTAGCCATCAAGTATGAGAAATATGCGAAAGAATGAGCCTGATGAGAGCAAATCCCAGGCCAAACCTAGACCTAACATGAATTATTCTCTAAAATATTGATCGAAATCAGGTTTAATTGACTGTTTCAGTGTGGTCCCACATTACTACGTGATCCAAACCAGAAAAAACCCAGGATCCGTTCAACAAGTATGTGAAGAACGCGAAAGTATGAGTCTGATGGGTGAAAATCCCAGACCTAACCTAGACCTAACATGCGTTATCCTCTAAAATATTGATCCAAACCAGGTTTAATGGACTGTTTCAGTGTGGTACCACACTACTACGTGATCCAAACCCGAAAAAACCCAGGATCGGTTCAACAAGTATGTGAAGAATGCGAAAGTATGAGTCTGAAGAGTGAAAATCCCAGGGCTAACCTAGACCTGACATGCGTTATCCTCTAAAATATTGATCGAAACCAGGTTTAATGGACTGTTTCAGTGTGGCACCACATTACTACGTGATCCAAACCAGAAAAAACCCAGGATCAGTTCAACAAGTATGTGAAGAATGCGAAAGTATGAGTCTGATGAGTGAAAATCCCAGGGCTAACCTAGACCTAACATGCGTTATCCTCTGAAATATTGATCCAAACCAGGTTTAATGGACTGTTTCAGTGTGGTACCACACTACTACGTGATACAAACCAGAAAAAACCCAGGATCTGTTCAAGAAGTATGTGAAAAACGCGAAAGTATGAGCCTGATGAGGGCAAATCCCAGACTTATCCCAGACCTAGCTTGCGTTGTCCTCTAAGATATTGACGGAAACCAGGTTTAATTGACTGTTTCAGTGTTGTACTTCATTAGTACGTGATGCAATCCAGAAAAAGCCCAGGATCTAGCCATCAAGTATGAGAAATATGCGAAAGAATGAGCCTGATGAGAGCAAATCCCAGACCTAACCTAGACCTAACATGAATTATTCTCTAAAATATTGATCGAAACCAGGTTTAATTGACTGTTTCAGTGTGGTCCCACATTACTACGTGATCCAAACCAGAAAAAACCCAGGATCCGTTCAACAAGTATGTGAAGAATGCGAAAGTATGAGCCTGATGAGTGAAAATCCCAGGCCTAACCTAGACCTAACTTGCGTTGTCCTCTAAGATATTGATGGAAACCAGGTTTAATTGACTGTTTCAGTGTGGTACCACACTACTTCGTGATCCAAACCAGAAAAAAACCGGGACCTGTTCAACAAGTATGTGAAAAACGCGAAAGTATGAGCCTGATGAGGGCAAATCCTAGACCTAACCCAGACCTAACATGCGTTATCCTCTAAAATATTTACAAAGACCAGGTTTAATTTATTGTTTCAGTGTGGTCCCACATTACTACGGGTCCCAAACCAGAAAAAACCCAGGATCCGTTCAACAAGTATGTGAAGAATGCGAAAGTATGAGCCTGATGAGAGCAAATCCCAGACCTAACCTAGACCTAACATGAATTATTCTCTAAAATATTGATCGAAACCAGGTTTTATTGACTGTTTCAGTGTGGTCCCACATTACTACGTGTTCCAAACCAGAAAAAACCCAGGCTCCGTTCAACAAGTATGTGAAGAATGCGAAAGTATGAGTCTGATGAGTGAAAATCCCAGGCCTAACCTAGACCTAGCGTGCGTTATCCTCTAAAATATTGATCGCAACCTGGTTTAATCGACTGTTTCAGTGTGGTACCACATTACTATGTGATCCAACCCAGAAAATAACCCAGGATCTGTTCAAGGAGTATGTGAAGTGTGTGAAAGTATGAGTCTGATGAGGTCAAATCCCAGACCTATCCCAGACCTAATTTGCGTTATCCTCTAAAATTTTGATCGAAACCAGGTTTACTCGACTGTTTCAGTGTGGTACCACATTACTACGTGATCCAAACCAGAAAAAACCCAGGATCCGTTCAACAAGTATGTGAAGAATGCGAATGTATGAGTCTGATGAGTGAAAATCCCAGGGCTAACCAAGACCTAACATGCGTTATCCTCTTAAATATTGATCGAAACCAGGTTTAATCGACTGTTTTAGTGTGGTATCACACTACTACGTGACCCAAACCAGAAAAAACCCATGATCTGTTCAACAAGTATGTGAAAAACGCGAAAGTATGAGCCTGATGAGGGCAAGTCCTAGACCTAACCCAGACCTAACATGCGTTATCCTCTAAAATATTTACCAAGACCAGGTTTAATTTATTGTTTCAGTGTGGTCCCACATTACTACGGGTCCCAAACCGGAAAAAACCCAGGATCCGTTCAACAAGTATGTGAAGAATGCGAAAGTATGAGTCTGATGAGTGAAAATCCCAGGCCTAACCTAGTCCTAACATGCGTTATCCTCAAAAATATTGATCGAAACCTGGTTTGATCGACTGTTTCAGTGTGGTACCACATTACTATGTGATCCAACCCAGAAAATAATCCAGGATCTGTTCAAGGAGTATGTGAAGTGTGTGAAAGTATGAGTCTGATGAGGTCAAATCCCAGACCTATCCCAGACCTAACTTGCGTTATCCTATAAAATTTTGATCGAAACCAGGTTTATTCGACTGTTTCAGTGTGGTACCACATTACTACGTGATCCAGACCAGAAAAAACCCAGGATCCGTTCATCAAGTATGTGAAGAACGCGAAAGTATGAGTCTGATGGGTGAAAATCCCAGACCTATCCTAGACCTAACATGCGTTATCCTCTAAAATGTTGATCCAAACCAGGTTTAATGGACTGTTTCAGTGTGGTACCACACTACTACGTGATCCAAACCCGAAAAAACCCAGGATCTGTTCAACAAGTATGTGAAGAATGCGAAAGTAACAGTATGAAGAGTGAAAATCCCAGGGCTAACCTAGACCTAACATGCGTTGTCCTCTAAAATATTGATCCAAACCAGGTTTAATGGACTGTTTCAGTGTGGTACCACACTACTACGTGATACAAACCAGAAAAAACCCAGGATCTGTTCAACAAGTATGTGAAAAACGCGAAAGTATGAGCCTGATGAGGGCGAATCCCATACTTATCCCAGACCTAGCTTGCGTTGTCCTCTAAGATATTGACGGAAACCAGGTTTAATTGACTGTTTCAGTGTTGTACTTCATTAGTACGTGATGCAATCCAGAAAAAGCCCAGGATCTAGCCATCAAGTATGAGAAATATGCGAAAGAATGAGCCTGATGAGAGCAAATCCCAGACCTAACCTAGACCTAACATGAATTATTCTCTAAAATATTGATCGAAACCAGGTTTAATTGACTGTTTCAGTGTGGTCCCACATTACTACGTGATCCAAACCAGAAAAAATCCAGGATCCGTTCAACAAGTATGTGAAGAATGCGAAAGTATGAGTCTGATGAGTGAAAATCCCAGGGCTAACCTAGACCTAACATGCGTTATCCTCTAAAATATTGATCCAAACCAGGCTTAATGGACTGTTTCAGTGTGGCACCACATTACTACGTGATCCAAACCAGAAAAAACACAGGATCAGTTCAAAAAGTATGTGAAGAATGCGATAGTATGAGTCTGATGAGTGAAAATCCCAGGGCTAACCTAGACCTAACATGCGTTATCCTCTAAAATATTGATCGAAACCAGGTTTAATCGACTGCTTCAGTGTGGTATCACACTACTACGTGACCCAAACCAGAAAAAACCCATGATCTGTTCAACAAGTATGTGAAAAACGCGAAAGTATGAGCCTGATGAGGGCAAATCCTAGACCTAACCCAGACCTAACATGCGTTATCCTCTAAAATATTTACAAAGACCAGGTTTAATTTATTGTTTCAGTGTGGTCCCACATTACTACGGGTCCCAAACCGGAAAAAACCCAGGATCCGTTCAACAAGTATGTGAAGAATGCGAAAGTATGAGCCTGATGAGAGCAAATCCCAGACCTAACCTAGACCTAACATGAATTATTCTCTAAAATATTGATCGAAACCAAGTTTTATTGACTGTTTCAGTGTGGTCCCACATTACTACGTGATCCAAACCAGAAAAAACCCAGGCTCCGTTCAACAAGTATGTGAAGAATGCGAAAGTATGAGTCTGATGAGTGAAAATCCCAGGCCTAACCTAGACCTAACATGCGTTATCCTCTAAAATATTGATCCAAACCAGGTTTAATGGACTGTTTCAGTGTGGTACCACATTACTACGTGATCCAAACCAGAAAAAACCCAGGATCCGTTCAACAAGTATGTGAAGAATGCGAATGTATGAGTCTGATGAGTGAAAATCCCAGACCTAACCTAGACCTAACATGCGTTATCCTCTAAAATATTGATCCAAACCAGGTTTAATGGACTGTTTCAGTGTGGTACCACACTACTACGTGACCCAAACCAGAAAAAACCCAGGATCTGTTCAACAAGTATGTGAAAAACGCGAAAGTATGAGCCTGTTGAGGGCAAATCCCAGACATATCCCAGACCTAACTTGCGTTGTCCTCTAAGGTATTGATGGAAACCAGGTTTAATTGACTGTTTCAGTGTTGTACTTCATTATTACGTGATGCAATCCAGAAAGAGCCCAGGATCTAGCCATCAAGTATGAGAAATATGCGAAAGAATGAGCCTGATGAGAGCAAATCCCAGGCCAAACCTAGACCTAACATGAATTATTCTCTAAAATATTGATCGAAATCAGGTTTAATTGACTGTTTCAGTGTGGTCCCACATTACTACGTGATCCAAACCAGAAAAAACCCAGGATCCGTTCAACAAGTATGTGAAGAACGCGAAAGTATGAGTCTGATGGGTGAAAATCCCAGACCTAACCTAGACCTAACATGCGTTATCCTCTAAAATATTGATCCAAACCAGGTTTAATGGACTGTTTCAGTGTGGTACCACACTACTACGTGATCCAAACCCGAAAAAACCCAGGATCTGTTCAACAAGTATGTGAAGAATGCGAAAGTATGAGTCTGAAGAGTGAAAATCCCAGGGCTAACCTAGACCTGACATGCGTTATCCTCTAAAATATTGATCGAAACCAGGTTTAATGGACTGTTTCAGTGTGGCACCACATTACTACGTGATCCAAACCAGAAAAAACCCAGGATCAGTTCAACAAGTATGTGAAGAATGCGAAAGTATGAGTCTGATGAGTGAAAATCCCAGGGCTAACCTAGACCTAACTTGCGTTATCCTCTGAAATATTGATCCAAACCAGGTTTAATGGACTGTTTCAGTGTGGTACCACACTACTACGTGATACAAACCAGAAAAAACCCAGGATCTGTTCAACAAGTATGTGAAAAACGCGAAAGTATGAGCCTGATGAGGGCAAA
The DNA here is from genome assembly GCF_051014445.1 of Colletes latitarsis. NCBI lineage: Eukaryota > Metazoa > Arthropoda > Insecta > Hymenoptera > Colletidae > Colletes > Colletes latitarsis. The sequence goes on along the minus strand of NW_027488379.1, from coordinate 3,365,577 downwards.
TCCCAGACTTATCCCAGACCTAGCTTGCGTTGTCCTCTAAGATATTGACGGAAACCAGGTTTAATTGACTGTTTCAGTGTTGTACTTCATTAGTACGTGATGCAATCCAGAAAAAGCCCAGGATCTAGCCATCAAGTATGAGAAATATGCGAAAGAATGAGCCTGATGAGAGCAAATCCCAGACCTAACCTAGACCTAACATGAATTATTCTCTAAAATATTGATCGAAACCAGGTTTAATTGACTGTTTCAGTGTGGTCCCACATTACTACGTGATCCAAACCAGAAAAAACCCAGGATCCGTTCAACAAGTATGTGAAGAATGCGAAAGTATGAGCCTGATGAGTGAAAATCCCAGGCCTAACCTAGACCTAACTTGCGTTGTCCTCTAAGATATTGATGGAAACCAGGTTTAATTGACTGTTTCAGTGTGGTACCACACTACTTCGTGATCCAAACCAGAAAAAACCCGGGACCTGTTCAACAAGTATGTGAAAAACGCGAAAGTATGAGCCTGAAGAGGGCAAATCCCAGAGCTATCCCAGACCTAACTTGCGTTATCCTCTAAAATATTGATCGAAACCAGGTTTAATCGACTGTTTCAGTGTGGTACCTCATTACTACATGATCCAAACCAGAAAAAACCCAGGATCCGTTCAACAAGTATGTGAAGAATGCGAAAGTATGAGCCTGATGAGTGAAAATCCCAGGCCAAACCTAGACCTAACTTGCGTTGTCCTCTAAGATATTAATGGAAACCAGGTTTAATGGACTGTTTCAGTGTGGCACCACATTACTACGTGATCCAAACCAGAAAAAACACAGGATCAGTTCAAAAAGTATGTGAAGAATGCGATAGTATGAGTCTGATGAGTGAAAATCCCAGGGCTAACCTAGACCTAACATGCGTTATCCTCTAAAATATTGATCGAAACCAGGTTTAATCGACTGTTTCAGTGTGGTATCACACTACTACGTGACCCAAACCAGAAAAAACCCATGATGTGTTCAACAAGTATGTGAAAAACGCGAAAGTATGAGCCTGATGAGGGCAAATCCTAGACCAAACCTAGACCTAACATGAATTATTCTCTAAAATATTGATCGAAACCAGGTTTAATTGACTGTTTCAGTGTTGTACTTCATTACTACGTGATGCAATCCAGAAAAAGCCCAGGATCTAGCCATCAAGTATGAGAAATATGCGAAAGAATGAGCCTGATGAGAGCAAATCCCAGACCTAACCTAGACCTAACATGCGTTATCCTCAAAAATATTGACCGAAACCTGGTTTAATCGACTGTTTCAGTGTGGTACCACATTACTATGTGATCCAAACCAGAAAATAACCCAGGATCTGTTCAACGAGTATGTGAAAAACGCGAAAGTATGAGCCTGATGAGGGCGAATCCCAGACCTATCCCAGATCTAACTTGCGTTATCCTCTAAAATATTGATCGAAACCAGATTTAATTTACTGTTTCAGTGTTGTACTTCATTACTACGTGATGCAATCCAGAAATAGCCCAGGATCTAGCCATCAAGTATGAGAAATATGCGAAAGAATGAGCCTGATGAGAGCAAATCCCAGACCTAACCTAGAACTAACATGAATTATTCTCTAAAATATTGATCGAAACCAGGTTTAATTGACTGTTTCAGTGTGGTCCCACATTACTACGTGATCCAAACCAGAAAAAACCCAGGATCAGTTCAACAAGTATGTGAAGAATGCGAAAGTATGAGTCTGATGAGTGAAAATCCCAGGGCTAACCTAGACCTAACATGCGTTATCCTCTAAAATATTGATCGAAACCAGGTTTAATTGACTGTTTCAGTGTTGTACTTCATTACTACGTGATGCAATCCAGAAATAGCCCAGGATCTAGCCATCAAGTATGAGAAATATGCGAAAGAATGAGCCTGATGAGAGCAAATCCCAGACCTAACCTAGAACTAACATGAATTATTCTCTAAAATATTGGTCGAAACCAGGTTTAATTGACTGTTTCAGTGAGGTCCCACATTACTACGTGATCCAAACCAGAAAAAACCCGGGATCCGTTCAACAAGTATGTGAAGAATACGAAAGTATGTGTCTGATGAGTGAAAATCCCAGGCCTAACCTAGCCCTAACATGCGTTATCCTCAAAAATATTGATCGAAACCTGGTTTAATCGACTGTTTCAGTGTGGTACCACATTACTACGTGACACAAACCAGAAAAAACCCAGGATCAGTTCAACAAGTACGTGAAAAATGCGAAAGTATGAGCCTGATGAGGGCGAATCCCAGACCTAACCCAGACCTAACATGCGTTATCCTCTAAAATATTGATCGAAACCAGGTTTAATTGACTGTTTCAGCGTGGTACCGCATTACTACGTGATACAATCCAGAAACAGCCCAGGATCTAGCCATGAAGTATGAGAAATATGCGAAAGTATGAGCCTGATGAGGGCAAATCCTAGACCTAACCCAAACCTAACATGCGTTATCCTCTAAAATATTGATCCAAACCAGGTTTAATGGACTGCTTCAGTGTGGTACCACTTTACTACGTGATGCAAAGCAGAAAAAACGCTCGATCAGGTCAACATGTATGTTAAAACTGCGAAAGTATGATCCTGATGAGGGCAAATCCCAGGCCTGTCCCAGACCTAACATGCGTTGTCCTCTAAAATATTGATGGAAACCAGGTTTAATTGACTGTTTCAGTGTGGTACCACATTACTACGTGATGCAATCCAGAAAAACTCCAGGATCTAGCCATCAAGTATGAGAAATATGCGAAAGAATGAGCCTGATGAGAGCAAATCCCAGACCTAACCTAGACCTAACATGCGTTATCCTCAAAAATATTGACCGAAACCTGGTTTAATCGACTGTTTCAGTGTGGTACCACATTACTATGTGATCCAAACCAGAAAAAACCCAGGATCAGTTCAACAAGTATGTGAAGAATGCGAAAGTATGAGTCTGATGAGTGAAAATCCCAGGGCTAACCTAGACCTAACATGCGTTATCCTCTAAAATATTGATCGAAACCAGGTTTAATTGACTGTTTCAGTGAGGTCCCACATTACTACGTGATCCAAACCAGAAAAAACCCGGGATCCGTTCAACAAGTATGTGAAGAATACGAAAGTATGTGTCTGATGAGTGAAAATCCCAGGCCTAACCTAGACCTAACATGCGTTATCCTCAAAAATATTGATCGAAACCTGGTTTAATCGACTGTTTCAGTGTGGTACCACATTACTACGTGACACAAACCAGAAAAAACCCAGGATCAGTTCAACAAGTACGTGAAAAATGCGAAAGTATGAGCCTGATGAGGGCGAATCCCAGACCTAACCCAGACCTAACATGCGTTATCCTCTAAAATATTGATCGAAACCAGGTTTAATTGACTGTTTCAGCGTGGTACCGCATTACTACGTGATACAATCCAGAAACAGCCTAGGATCTAGCCATGAAGTATGAGAAATATGCGAGAGTATGAGCCTGATGAGGGCAAATCCTAGACCTAACCCAAACCTAACATGCGTTATCCTCTAAAATATTGATCCAAACCAGGTTTAATGGACTGCTTCAGTGTGGTACCACTTTACTACGTGATGCAAAGCAGAAAAAACGCTCGATCAGGTCAACATGTATGTTAAAACTGCGAAAGTATGATCCTGATGAGGGCAAATCCCAGGCCTATCCCAGACCTAACATGCGTTGTCCTCTAAAATATTGATGGAAACCTGGTTTAATTGACTGTTTCAGTGTGGTACCACATTACTACGTGATGCAATCCAGAAAAACTCCAGGATCTAGCCATCAAGTATGAGAAATATGCGAAAGAATGAGCCTGATGAGAGCAAGTCCCAGACCTAACCTAGACCTAACATGAATTATTCTCTAAAATATTTATCAAGACCAGGTTTAATTGACTGTTTCAGTGTGGTACCACATTACTACGTGATGCAATCCAGAAAAACTCCAGGATCTAGCCATCAAGTATGAGAAATATGCGAAAGAATGAGCCTGATGTGTGAAAATATCAGGCCTAACCTAGACCTAACATGCGTTATCCTCTAAAATATTGATCCAAACCAGGTTAAATGGACTGTTTCAGTGTGGTACCACATTACTACGTGAGCCAAACCAGAAAAAACCCGGGTTCTGTTCAACAAGTATGTGAAAAACGCGAAAGTATGAGCCTGATGAGGGCAAATCCCAGGCCTAACCTAGACCTAACATGCATTATCCTCAAAAATATTGATCGAAACCTGCTTTAATCGACTGTTTCAGTGTGGTACCACATTACTACGTGATCCAATCCAGAAATAGCCCCGGATCTAGCCATGAAGCATGAGAAATATGTGAAAGTATGAGCCTGACGAGGGCAAATCCTAGACCTAACCCAGACCTAACATGCGTTATCCTCTAAAATATTTATCAAGACCAGGTTTAATTGATTGTTTCAGTGTGGCCCCACATTACTACGTGATCCAAACCAGAAAAAACCCAGGATCCGTTCAACAAGTATGTGAAGAATGCGAAAGTATGAGTCTGATGAGTGAAAATCCCAGGCCTAACCTAGACCTAACATGCGTTATCCTCAAAAATATTGATCGAAACCTGGTTTAATCGACTGTTTCAGTGTGGTACCACATTACTACGTGACACAAACCAGAAAAAACCCAGGATCAGTTCAACAAGTACGTGAAAAATGCGAAAGTATGAGCCTGATGAGGGCGAATCCCAGACCTAACCCAGACCTAACATGCGTTATCCTCTAAAATATTGATCGAAACCAGGTTTAATTGAGTGTTTCAGCGTGGTACCGCATTACTACGTGATACAATCCAGAAACAGCCCAGGATCTAGCCATGAAGTATGAGAAATATGCGAAAGTATGAGCCTGATGAGGGCAAATCCTAGACCTAACCCAAACCTAACATGCGTTATCCTCTAAAATATTGATCCAAACCAGGTTTAATGGACTGCTTCAGTGTGGTACCACTTTACTACGTGATGCAAAGCAGAAAAAACGCTCGATCAGGTCAACATGTATGTTAAAACTGCGAAAGTATGATCCTGATGAGGGCAAATCCCAGGCCTATCCCAGACCTAACATGCGTTGTCCTCTAAAATATTGATGGAAACCAGGTTTAATTGACTGTTTCAGTGTGGTACCACATTACTACGTGATGCAATCCAGAAAAACTCCAGGATCTAGCCATCAAGTATGAGAAATATGCGAAAGAATGAGCCTGATGTGTGAAAATATCAGGCCTAACCTAGACCTAACATGCGTTATCCTCTAAAATATTGATCCAAACCAGGTTAAATGGACTGTTTCAGTGTGGTACCACATTACTACGTGAGCCAAACCAGAAAAAACCCGGGTTCTGTTCAACAAGTATGTGAAAAACGCGAAAGTATGAGCCTGATGAGGGCAAATCCCAGGCCTAACCTAGACCTAACATGCGTTATCCTCAAAAATATTGATCGAAACCTGCTTTAATCGACTGTTTCAGTGTGGTACCACATTACTACGTGATCCAATCCAGAAATAGCCCCGGATCTAGCCATGAAGTATGAGAAATATGTGAAAGTATGAGCCTGACGAGGGCAAATCCTAGACCTAGCCCAGACCTAACATGCGTTATCCTCTAAAATATTTATCAAGACCAGGTTCAATTGATTGTTTCAGTGTGGTCCCACATTACTACGTGATCCAAACCAGAAAAAACCCAGGATCCGTTCAACAAGTATGTGAAGAATGCGAAAGTATGAGTCTGATGAGTGAAAATCCCGGGCCTAACCTAGACCTAACATGCGTTATCCTCAAAAATATTGATCGAAACCTGGTTTGATCGACTGTTTCAGTGTGGTACCACATTACTATGTGACCCAATCCAGAAATAGCCCAGGATCAGTTCAACAAGTATGTGAAAAACGCGGAAGTATGAGCCTGATGAGGGCGAATCCCAGACCTATCCCAGACCTAACTTGCGTTATCCTCTAAAATATTGATCGAAACCAGGATTAAGTGACTGTTTCAGCGTGGTACCACATTACTACGTGATACAATCCAGAAACAGCCCAGGATCTAGCCATGAAGTATGAGAAATATGCGAAACTATGAGCCTGATGAGGGCAAATCCTAGACCTAACCCAAACCTAACATGCGTTATCCTCTAAAATATTGATCCAAACCAGGTTTAATGGACTGCTTCAGTGTGGTACCACTTTACTACGTGATCCAAAGCAGAAAAAACCCTCGATCAGGCCAAAATGTATGTTAAAACTGCGAAATTATGACCCTGACGAGGGCAAATCCCAGACCTAACCTAGACCTAACATGCGTTATCTTCTAAGATATTGAGCGAAACCAGGTTTAATTGACTGTTTCAGTGCGGTACCACATTACTACATGATCCAAACCAGTAAAAACCCAGGATCCGTTCAACAAGTATGTGAAGCATGCGAAAGTATGAGTCTGATGAGGGCAAATCCCAGGCCTAACCTAGCCCTAACATGCGTTATCTTCTAAAATATTGAGCGAAACCAGGTTTAATTGACTGTTTCAGTGTGGTAACACATTACTACGTGATCCAATCCAGAAAAAGCCCAGGATCTAGCCATCAAGTATGTGAAGAATGCGAAAGTATGAGCCTGATGAGTGAAAATCCTCGGCCTAACCTAGACCTAACATGCGTTATCCTCAGAAATATTGATCGAAACCAGGTTTACTCGACTGTTTCAGTGTGGTACCACATTACTACGTGATCCAAACCAGAAAAAAACCCAGGATCTGTTCAACAAGTATGTGAAGTAAGCGAAAGTATGAGTCTGATGAGGGCAAATCCCAGACCTAAACTAGACATAACTTTCGTTATCCTCTAAAATATTGATCGAAACCAGGTTTAATTGACTGTTTTAGTGTGGTACCACTTTACTACGTGATCCAAAGCAGAAAAAACCCTCGATCAGGTCAACATGCATGTTAAAACTGCGAAAGTATGAGCCTGATGAGGGCAAATCCCAGACCTATCCCAGACCTAACATGCGTTATCCTCAAAAATATTAATCGAAACCAGGCTTAATCGACTGTTTCAGTGTGGTACCACATTACTACGTGATCCAAACCAGAAAAAAACCCAGGATCTTGTCAACGAGTATGTGAAGTGTGCGAAAGTATGAGTCTGATGAGGGCTAATCCCAGACCTATCCCAGACCTAACTTGCGTTATCCTCTAAAATAGTGATTGAAACCAGGTTTAATTGACTGTTTTAGTTGTGGTACCACTTTACTACGTGATCCAAAGCAGAAAAAACCCTCGATCAGGTCAACATGCATGTTAAAACTGCGAAAGTATGACCCTGATGTGGGCAAATCCCAGGCCTAACCTAGACCTAACATGCGTTATCCTCTAAAATATTTATCATGACCAGGTTTAATTGATTGTTTCAGTGTGGCCCCACATTACTACGTGATCCAAACCAGAAAAAACCCAGGATCCGTTCAACAAGTATGTGAAGAATGCGAAAGTATGAGTCTGATCAGTGAAAATCTCAGGCCTTAGCTAGACCTAACTTGCGTTGTCCTCTAAAATATTGATCGAAACGAGGTTTAATTGACTGTTTTAGTGTGGTACCACTTTACTACGTGATCCAAAGCAGAAAAAACCCTCGATCAGGTCAACATGCATGTTAAAACTGCGAAAGTATGAGCCTGATGAGGGCAAGTCCCAGACCTAACCTAGACCTAACATGCGTTATCCTCTAAAATATTGAGCGAAACCAGCTTTAATGGACTGTTTCAGTGTGGTACCACACTACTTCGTGATCCGAACAAGACAAAACCCAGGATCTGTTCAACAAGTATGTGAAAAACGCGAAACTGTGAGCCTGATGAGGGCAAATCTTAGACCTAACCCAGACCTAAGATGCGTTATCCTCTAAAATATTTATCCAGACAAGGTTTCTTTGAATGTTTCACTGTGGTACCACTTTACTACGTGATCCAATCCAGAAATAGCCCAGGATCTAGCCATGAAGTATGAGAAATATGCGAAAGTAAGAGCCTGATGAGGGCAAATCGCAGACCTAACATAGACCTAACATGAATTATTCTCTAAAATATTGATCGAAACCAGGTTTTATTGACTGTTTCAGTGTGGTTCCACATTACTACGTGATCCAAACCAGAAAAAGCCCAGAATCTGGGCATCAAGTATGAGAAATATGCGAGAGTATGAGTCTGATGAGTGAAAATCCCAGGCCTAACCTAGACCTAACATGCGTTATCCTCTAAAATATTGATCGAAACCTGGTTTAATCGACTGTTTCAGTGTGGTACCACATTACTATGTGATCCAACCCAGAAAATAACCCAGGATCTGTTCAAGGAGTATGTGAAGTGTGTGAAAGTATGAGTCAGATGAGGTGAAATCCCAGACCTATCCCAGACCTAACTTGCGTTATCCTCTAAAATTTTGATCGGAACCAGGTTTACTCGACTGTTTCAGTGTGGTACCACATTACTACGTGATCCAAACCAGAAAAAACCCAGGATCCGTTCAGCAAGTATGAGAAGAATGCGAATGTATGAGTCTGATGAGTGAAAATCCCAGACCTAACCTAGACCTAACATGCGTTATCCTCTAAAATATTGATCCAAACCAGGTTTAATGGACTGTTTCAGTGTGGTACCACACTACTACGTGATCCAAACCAGAAAAAACCCGGGATCTGTTCAAGAAGTATGTGAAGAATGCGAAAGTATGAGTCTGAAGAGTGAAAATCCCAGGGCTAACCTAGACCTAACATGCGTTATCCTCTAAAATATTGATCCAAACCAGGTTTAATGGACTGTTTCAGTGTGGTACCACACTACTACGTGATCCAAACCAGAAAAAACCCAGGATCTGTTCAAGAAGTATGTGAAGAATGCGAAAGTATGAGTCTGAAGAGTGAAAATCCCAGGGCTAACCTAGACCTAACATGCGTTATCCTCTAAAATATTGATCGAAACCAGGTTTAATCGCCTGTTTCCGTGTGGCACCACATTACTACGTGATCCAAACCTGATAAAACCCAGGATCAGTTCAAAAAGTATGTGAAGAATGCGAAAGTATGAGTCTGATGAGTGAAAATCCCAGGGCTAACCAAGACCTAACATGCGTTATCCTCTAAAATATTGATCGAAACCAGGTTTAATCGACTGTTTTAGTGTGGCATCACACTACTACGTGACCCAAACCAGAAAAAACCCATGATCTGTTCAACAAGTATGTGAAAAACGCGAAAGTATGAGCCTGATGAGGGCAAATCCCAGACCTAACCTAGACCTACCATGAATTATTCTCTAAGATATTGATCGAAACCAGGTTTAATTGACAGTTTCAGTGTGGTCCCACATTACTACGTGATCCAAACCAGAAAAAACCCAGGATCCGTTCAACAAGTATGTGAAGAATGCGAAAGTATGAGTCTGATGAGTGAAAATCCCAGGCCTAACCCAGACCTAACATGCGTTATCCTCAAAAATATTGATCGAAACCTGGTTTAATCGACTGTTTCAGTGTGGTACCACATTACTATGTGATCCAAACCAGAAAATAACCCAGGATCTGTTCAACGAGTATGTGAAGTGTGCGAAAGTATGAGCCTGATGAGGGCAAGTCCAAGACCTATCCCAGACCTAACTTGCGTTGTCCTCTACGATATTGATGGAAACCAGGTTTAATTGACTGTTTCGGTGTTGTACTTCATTACTACGTGATGCAATCCAGAAAAAGCCCAGGATTTAGCCATCAAGTATGAGAAATATGCGAAAGTATGAGCCTGATGAGGGCAAATCCTAGACCTAACCCAGACCTAACATGCGTTATCCTCTAAAATATTTATCAAGACCAGGTTTAATTGAATGTTTCAGTGTTGCACTTCATTACTACGTGACGCAATCCAGAGAAAGCCCAGGATCTAGCCATCAAGTATGAGAAATATGCGAAAGAATGAGCCTGATGAGAGCAAATCCCAGACCTAACCCAGACCTATCATGCGTTATCGTCTAAAATATTTATCAAGACCAGGTATAATTGATTATTTCAGTGTGGTTCCACATTACTACGTGAACCAAACCAGAAAAAACCCAGGATCAGTTCGAGTATGTGATGTGTGCGAAAGTATGAGTCTGATGAGGGCAAATCCCAGACCTATCCCAGACCTAACACGCGTTATCCTTTAAAATATTTATCAAGACCAGGTTTAATTGATTGTTTCAGTGTGGTCCCACATTACTACGTGCTCCAAACCAGAAAAAACCCATGATCCGTTCAACAAGTATGTGAAGAATGCGAAAGTATGAGTCTGATGAGTGAAAATCCCAGGCCTAACCTAGACCTAACATGCGTTATCCTCTAAAATATTTATCAAGACCAGGTTTAATTGATTGTTTCAGTGTGGACCCACATTACTACGTGATCCAAACCAGAAAAAACCCAGGATCTGTTCAACAAGTATGTGAAAAACGCGAAACTGTGAGCCTGATGAGGGCAAATCTTAGAACTAACCCAGACCTAACATGCGTTATCCTCTAAAATATTTATCCAGACCAGGTTTAATTGACCGCTTCAGTGTGGTACCACATTACTAAGTGATCCAAACCAGAAAAAACTCAGGATCCCTTCAACAAGTATGTGAAGAATGCGAAAGTATGAGCCTGATGAGTGAAAATCCCAGGCCTAACCTAGACCTAACATGCGTTATCCTCAAGAATATTGATCGAAACATGGTTTAATCGACTGTTTCAGTGTGGTACCACATTACTATGTGGTCCAAACCAGAAAATAACCCAGGATCTGTTCAACGAGTATGTGAAGTGTGCGAAAGTATGAGTCTGATGAGGTCAAATCCCAGACCAATCCCAGACCTAACTTGCGTTGTCTTCTAAGATATTGATGGAAACCAGGTTTAATTGACTGTTTCAGTGTTGCACTTCATTACTACGTGATGCAATCTAGAAAAAGCCCAGGATCTAGCCATCAAGTATGAGAAATATGTGAAAGAATGAGCCTGATGAGAGCAAATCCCAGACCTAACCTAGACCTAACATGAATTATTCTCTAACATATTGATCGAAACCAGGTTTAATTGACTGTTTCAGTGTGGTCCCACATTACTACGTGATCCAAACCAGAAAAAAACCAGGATCCGTTCAACAAGTATGTGAAGAATGCGAAAGTATGAGCCTGATGAGTGAAAATCCCAGGCCTAACCTAGACCTAACATGCGTTATCCTCAAAAATATTGATCGAAACATGGTTTAATCGACTGTTTCAGTGTGGTACCACATTACTATGTGGTCCAAACCAGAAAATAACCCAGGATCTGTTCAACGAGTATGTGAAGTGTGCGAAAGTATGAGTCTGATGAGGTCAAATCCCAGACCAATCCCAGACTTAACTTGCGTTATCCTCTAAAATATTGATCGAAACCAGGTTTTATCGACTGTTTCAGTGTGGTATCACATTACTACGTGATCCAAACCCGCAAAAGCCCAGGATCCGTTCAACAAGTATGTGAAGAATGCGAAAGTATGAGTCTGATGAGTGAAAATCCCCGACCTAATCTAGACCTAACATGCGTTATCCTCTAAAATATTGATCCAAACCAGGTTTAATGGACTGTTTCAGTGTGGTACCACACTACTACGTGATCCAAACCAGAAAAAACCCAGGATCTGTTCAACAAGTATGTGAAAAACGCGAAAGTATGAGCCTGATGAGGGCAAGTCCCAGACCTAACCTACACCTAACATGAATTATTTTCGAAGATATTGATCGGAACCAGGTTTAATTGACTGTTTCAGTGTGGTACCACATTACTACGTGATCCAAACCAGAAAAAACCCAGGATCAGTTCAACAAGTATGTGAAGAATGCGAAAGTATGAGTCTGATGAGTGAAAATCCCAGGGCTAACCTAGACCTAACATGCGTTATCCTCTAAAATATTGATCGAAACCAGGTTTAATCGACTGTTTCAGTGTGGTACCACATTACTACGTGATCCAAACCAGAAAAGACCCAGGATCAGTTCAACAAGTATGTGAAGAATGCGAAAGTATGAGTCTGATGATTGAAAATCCCAGGGCTAACCTAGACCTAACATGCGTTATCCTCTAGAATATTGATCGAAACCAGGTTTAATCGACTGTTTCAGTGTGGTATCACAGTACTACGTGACCCAACCCAGAAAAAACCCATGATCTGTTCAACAAGTATGTGAAAAACGCGAAAGTATGAGCCTGATGAGGGCAAATCCCAGACCTATCCCAGACCTAACTTGCGTTATCCTCTAAAATATTGATCGAAACCAGGTTTAATTGACCGTTTCAGTGTGGTACCACATTACTACGTGATCCAAACCAGAAAAAACTCAGGATCCGTTCAACAAGTATGTGAAGGATGCGAAAGTATGAGTCTGATCAGTGAAAATCTCAGGCCTTACCTAGACCTAACTTGCGTTGTCCTCTAAAATATTGATCGAAACCAGGTTTCATCGACTGTTTTAGTGTGGTATCACACTACTACGTGACCCAAACCAGAAAAAACCCAGGATCAGTTCAACAAGTATGTGAAGAATGCGAAAGTATGAGTCTGATGATTGAAAATCCCAGGGCTAACCTAGACCTAACATGCGTTATCCTCTAGAATATTGATCGAAACCAGGTTTAATCGACTGTTTCAGTGTGGTATCACAGTACTACGTGACCCAAACCAGAAAAAACCCAGGATCTGTTCAACAAGTATGTGAAAAACGCGAAACTGTGAGCCTGATGAGGGCAAATCTTAGAACTAACCCAGACCTAAGATGCGTTATCCTCTAAAATATTTATCCAGACAAGGTTTAATTGACCGCTTCAGTGTGGTACCACATTACTACGTGATCCATACCAGAAAAAACTCAGGATCCGTTCAACAAGTATGTGAAGAATGCGAAAGTATGAGCCTGATGAGTGAAAATCCCAGGCCTAACCTAGACCTAACATGCGTTATCCTCAAGAATATTGATCGAAACATGGTTTAATCGACTGTTTCAGTGTGGTACCACATTACTATGTGGTCCAAACCAGAAAATAACCCAGGATCTGTTCAACGAGTATGTGAAGTGTGCGAAAGTATGAGTCTGATGAGGTCAAATCCCAGACCAATCCCAGACCTAACTTGCGTTGTCCTCTAAGATATTGATGGAAACCAGGTTTAATTGACTGTTTCAGTGTTGCACTTCATTACTACGTGATGCAATCTAGAAAAAGCCCAGGATCTAGCCATCAAGTATGAGAAATATGTGAAAGAATGAGCCTGATGAGAGCAAATCCCAGACCTAACCTAGACCTAACATGAATTATTCTCTAACATATTGATCGAAACCAGGTTTAATTGACTGTTTCAGTGTGGTCCCACATTACTACGTGATCCAAACCAGAAAAAAACCAGGATCCGTTCAACAAGTATGTGAAGAATGCGAAAGTATGAGCCTGATGAGTGAAAATCCCAGGCCTAACCTAGACCTAACATGCGTTATCCTCAAAAATATTGATCGAAACATGGTTTAGTCGACTGTTTCAGTGTGGTACCACATTACTATGTGGTCCAAACCAGAAAATAACCCAGGATCTGTTCAACGAGTATGTGAAGTGTGCGAAAGTATGAGTCTGATGAGGTCAAATCCCAGACCAATCCCAGACTTAACTTGCGTTATCCTCTAAAATATTGATCGAAACCAGGTTTTATCGACTGTTTCAGTGTGGTACCACATTACTACGTGATCCAAACCCGCAAAAGCCCAGGATCCGTTCAACAAGTATGTGAAGAATGCGAAAGTATGAGTCTGATGAGTGAAAATCCCCGACCTAATCTAGACCTAACATGCGTTATCCTCTAAAATATTGATCCAAACCAGGTTTAATGGACTGTTTCAGTGTGGTACCACACTACTACGTGATCCAAACCAGAAAAAACCCAGGATCTGTTCAACAAGTATGTGAAAAACGCGAAAGTATGAGCCTGATGAGGGCAAGTCCCAGACCTATCCCAGACCTAACTTGCGTTGTCCTCTAAGATATTGATGGAAACCAGGTTTAATTGACTGTTTCAGTGTTGCACTTCATTACTACGTGATGCAATCCAGAAAAAGCCCAGGATCTAGCCATCAAGTATGAGAAATATGCGAAAGAATGCGCCTGATGAGAGCAAATCCCAGACCTAACCTAGACCTAACATGAATTATTCTGTAAAATATTGATCAAAACCAGGTTTAATTGACTGTTTCAGTGTGGTACCACATTACTACGTGATCCAAACCAGAAAAAACCCACGATCAGGTCAACAAGTATGTGAAAAACGCGGAAGTATGACCCTGATGAGGGCAAATCCCAGGCCTAACCTAGACCTAACATGCGTGATCCTCTAAAATATTGGTCGAAACCTGGTTTAATCGACTGTTTCAGTGTGGTACCACATTACTATGCGATCCAAACCAGAATATAACCCAGGATCTGTCAAACGAGTATGTGAAGTGTGCGAAAGTATGAGCCTGATGAGAGCAAATCCCAGACCTAACCTAGACCTAACATGAATTATTCTCTAAAATATTGATCAAAACCAGGTTTAATTGACTGTTTCAGTGTGGTACCACATTACTACGTGATCCAAACCAGAAAAAGCCCAGGATCAGTTCAACAAGTATGTGAAAAACGCGAAAGTATGAGTCTGATGAGGGCGAATCCCAGACCTATGCCAGACCTAACTTTCGTTATCCTCTAAAATATTGATCGAAACCAGGTTTAATTGACTGTTTCAGCGTGGTACCACATTACTACGTGATACAATCCAGAAACAGCCCAGGATCTAGCCATGAAGTATGAGAAATATGCGAAAGTATGAGCCTGATGAGGGCAAATCTTAGACCTAACCCAGACCTAACATGCGTTATCCTCTAAAATATTTATCAAGATCAGGTTTAATTGAATGTTTCAGTGTGGTACCACATTACTACGTGAACCAAACCAGAAAAAACCCAGGATCCGTTCAACAAGTATGTGAAGAATGCGAAAGTATGAGTCTGATGAGTGAAAATCCCAGGGCTAACCTAGACCTAACATGCGTTATCCTCTAAAATATTGATCCAAACCAGGTTTAATGGACTGTTACAGTGTGGTACCACACTACTACGTGATCCAAACCAGAAAAAACCCAGGATCTGTTCAACAAGTATGTGAAAAACGCGAAAGTATGAGCCTGATGAGGGCAAGTCCCAGACCTATCCCAGAACAAACTTTCGTTGTCCTCTAAGATATTGATGGAAACCAGGCCTAATTGACTGTTTCAGTGTTGCACTTCATTACTACGTGATGCAATCCAGAAAAAGCCCAGGATCTAGCCATCACGTATGAGAAATATGCGAAAGAATGAGCCTGATGAGAGCAAATCCCAGACCTAACCTAGACCTAACATGAATTATTCTCTAAAATATTGATCGAAACCAGGTTTAATTGACTGTTTCAGTGTGGTCCCACATTACTACGTGATCCAAACCAGAAAAAACCCAGGATCCGTTCAACAAGTATGTGAAGAATGCGAAAGTATGAGTCTGATGAGTGAAAATCCCAGGCCCAACCTAGACCTAACATGCGTTATCCTCAATAATATTGATCGAAACCAGGTTTAATTGAGTGTTTCAGTGTTGTACTTCATTACTACGTGACGCAATCCAGAAAAAGCCCAGGAACTAGCCATCTAGTATGAGAAATATGCGAAAGTATGAGCCTGATGAGAGCAAATCCCAGACCTAACCTAGACCTAACATGAATTATTCTCTAAAATATTGATCGAAACCAGGTTTAATTGACTGTTTCAGTGTGGTACCACATTACTACGTGATCCAAGCCAGAAAAAGCCCAGGATCAGTTCAACAAGTATGTGAAAAACGCGAAAGTATGAGTCTGATGAGGGCGAATCCCAGACCTATGCCAGACCTAACTTGCGTTATCCTCCAAAATATTGATCGAAACCAGGTTTAATTGACTGTTTCAGCGTGGTACCACATTACTACGTGATACAATCCAGAAACAGCCCAGGATCTAGCCATGAAGTATGAGAAATATGCGAAAGTATGAGGCTGATGAGGGCAAATCCTAGACCTAACCCAGGCATAACATGCGTTATACTCTAAAATATTTATCAAGATCAGGTTTAATTGAATGTTTCAGTGTGGTACCACATTACTACGTGATCCAAACCAGAAAAAACCCAGGATCTGTTCAACAAGTATGAGAAGTGTGCGAAAGTATGAGTCTGATGAGGGCAAATCCCAGACCTATCCCAGACCTAACATGAATTATTCTCTAAAATATTCATCAAAGCCAGGTTTAATTGATTGTTTCAGTGTGGTACCACATTAATACGTGATCCAATCCAGAAATAGCCCAGGATCCAGTCATGAAGTATGAGAAATATGCGAAAGTATGAGCCTGATGTGGGCAAATCCCAGACCTATCCCAGACCTAACTTGCGTTATCCTCTAAAATATTTATCAACACCAGGTTTAATTGATTGTTTCTGTGCGGTCCCACATTACTACGTGATCCAAACCAGAAAAAACCCAGGATCCGTTCAACAAGTATGAGAAGAATGCGAAAGTATGAGTCTGATGAGTGAAAATCCCAGTCCTAACCTAGACCAAACATGCGTTATCCTCAAAAATATTGATCGAAACCTGCTTTAATCGACTGTTTCAGTGTGGTACCACATTACTATGTGATCCAAACCAGAAAATAACCCAGGATCTGTTCAACGAGTATGTGAAGTGTGCGAAAGTATGCGTCTGATGAGTGAAAATCCCAGGCCTAACCTAGACCTAACTTGCGTTATCCTCAAAAATATTGATCGAAACCAGGTTTAATCGACTGTTTCAGTGGGGTACCACACTACTACGTGACCCAATCCAGGATAAACCCAGGATCTGTTCAACAAGTATGTGAAAAACGCGAAAGTATGAGCCTGATGAGGGAAAATCCCAGACCAATCCCAGACCTAACTTGCGTTATCCTCTAAAATATTGATCGAAACCAGGTTTAATTGACTGTTTCTGTGTGGTACCACATTACTACGTGATACAATCCAGAAATAGCCCAGGATCTAGCCATGAAGTATGAGAAATATGCGAAAGTATGAGCCTGACGAGGGCAAATCCCCGACCTAGCCTAGACCTAACATGAATTATTCTCTAAAATATTGATCAATACCAGGTTTAATTGACTGTTTCAGTGTGGTACCACATTACTACGTGATCCAAACCAGAAAAAACCCAGGATCCGTTCAACAAGAATGAGAAGAATGCGAAAGTATGAGTCTGATGAGTGAAAATCCCAGGCCTAACCTAGACCTAACATGCGATATCCTCAAAAATATTGATCGAAACCTGGTTTAATCGCCTGTTTCAGTGTGGTACCACATTACTATGTGATCCAAACCAGAAAATAACCCAGGATCTGTTCAACGAGTATGTGAAGTGTGCGAAAGTATGAGTCTGATGAGGTCATATCCCAGACCTATCCCAGACTTAACTTGCGTTATCCTTTAAAATATTGATCGAAAGCAGGTTTAATCGACTGTTACAGCGTGGTACCACATTACTATGTGATACAATCCAGAAACAGCCCAGGATCTAGCCATGAAGTATGAGAAATATGCGAAAGTATGAGTCTGATGAGTGAAAATCCCAGGGCTAACCTAGACCTAACATGCGTTATCCTCTAAAATATAGATCCAAACCAGGTATAACGGACTGTTTCAGTGTGGTACCACTTTACTACGTGATCCAAAGCAGAAAAAACCCTCGATCAGGTCAACATGTATGTTAAAACTGCGAAAGTATGACCCTGATGAGGACAAGTCCCAGACCTAACCTAGAGCTAACATGCGTTGTCCTCTAAAATATTGATCGAAACCAGGTTTAATTGACTGTTTCAGTGTGGTCCCACATTACTACGTGACCCAAACCAGAAAAAAACCAGGATCCGTTCAACAAGTATGTGAAGAATGCGAAAGTATGAGCCTGATGAGTGAAAATCCCAGGCCTAACCTAGACCTAACATGCGTTATCCTCAAAAATATTGATTGAAACATGGTTTAATCGACTGTTTCAGTGTGGTACCACATTACTATGTGGTCCAAACCAGAAAATAACCCAGGATCTGTTCAACGAGTATGTGAAGTGTGGAAAGTATGAGTCTGATGAGGTCAAATCCCAGACCAATCCCAGACTTAACTTGCGTTATCCTCTAAAATATTGATCGAAACCAGGTTTTATCGACTGTTTCAGTGTGGTACCACATTACTACGTGATCCAAACCCGCAAAAGCCCAGGATCCGTTCAACAAGTATGTGAAGAATGCGAAAGTATGAGTCTGATGAGTGAAAATCCCCGACCTAATCTAGACCTGACATGCGTTGTCCTCTAAGATATTGATGGAAACCAGGTTTAATTGACTGTTTCAGTGTTGCACTTCATTACTACGTGATGCAATCCAGAAAAAGCCCAGGATCTAGCCAGCAAGTATGAGAAATATGTGAAAGAATGAGCCTGATGAGAGCAAATCCCAGACCTAACCTAGACCTAACATGAATTATTCTGTAAAATAATGATCAAAACCAGGTTTAATTGTCTGTTTCAGTGTGGTACCACATTACTACGTGATCCAAACCAGAAAAAACCCTCGATCAGGTCAACAAGTATGTGAAAAACGCGGAAGTATGACCCTGATGAGGGCAAATCCCAGGCCTAACCTAGACCTAACATGCGTGATCCTCTAAAATATTGGTCGAAACCTGGTTTAATCGACTGTTTCAGTGTGGTACCACATTACTATGCGATCCAAACCAGAATATAACCCAGGATCTGTCAAACGTGTATGTGAAGTGTGCGAAAGTATGAGCCTGATGAGAGCAAATCCCAGACCTAACCTAGACCTGACATGAATTATTCTCTAAAATATTGATCAAAACCAGGTTTAATTGACTGTTTCAGTGTGGTACCACATTACTACGTGATCCAAACCAGAAAAAGCCCAGGATCAGTTCAACAAGTATGTGAAAAACGCGAAAGTATGAGTCTGATGAGGGCGAATCCCAGACCTATGCCAGACCTAACTTGCGTTATCCTCTAAAATATTGATCGAAACCAGGTTTAATTGACTGCTTCAGCGTGGTACCACATTACTACGTGATACAATCCAGAAGCAGCCCAGGATCTAGCCATGAAGTATGAGAAATATGCGAAAGTATGAGCCTGATGAGGGCAAATCTTAGACCTAACCCAGACCTAACATGCGTTATCCTCTAAAATATTTATCAAGATCAGGTTTAATTGAATGTTTCAGTGTGGTACCACATTACTACGTGAACCAAACCAGAAAAAACCCAGGATCCGTTCAACAAGTATGTGAAGAATGCGAAAGTATAAGTCTGATGAGTGAAAATCCCAGGGCTAACCTAGACCTAACATGCGTTATCCTCTAAAATATTGATCCAAACCAGGTTTAATGGACTGTTACAGTGTGGTACCACACTACTACGTGATCCAAACCAGAAAAAACCCAGGATCTGTTCAACAAGTATGTGAAAAACGCGAAAGTATGAGCCTGATGAGGGCAAGTCCCAGACCTATCCCAGAACAAACTTTCGTTGTCCTCTAAGATATTGATGGAAACCAGGTCTAATTGACTGTTTCAGTGTTGCACTTCATTACTACGTGATGCAATCCAGAAAAAGCCCAGGATCTAGCCATCACGTATGAGAAATATGCGAAAGAATGAGCCTGATGAGAGCAAATCCCAGACCTAACCTAGACCTAACATGAATTATTCTCTAAAATATCGATCGAAACCAGGTTTAATTGACTGTTTCAGTGTGGTCCCACATTACTACGTGATCCAAACCAGAAAAAACCCAGGATCCGTTCAACAAGTATGTGAAGAATGCGAAAGTATGAGTCTGATGAGTGAAAATCCCAGGCCCAACCTAGACCTAACATGCGTTATCCTCAATAATATTGATCGAAACCAGGTTTAATTGAGTGTTTCAGTGTTGTACTTCATTACTACGTGACGCAATCCAGATAAAGCCCAGGAACTAGCCATCTAGTATGAGAAATATGCGAAAGTATGAGCCTGATGAGAGCAAATCCCAGACCTAACCTAGACCTGACATGAATTATTCTCTAAAATATTGATCAAAACCAGGTTTAATTGACTGTTTCAGTGTGGTACCACATTACTACGTGATCCAAACCAGAAAAAGCCCAGGATCAGTTCAACAAGTATGTGAAAAACGCGAAAGTATGAGTCTGATGAGGGCAAATCCCAGACCTATCCCAGACCTGACATGAATTATTCTCTAAAATATTCATCAAAGCCAGGTTTAATTGACTGTTTCAGTGTGGTACCACATTAATACGTGATCCAATCCAGAAATAGCCCAGGATCCAGTCATGAAGTATGAGAAATATGCGAAAGTATGAGCCTGATGTGGGCAAATCCCAGACCTATCCCAGACCTAACTTGCGTTATCCTCTAAAATATTTATCAACACCAGGTTTAATTGATTGTTTCTGTGCGGTCCCACATTACTACGTGATCCAAACCAGAAAAAACCCAGGATCCGTTCAACAAGTATGAGAAGAATGCGAAAGTATGAGTCTGATGAGTGAAAATCCCAGGCCTAACCTAGACCAATCATGCGTTATCCTCAAAAATATTGATCGAAACCTGCTTTAATCGACTGTTTCAGTGTGGTACCACATTACTATGTGATCCAAACCAGAAAATAACCCAGGATCTGTTCAACGAGTATGTGAAGTGTGCGAAAGTATGAGTCTGATGAGTGAAAATCCCAGGCCTAACCTAGACCTAACTTGCGTTATCCTCAAAAATATTGATCGAAACCAGGTTTAATCGACTGTTTCAGTGGGGTACCACACTACTACGTGACCCAATCCAGGATAAACCCAGGATCTGTTCAACAAGTATGTGAAAAACGCGAAAGTATGAGCCTGATGAGGGAAAATCCCAGACCAATCCCAGACCTAACTTGCGTTATCCTCTAAAATATTGATCGAAACCAGGTTTAATTGACTGTTTCTGTGTGGTACCACATTACTACGTGATACAATCCAGAAATAGCCCAGGATCTAGCCATGAAGTATGAGAAATATGCGAAAGTATGAGCCTGACGAGGGCAAATCCCAGACCTAGCCTAGACCTAACATGAATTATTCTCTAAAATATTGATGAATACCAGGTTTAATTGACTGTTTCAGTGTGGTACCACATTACTACGTGATCCAAACCAGAAAAAACCCAGGATCCGTTCAACAAGAATTAGAAGAATGCGAAAGTATGAGTCTGATGAGTGAAAATCCCAGGCCTAACCTAGACCTAACATGCGTTATCCTCAAAAATATTGATCGAAACCTGGTTTAATCGCCTGTTTCAGTGTGGTACCACATTACTATGTGATCCAAACCAGAAAATAACCCAGGATCTGTTCAACATGTATGTTAAAACTGCGAAAGTATGACCCTGATGAGGACAAGTCCCAGACCTAACCTAGACCTAACATGCGTTGTCCTCCAAAATATTGATGGAAACCATGTTTAATTGACTGTTTCAGTGTTGTACTTCATTACTACGTGATGCAATCCAGGAAAAGCCCAGGATCTAGCCATCAAGTATGAGAAATATGCGAAAGAATGACCCTGATGAGGACAAGTCCCAGACTTAACCCAGACATAACATGAATTATTCTCTAAAATATTGATCGAAACCAGGTTTAATTTACTGTTTCAGTGTGGTACCACACTACTACGTGATCCAAACCAGAAAAAAACCCAGGATCTCTTCAACAAGTATGTGAAAAACGCGAAAGTATGAGCCTGATGTGGGCAAATCCCAGACCTATCCCAGACCTAACTTGCGTTATCCTCTAAAATATTGATCGAAACCAGGTTTAATTGACTGTTTCGTTGTGGTACCACATTACTACGTGATCCAATCCAGAAATAGCCCATGATCTAGCCATGCAGTATGGGAAATATGCGAAAGTATGAGCCTGACGAGGGCAAATCCTAGACCTAACCCAGACCTAACATGCGTTATCCTCTAAAATATTTATCAAGACCAGGTTTAATTGATTGTTTCGGTGTGGTCCCACATTACTACGTGATCCAAACCAGAAAAAACCCAGGATCTGTTCAACGAGTATGTGAAGTGTGCGAAAGTTTGAGTCTGATGAGGGCAAATCCCAGACCTAACCCAGACCTAACTTGCGTTATCCTCTAAAATATTAATCGAAACCAGGTTTAATTGACTGTTTCAGCGTGGTACCACTTTACTACGTGATGCAAAGCAGAAAAAACCCTCGATCAGGTCAACGTGTATGTTAAAACTGCGAAAGTATGACCCTGATGAGGGCAAATCCCAGACCTTTCCCAGACCTAACTTGCGTTGTCCTCTAAGATATTGATGGAAACCAGGTTTAATTGACTGTTTCAGTGTTGTACATCATTACTACGTGATGCAATCCAGAAAAAGCCCAGGATCCGTTCAACAAGTATGTGATGAATGCGAAAGTATGAGTCTGATGAGTGAAAATCCTCGGCCTAACCTAGATCTAACATGCGTTATCCTCAAAAATATTGATCGAACCCAGGTTAAATGGACAGTTTCGGTGTGGTACCACACAACTACGTGATCCAAACCAGAAAAAAACCCAGGATCTGTTCAACAAGTATGTGAAAAACGCGAAAGTATGAGCCTGATGAGGGCAAATCCCAGACCTATCCCAGACCTAACTTGCGTTATCCTCTAAAATATTGATCGAAACCAGGTTTAATTGACTGTTTCAGTGCGGTACCACATTACTACGTGATCCAAACCAGAAAAAACCCAGGATCCGTTCAACAAGTATGTGAAGAATGCGAAAGTATGAGTCTGATGAGTGAAAATCCCAGGCCTAACCTAGACCTAACATGCGTTATCCTCTAAAATATTGATCGAAACCAGGTTTAATTGACTGTTTCAGTGTGGTACCACATTACTACGTGATCCAATCCAGAAATAGCCCAGGATCTAGCCATGAGGTATGAGAGATATGCGAAAGAATGAGCCTGATGAGAGCAAATCTCAGACCTAACACAGACCTAAGATGCGTTATCCTCTAAAATATTAATCCAGACCAGGTTTCATTGAATGTTTCAGTGTGGTACCACAGTACTACGTGATCCAATCCAGAAATAGCCCAGGATCTAGCCATGAAGTATGAGAAATATGCGAAAGTATGAGCCTGATGAGGGCAAATCCTAGACCTAACCCAAACCTAACATGCGTTATCCTCTAAAATATTAATCCAGACCAGGTTTCATTGAATGTTTCAGTGTGGTACCACATTACTACGTGATCCAATCCAGAAATAGCCCAGGATCTAGCCATGAGGTATGAGAGATATGCGAAAGAATGAGCCTGATGAGAGCAAATCTTAGACCTAACACAGACCTAAGATGCGTTATCCTCTAAAATATTAATCCAAACCAGGTTTCATTGAATGTTTCAGTGTGGTACCACATTACTACGTGAACCAAACCAGAAAAAAAACCCAGGATCTGTTAAAGGAGTATGTGAAGTGTGCGAAAGTATGAGCCTGATGAGGGCGAATCCCAGACCTATCCCAGACCTAACTTGCGTTATCCTCTAAAATATTAATCGTAACCAGGTTTAATTGACTGTTTCAGTGTGGTACCACATTACTACGGGATCCAAACCAGAAAAAACCCAGAATCTGTCAAACAAGTATACGAAAAATGCGAAAGTATGAGCCAGATGATTGCAAATACCACAGCTATCCCAGTCATAACCAGCGTTATCCTCTAAAATATTGATCGAAACCAGGTTTAATTGACTGTTTCAGCGTGGTACCACATTACTACGTGATACAATCCAGAAACAGCCCAGGATCTAGCCATGAAGTATGAGAAATATGCGAAAGTATGAGCCTGATGAGGGCAAATCTTAGACCTAACCCAGACCTAACATGCGTTATCCTCTAAAATATTTATCAAGATCAGGTTTAATTGAATGTTTCAGTGTGGTACCACATTACTACGTGAACCAAACCAGAAAAAACCCAGGATCCGTTCAACAAGTATGTGAAGAATGCGAAAGTATGAGTCTGATGAGTGAAAATCCCAGGGCTAACCTAGACCTAACATGCGTTATCCTCTAAAATATTGATCCAAACCAGGTTTAATGGACTGTTACAGTGTGGTACCACACTACTACGTGATCCAAACCAGAAAAAACCCAGGATCTGTTCAACAAGTATGTGAAAAACGCGAAAGTATGAGCCTGATGAGGGCAAGTCCCAGACCTATCCCAGAACAAACTTTCGTTGTCCTCTAAGATATTGATGGAAACCAGGCCTAATTGACTGTTTCAGTGTTGCACTTCATTACTACGTGATGCAATCCAGAAAAAGCCCAGGATCTAGCCATCACGTATGAGAAATATGCGAAAGAATGAGCCTGATGAGAGCAAATCCCAGACCTAACCTAGACCTAACATGAATTATTCTCTAAAATATTGATCGAAACCAGGTTTAATTGACTGTTTCAGTGTGGTCCCACATTACTACGTGATCCAAACCAGAAAAAACCCAGGATCCGTTCAACAAGTATGTGAAGAATGCGAAAGTATGAGTCTGATGAGTGAAAATCCCAGGCCCAACCTAGACCTAACATGCGTTATCCTCAATAATATTGATCGAAACCAGGTTTAATTGAGTGTTTCAGTGTTGTACTTCATTACTACGTGACGCAATCCAGAAAAAGCCCAGGAACTAGCCATCTAGTATGAGAAATATGCGAAAGTATGAGCCTGATGAGAGCAAATCCCAGACCTAACCTAGACCTAACATGAATTATTCTCTAAAATATTGATCGAAACCAGGTTTAATTGACTGTTTCAGTGTGGTACCACATTACTACGTGATCCAAGCCAGAAAAAGCCCAGGATCAGTTCAACAAGTATGTGAAAAACGCGAAAGTATGAGTCTGATGAGGGCGAATCCCAGACCTATGCCAGACCTAACTTGCGTTATCCTCCAAAATATTGATCGAAACCAGGTTTAATTGACTGTTTCAGCGTGGTACCACATTACTACGTGATACAATCCAGAAACAGCCCAGGATCTAGCCATGAAGTATGAGAAATATGCGAAAGTATGAGGCTGATGAGGGCAAATCCTAGACCTAACCCAGGCATAACATGCGTTATACTCTAAAATATTTATCAAGATCAGGTTTAATTGAATGTTTCAGTGTGGTACCACATTACTACGTGATCCAAACCAGAAAAAACCCAGGATCTGTTCAACAAGTATGAGAAGTGTGCGAAAGTATGAGTCTGATGAGGGCAAATCCCAGACCTATCCCAGACCTAACATGAATTATTCTCTAAAATATTCATCAAAGCCAGGTTTAATTGATTGTTTCAGTGTGGTACCACATTAATACGTGATCCAATCCAGAAATAGCCCAGGATCCAGTCATGAAGTATGAGAAATATGCGAAAGTATGAGCCTGATGTGGGCAAATCCCAGACCTATCCCAGACCTAACTTGCGTTATCCTCTAAAATATTTATCAACACCAGGTTTAATTGATTGTTTCTGTGCGGTCCCACATTACTACGTGATCCAAACCAGAAAAAACCCAGGATCCGTTCAACAAGTATGAGAAGAATGCGAAAGTATGAGTCTGATGAGTGAAAATCCCAGTCCTAACCTAGACCAAACATGCGTTATCCTCAAAAATATTGATCGAAACCTGCTTTAATCGACTGTTTCAGTGTGGTACCACATTACTATGTGATCCAAACCAGAAAATAACCCAGGATCTGTTCAACGAGTATGTGAAGTGTGCGAAAGTATGCGTCTGATGAGTGAAAATCCCAGGCCTAACCTAGACCTAACTTGCGTTATCCTCAAAAATATTGATCGAAACCAGGTTTAATCGACTGTTTCAGTGGGGTACCACACTACTACGTGACCCAATCCAGGATAAACCCAGGATCTGTTCAACAAGTATGTGAAAAACGCGAAAGTATGAGCCTGATGAGGGAAAATCCCAGACCAATCCCAGACCTAACTTGCGTTATCCTCTAAAATATTGATCGAAACCAGGTTTAATTGACTGTTTCTGTGTGGTACCACATTACTACGTGATACAATCCAGAAATAGCCCAGGATCTAGCCATGAAGTATGAGAAATATGCGAAAGTATGAGCCTGACGAGGGCAAATCCCCGACCTAGCCTAGACCTAACATGAATTATTCTCTAAAATATTGATCAATACCAGGTTTAATTGACTGTTTCAGTGTGGTACCACATTACTACGTGATCCAAACCAGAAAAAACCCAGGATCCGTTCAACAAGAATGAGAAGAATGCGAAAGTATGAGTCTGATGAGTGAAAATCCCAGGCCTAACCTAGACCTAACATGCGATATCCTCAAAAATATTGATCGAAACCTGGTTTAATCGCCTGTTTCAGTGTGGTACCACATTACTATGTGATCCAAACCAGAAAATAACCCAGGATCTGTTCAACGAGTATGTGAAGTGTGCGAAAGTATGAGTCTGATGAGGTCATATCCCAGACCTATCCCAGACTTAACTTGCGTTATCCTTTAAAATATTGATCGAAAGCAGGTTTAATCGACTGTTACAGCGTGGTACCACATTACTATGTGATACAATCCAGAAACAGCCCAGGATCTAGCCATGAAGTATGAGAAATATGCGAAAGTATGAGTCTGATGAGTGAAAATCCCAGGGCTAACCTAGACCTAACATGCGTTATCCTCTAAAATATAGATCCAAACCAGGTATAACGGACTGTTTCAGTGTGGTACCACTTTACTACGTGATCCAAAGCAGAAAAAACCCTCGATCAGGTCAACATGTATGTTAAAACTGCGAAAGTATGACCCTGATGAGGACAAGTCCCAGACCTAACCTAGAGCTAACATGCGTTGTCCTCTAAAATATTGATCGAAACCAGGTTTAATTGACTGTTTCAGTGTGGTCCCACATTACTACGTGACCCAAACCAGAAAAAAACCAGGATCCGTTCAACAAGTATGTGAAGAATGCGAAAGTATGAGCCTGATGAGTGAAAATCCCAGGCCTAACCTAGACCTAACATGCGTTATCCTCAAAAATATTGATTGAAACATGGTTTAATCGACTGTTTCAGTGTGGTACCACATTACTATGTGGTCCAAACCAGAAAATAACCCAGGATCTGTTCAACGAGTATGTGAAGTGTGGAAAGTATGAGTCTGATGAGGTCAAATCCCAGACCAATCCCAGACTTAACTTGCGTTATCCTCTAAAATATTGATCGAAACCAGGTTTTATCGACTGTTTCAGTGTGGTACCACATTACTACGTGATCCAAACCCGCAAAAGCCCAGGATCCGTTCAACAAGTATGTGAAGAATGCGAAAGTATGAGTCTGATGAGTGAAAATCCCCGACCTAATCTAGACCTGACATGCGTTGTCCTCTAAGATATTGATGGAAACCAGGTTTAATTGACTGTTTCAGTGTTGCACTTCATTACTACGTGATGCAATCCAGAAAAAGCCCAGGATCTAGCCAGCAAGTATGAGAAATATGTGAAAGAATGAGCCTGATGAGAGCAAATCCCAGACCTAACCTAGACCTAACATGAATTATTCTGTAAAATAATGATCAAAACCAGGTTTAATTGTCTGTTTCAGTGTGGTACCACATTACTACGTGATCCAAACCAGAAAAAACCCTCGATCAGGTCAACAAGTATGTGAAAAACGCGGAAGTATGACCCTGATGAGGGCAAATCCCAGGCCTAACCTAGACCTAACATGCGTGATCCTCTAAAATATTGGTCGAAACCTGGTTTAATCGACTGTTTCAGTGTGGTACCACATTACTATGCGATCCAAACCAGAATATAACCCAGGATCTGTCAAACGTGTATGTGAAGTGTGCGAAAGTATGAGCCTGATGAGAGCAAATCCCAGACCTAACCTAGACCTGACATGAATTATTCTCTAAAATATTGATCAAAACCAGGTTTAATTGACTGTTTCAGTGTGGTACCACATTACTACGTGATCCAAACCAGAAAAAGCCCAGGATCAGTTCAACAAGTATGTGAAAAACGCGAAAGTATGAGTCTGATGAGGGCGAATCCCAGACCTATGCCAGACCTAACTTGCGTTATCCTCTAAAATATTGATCGAAACCAGGTTTAATTGACTGCTTCAGCGTGGTACCACATTACTACGTGATACAATCCAGAAGCAGCCCAGGATCTAGCCATGAAGTATGAGAAATATGCGAAAGTATGAGCCTGATGAGGGCAAATCTTAGACCTAACCCAGACCTAACATGCGTTATCCTCTAAAATATTTATCAAGATCAGGTTTAATTGAATGTTTCAGTGTGGTACCACATTACTACGTGAACCAAACCAGAAAAAACCCAGGATCCGTTCAACAAGTATGTGAAGAATGCGAAAGTATAAGTCTGATGAGTGAAAATCCCAGGGCTAACCTAGACCTAACATGCGTTATCCTCTAAAATATTGATCCAAACCAGGTTTAATGGACTGTTACAGTGTGGTACCACACTACTACGTGATCCAAACCAGAAAAAACCCAGGATCTGTTCAACAAGTATGTGAAAAACGCGAAAGTATGAGCCTGATGAGGGCAAGTCCCAGACCTATCCCAGAACAAACTTTCGTTGTCCTCTAAGATATTGATGGAAACCAGGTCTAATTGACTGTTTCAGTGTTGCACTTCATTACTACGTGATGCAATCCAGAAAAAGCCCAGGATCTAGCCATCACGTATGAGAAATATGCGAAAGAATGAGCCTGATGAGAGCAAATCCCAGACCTAACCTAGACCTAACATGAATTATTCTCTAAAATATCGATCGAAACCAGGTTTAATTGACTGTTTCAGTGTGGTCCCACATTACTACGTGATCCAAACCAGAAAAAACCCAGGATCCGTTCAACAAGTATGTGAAGAATGCGAAAGTATGAGTCTGATGAGTGAAAATCCCAGGCCCAACCTAGACCTAACATGCGTTATCCTCAATAATATTGATCGAAACCAGGTTTAATTGAGTGTTTCAGTGTTGTACTTCATTACTACGTGACGCAATCCAGATAAAGCCCAGGAACTAGCCATCTAGTATGAGAAATATGCGAAAGTATGAGCCTGATGAGAGCAAATCCCAGACCTAACCTAGACCTGACATGAATTATTCTCTAAAATATTGATCAAAACCAGGTTTAATTGACTGTTTCAGTGTGGTACCACATTACTACGTGATCCAAACCAGAAAAAGCCCAGGATCAGTTCAACAAGTATGTGAAAAACGCGAAAGTATGAGTCTGATGAGGGCAAATCCCAGACCTATCCCAGACCTGACATGAATTATTCTCTAAAATATTCATCAAAGCCAGGTTTAATTGACTGTTTCAGTGTGGTACCACATTAATACGTGATCCAATCCAGAAATAGCCCAGGATCCAGTCATGAAGTATGAGAAATATGCGAAAGTATGAGCCTGATGTGGGCAAATCCCAGACCTATCCCAGACCTAACTTGCGTTATCCTCTAAAATATTTATCAACACCAGGTTTAATTGATTGTTTCTGTGCGGTCCCACATTACTACGTGATCCAAACCAGAAAAAACCCAGGATCCGTTCAACAAGTATGAGAAGAATGCGAAAGTATGAGTCTGATGAGTGAAAATCCCAGGCCTAACCTAGACCAATCATGCGTTATCCTCAAAAATATTGATCGAAACCTGCTTTAATCGACTGTTTCAGTGTGGTACCACATTACTATGTGATCCAAACCAGAAAATAACCCAGGATCTGTTCAACGAGTATGTGAAGTGTGCGAAAGTATGAGTCTGATGAGTGAAAATCCCAGGCCTAACCTAGACCTAACTTGCGTTATCCTCAAAAATATTGATCGAAACCAGGTTTAATCGACTGTTTCAGTGGGGTACCACACTACTACGTGACCCAATCCAGGATAAACCCAGGATCTGTTCAACAAGTATGTGAAAAACGCGAAAGTATGAGCCTGATGAGGGAAAATCCCAGACCAATCCCAGACCTAACTTGCGTTATCCTCTAAAATATTGATCGAAACCAGGTTTAATTGACTGTTTCTGTGTGGTACCACATTACTACGTGATACAATCCAGAAATAGCCCAGGATCTAGCCATGAAGTATGAGAAATATGCGAAAGTATGAGCCTGACGAGGGCAAATCCCAGACCTAGCCTAGACCTAACATGAATTATTCTCTAAAATATTGATGAATACCAGGTTTAATTGACTGTTTCAGTGTGGTACCACATTACTACGTGATCCAAACCAGAAAAAACCCAGGATCCGTTCAACAAGAATTAGAAGAATGCGAAAGTATGAGTCTGATGAGTGAAAATCCCAGGCCTAACCTAGACCTAACATGCGTTATCCTCAAAAATATTGATCGAAACCTGGTTTAATCGCCTGTTTCAGTGTGGTACCACATTACTATGTGATCCAAACCAGAAAATAACCCAGGATCTGTTCAACATGTATGTTAAAACTGCGAAAGTATGACCCTGATGAGGACAAGTCCCAGACCTAACCTAGACCTAACATGCGTTGTCCTCCAAAATATTGATGGAAACCATGTTTAATTGACTGTTTCAGTGTTGTACTTCATTACTACGTGATGCAATCCAGGAAAAGCCCAGGATCTAGCCATCAAGTATGAGAAATATGCGAAAGAATGACCCTGATGAGGACAAGTCCCAGACTTAACCCAGACATAACATGAATTATTCTCTAAAATATTGATCGAAACCAGGTTTAATTTACTGTTTCAGTGTGGTACCACACTACTACGTGATCCAAACCAGAAAAAAACCCAGGATCTCTTCAACAAGTATGTGAAAAACGCGAAAGTATGAGCCTGATGTGGGCAAATCCCAGACCTATCCCAGACCTAACTTGCGTTATCCTCTAAAATATTGATCGAAACCAGGTTTAATTGACTGTTTCGTTGTGGTACCACATTACTACGTGATCCAATCCAGAAATAGCCCATGATCTAGCCATGCAGTATGGGAAATATGCGAAAGTATGAGCCTGACGAGGGCAAATCCTAGACCTAACCCAGACCTAACATGCGTTATCCTCTAAAATATTTATCAAGACCAGGTTTAATTGATTGTTTCGGTGTGGTCCCACATTACTACGTGATCCAAACCAGAAAAAACCCAGGATCTGTTCAACGAGTATGTGAAGTGTGCGAAAGTTTGAGTCTGATGAGGGCAAATCCCAGACCTAACCCAGACCTAACTTGCGTTATCCTCTAAAATATTAATCGAAACCAGGTTTAATTGACTGTTTCAGCGTGGTACCACTTTACTACGTGATGCAAAGCAGAAAAAACCCTCGATCAGGTCAACGTGTATGTTAAAACTGCGAAAGTATGACCCTGATGAGGGCAAATCCCAGACCTTTCCCAGACCTAACTTGCGTTGTCCTCTAAGATATTGATGGAAACCAGGTTTAATTGACTGTTTCAGTGTTGTACATCATTACTACGTGATGCAATCCAGAAAAAGCCCAGGATCCGTTCAACAAGTATGTGATGAATGCGAAAGTATGAGTCTGATGAGTGAAAATCCTCGGCCTAACCTAGATCTAACATGCGTTATCCTCAAAAATATTGATCGAACCCAGGTTAAATGGACAGTTTCGGTGTGGTACCACACAACTACGTGATCCAAACCAGAAAAAAACCCAGGATCTGTTCAACAAGTATGTGAAAAACGCGAAAGTATGAGCCTGATGAGGGCAAATCCCAGACCTATCCCAGACCTAACTTGCGTTATCCTCTAAAATATTGATCGAAACCAGGTTTAATTGACTGTTTCAGTGCGGTACCACATTACTACGTGATCCAAACCAGAAAAAACCCAGGATCCGTTCAACAAGTATGTGAAGAATGCGAAAGTATGAGTCTGATGAGTGAAAATCCCAGGCCTAACCTAGACCTAACATGCGTTATCCTCTAAAATATTGATCGAAACCAGGTTTAATTGACTGTTTCAGTGTGGTACCACATTACTACGTGATCCAATCCAGAAATAGCCCAGGATCTAGCCATGAGGTATGAGAGATATGCGAAAGAATGAGCCTGATGAGAGCAAATCTTAGACCTAACACAGACCTAAGATGCGTTATCCTCTAAAATATTAATCCAGACCAGGTTTCATTGAATGTTTCAGTGTGGTACCACAGTACTACGTGATCCAATCCAGAAATAGCCCAGGATCTAGCCATGAAGTATGAGAAATATGCGAAAGTATGAGCCTGATGAGGGCAAATCCTAGACCTAACCCAAACCTAACATGCGTTATCCTCTAAAATATTAATCCAGACCAGGTTTCATTGAATGTTTCAGTGTGGTACCACATTACTACGTGATCCAATCCAGAAATAGCCCAGGATCTAGCCATGAGGTATGAGAGATATGCGAAAGAATGAGCCTGATGAGAGCAAATCTTAGACCTAACACAGACCTAAGATGCGTTATCCTCTAAAATATTAATCCAAACCAGGTTTCATTGAATGTTTCAGTGTGGTACCACATTACTACGTGAACCAAACCAGAAAAAAAACCCAGGATCTGTTAAAGGAGTATGTGAAGTGTGCGAAAGTATGAGCCTGATGAGGGCGAATCCCAGACCTATCCCAGACCTAACTTGCGTTATCCTCTAAAATATTAATCGTAACCAGGTTTAATTGACTGTTTCAGTGTGGTACCACATTACTACGGGATCCAAACCAGAAAAAACCCAGAATCTGTCAAACAAGTATACGAAAAATGCGAAAGTATGAGCCAGATGATTGCAAATACCACAGCTATCCCAGTCATAACCAGCGTTATCCTCTAAAATATTATTCGCAACCAGGTTTAATTGACTGTTTCAGTGTGGTACTTCATTACTACGTGATGCAATCCAGAAAAAGCCCAGGATCTAGCCATCAAGTATGAGAGATATGCGAAAGAATGAGCCTGATGAGAGCAAATCTTAGACCTAACACAGACCTAAGATGCGTTATCCTCCAAAATATTTATCCAGACCAGGTTTCATTGAATGTTTCAGTGTGGTACTACATTAATACTTGATCCAATCCAGAAAGAGCCCAGGATCTAGCCATGAAGTATTAGAAATATGCGAAAGTATGAGCCTGATGAGAGCAAATCCCAGACCTAACCTAGACCTAACATGTGTTATCCTCAAAAATATTGATCGAAACCAGGTTTAATGGACTGTTTCAGTGTGGTACAACATTAATACGTGATCCAATCCAGAAAGAGCCCAGGATCTCGCCATAAAGTATTAGAAATATTTGAAAGTATGAGCCTGATGAGGGCAAATCCCAGGCCTAACCTAGACATAACATGCGTTATCCTCAAAGATATTTATCGAGACCAGGTTTAATGGACTGTTTCAGTGTGGTACCACATTACTACGTGATCCGAATCAGAAAAAACCCTGGATCTGTTCAACAAGTATGTGAAAAACGCGAAAGTATGAGCCTGATGAGGGCATATCCCAGACCTATCCTAGACATAACTTGCGTTATCCGCTAAAATATTGATGGAAACCAGGTTTAATTGACTGTTTCAGTGTGGTACTACATTACTACGTGATGCAATCCAGAAATAGCCCAGGATCTAGCCATGAAGTATGAGAAATATGCGAAAGTATGGGTCTGATGAGGGCAAATCCTAGACCTATCCCAGACCTAACATGCATTATCCTCAAAGATATCGATCGAAACCAGGTTTAATCGACTGTTTCAGTGTGGTACCACATTACTACGTGATCCAAACCAGAAAAAAACCCAGTATCTGT
The DNA here is from genome assembly GCF_051014445.1 of Colletes latitarsis. Classification (NCBI taxonomy): domain Eukaryota; kingdom Metazoa; phylum Arthropoda; class Insecta; order Hymenoptera; family Colletidae; genus Colletes; species Colletes latitarsis. The sequence goes on along the minus strand of NW_027488379.1, from coordinate 3,331,454 downwards.
TCAACAAGTATGTGAAAGCGCGAAAGTATGACCCTGATGAGGGCAAATCCCCAGACCTATCCCAGACCTAAATTGCGTTATCCTCTAAAATATTGATCGAAACCAGGTTTAATGGACTGTTTCAGTGTGGTACCACTTTAGTACGTGATCCAAAGCAGGAAAAACCCTCGATCAGGTCAACATGTATGTTAAAACTGCGAAAGTATGACCCTGATGAGGGCAAATCCCAGGTCTCACCTAGACCTAGCATGCGTTATCCTCTAAAATATTTATCAAGACCAGGTTTAATTGAATGTTTCAGTGTGGTACCACATCACTACGTGATCCAAACCAGAAAGAACACAGGATCCGTTCAACAAGTATGAGAGGATTGCGAAAGTATGAGTCTGATGAAAGAAAATCCCAGACCTATCCCAGACCTAACATGCGTTATCCTCTATAATAGTGATCGAAACCAGAGTTAATTGACTGTTTCAGTGTGGTTCTATATTACTACGTGATCCAATCCAGAAAAAGCTCAGGATCTAGCCATCAAGTATGAGAAATATGTGAAAGAATGAGCCTGATGAGAGCAAATCCCAGACCTAACCTAGACCTAACATGTGTTATCCTCAAAAATATTGATCGAAACCAGGTTTAATGGACTGTTTCAGTGTGGTACCACATTACTACGCGATACAATCCAGAAAGAGCCCAGGATCTAGCCATTAAGTATTAGAAATATGCGAAAGTATGAGCCTGAAGAGGGCAAATCCTAGACCTTACCCAGACCTAACATGCGTTATCCTCAAAAATATTGATCGAAACCAGGTTTGGTGGACCGTTTCAGTGTGGTACCACATTACTGCGTTATCCAAACCAGAAAATCCAGGATCTGTTTAACAAGTATGTGAAAAAAGCGAAAGTGTGACCCTGATGAGGGCAAATCCCAGACCTGTGCCAGACCTAACTTGCGTTGTCCTCTAAAATATTGATGGTAACCCAGGTTTAATTGACTGTTTCAGTGTGGTACCACATTACTACGTGATCCAATCCAGAAATAGCCCAGGATCTAGCCATGACGTATGAGAAATATGCGAAAGTATGAGCCTGATGAGGGCAAATCCTAGACCTAACCCTGACCTAACATGCGTTATCCTCAAAAATATTTATCAAGACCAGGTTTAACTGAATGTTTCAGTGTGGTACCACATTACTACGTGATCCATACCAGAAAAAACCCAGGATCTGTTCAACAAGTATCTGAAGAATGCGAAAGTATGAGTCTGATGAGTGAAAATTTCTGGGCTAACCTAGACCTAACATGCATTATCCTCTAAAATATTGATCCAAACCAGGTTTAGTGGACTGTTTCAGTGTGGTACCACTTTACTACGTGATCCAAAGCAGAAAAAACCCTCGATCAGGTCAACATGTATGTTAGAACTGCGAAAGTATGACCCCGATGAGGGCAAATCCCAGGCCTAACCTAGACCTAACATGAATTATTCTCTAAAATATTAATCGAAACCAGGTTTAATTGACTGTTTCAGTGTTGTACTTCATTACTACGTGATGCAATCCAGAAAAAGCCCAGGATCTAGCCATCAAGTATGAGAGATATGCGAAAGAATGAGCCTGATGAGACCAAATCTTAGACCTAACACAGACCTAAGATGCGTTATCCTCTAAAATATTTATCCAGACCAGGTTTCATTGAATGTTTCAGTGTGGTACCACATTACTACGTGATCCAATCCAGAAATAGCCCAGGATCTAGCCATGAAGTATGAGAAATATGCGAAAGTATGAGCCTGATGAGGGCAAATCCTAGACCTAACCCAAACCTAACATGCGTTATCCTCTAAAATATTGATCAAGACCAGGTTTAATTGAATGTTTCAGTGTGGTACCACATTACTACGTGAACCAAACCAGAAAAAACCCAGGATCTGTTAAACGAGTATGTGAAGTGTGCGAAAGTATGAGCCTGATGAGGACGAATCCCAGACCTATCCCAGACCTAACTTGCGTTATCCTCTAAAATATTAATCGTAACCAGGTTTAATTGACTGTTTCAGTGTGGTACCACATTACTACGGGATCCAAACCAGAAAAAACCCAGAATCTGTCAAAGAAGTATGCGAAGAATGCGAAAGTATGAGCCAGATGATTGCAAATACCACAGCTATCCCAGTCATAACCAGCGTTATCCTCTAAAATATTATTCGCAACCAGGTTTAATTGACTGTTTCAGTGTGGTACTTCATTACTACGTGATGCAATCCAGAAAAAGCCCAGGATCTAGCCATCAAGTATGAGAGATATGCGAAAGAATGAGCCTGATGAGAGCAAATCTTAGACCTAACACAGACCTAAGATGCGTTATCCTCTAAAATATTTATCCAGACCAGGTTTCATTGAATGTTTCAGTGTGGTACTACATTAATACTTGATCCAATCCAGAAAGAGCCCAGGATCTAGCCATGAAGTATTAGAAATATGCGAAAGTATGAGCCTGATGAGAGCAAATCCCAGACCTAACCTAGACCTAACATGTGTTATCCTCAAAAATATTGATCGAAACCAGGTTTAATGGACTGTTTCAGTGTGGTACAACATTAATACGTGATCCAATCCAGAAAGAGCCCAGGATCTAGCCATAAAGTATTAGAAATATTTGAAAGTATGAGCCTGATGAGGGCGATCCCAGGCCTAACCTAGACATAACGTGCGTTATCCTCTAAAATATTGATGGAAACCAGGTTTAATTGACTGTTTCAGTGTGGTACTACATTACCACGTGATGCAGTCCAGAAATAGCCCAGGATCTAGCCATGAAGTATGAGAAATATGCAAAAGTATGAGCCTGATGAGGGCAAATCCTAGACCTAACCCAGACCTAACATGCGTTATCCTCAAAGATATTTATCGAGACCAGGTTTAATGGACTGTTTCAGTGTGGTACCACATTACTACGTGATCCGAATCAGAAAAAACCCTGGATCTGTTCAACAAGTATGTGAAAAACGCGAAAGTATGAGCCTGATGAGGGCATATCCCAGACCTATCCTAGACATAACTTGCGTTATCCGCTAAAATATTGATTGAAACCAGGTTTAATTGACTGTTTCAGTGTGGTACTACATTACTACGTGATGCTATCCAGAAATAGCCCAGGATCTAGCCATGAAGTATGAGAAATATGCGAAAGTATGGGTCTGATGAGGGCAAATCCTAGACCTATCCCAGACCTAACATGCGTTATCCTCAAAGATATCGATCGAAACCAGGTTTAGTGAACCGTTTCAGTGTGGTACCACATTACTACGTGATCCACACCAGAAAAAAACCCAGGATCTTGTCAACGAGTATGTGAAGTGTGCGAAAGTATGAGTCTGATGAGGGCAAATCCCAGGTCTCACCTAGACCTAGCATGCGTTATCCTCTAAAATATTTATCAAGACCAGGTTTAATTGAATGTTTCAGTGTGGTACCACATCACTACGTGATCCGAACCAGAAAGAACACAGGATCCGTTCAACAAGTATGTGAAGAATGCGAAAGTATGACCCTGATGAGGGCAAATCCCAGGCCTAACCTAGACCTAACATCCGTTGTCCTCTAAAATATTGATGGAAACCAGGTTTAATTGACTGTCTTAGTTGTGGTACCACTTTACTACGTGATCCAAAGCAGAAAAAACCCTCGATCAGGTCAACATGCATGTAAAACTGCGAAAGTATGACCCTGATGAGGGCAAATCCCAGGCCTAACCTAGACCTAACATGCGTTATCCTCAAAAATATTGATCGAAGCCAGGTTTAATGGACTGTTTCAGTGTGGTGCCACATTACTACGAGACCCAATCCATAAATAGCCCAGTATCTAGCCATGAAGTATGAGAAATATGCGAAAGTATGTGTCTGATGGGGGCAAATCCCAGGCCTAACCTAGACCTAGCATGAGTTATCCTCAAAGATATTGATCGAAACCAGGTTTAGTGAACCGTTTCAGTGTGGTACCACATTACTGCGTGATCCAAACCAGAAAATCCAGGATCTGTTTAACAAGTATGTGAAAAACGCGAAAGTATGAGCCTGATGAGGGCAAATCCCAGACCTATCCCAGACCTAACTTTTTTTTTTTTTTTTTTTTTTTTTTTTTTTTTTTTTTTGTCGTGGGGAAAATCTTCGAAAGACTCCCTCCCACCTCTTTGGGGAGAGGCGGGAGGGTGGTGTGGGATTCCCCGCGCCCGTAGAATGACGGGCGCGGGACCTACCCACTAAAAACCCCACGGTGACCCTTCGGCACGCTTTGGGAGGATACCGGGAATCGCTCGAAGCATTCTTCCGGTATCCTCCCCGTGCCCGCGCTTTCGCGCCCATCCCCCGGGGGGACAATCGGTCCCCCCAGTAGACACACTGCCTCATAGCGGCGGGACGTGGCCACTCCATCCCGCCGCTATCCGTCCCGGGGCCGCGTTTAGTGGCGGCTGCGAGCCCCAACTCGCAACCGCCCGCGACCCCGTTTCCATCCCTCGGCGGCCGGGCGTTCATGGCCGCACCAGACCGCCGAGGGTGCCTCCCCTTGCGTCGGACCGGTAGGGGAAGGCACTCCTACCCCCAACCGGTCCGACCCGGCGCCGCCTGGCGGGAGGAGGGTCCCCTCAGGACCCCCCTCCCAGCCTAGGTCATCCGCCACGCCGAGGCGGCCGCCCGCGACGCCTCGCGACTGGGCGACGACCTCGGGCCACCGCACGAGCGCGCGCTTCAGCACGCCGTTGAAGCTCGCGCTCCCTCCCCGCGGCCTCCTTCTGCAACATTACGTTCTCGCAGAAGGAGGCCACGGCCCTCCACTTCTCCTCGCTGCCGAGCATGGCGCGCACCACGCCCGGCAGCGAGACATCCCGCCCGACGACGCCGACCAGGACACGGCGCTCCCCCTCCCACGCGGGGCATACCTCCAGGGTATGATCCGCCGTGTCCTGCTCAGCGTCGCAGTGGCAGCAACGCGCCGTCGGCTCCTTCCCTATCCGGCACAGGCATCTTCCGAAGCTGCCATGCCCGGAAAATACCTGTGCCAGCCGGTAGGTGAGGCTGCCATGGCCTCTGTCCAGCCACTCCTTCAGGAGTGGCCGAACAGCCCCGACAGTCCGGTGCCCCGCGGTTGGCAGAGCCAGCCGCTCCTGCCACGCGAGCAACACGGACTGCCGGGCCTGGCGCTTCAAATCGCCCCAAGCAGGTTCCTGCCCGCCCGGGACCGCCCCCACCCCCGCGCGACGGTCGACGCGGTGCCGGTACATCACCGCGTGCGACCGCGCGAGCAGGTCCATGGGCGGCATCCCCGCTAGAACCGTCGCCGCCTCATGTGACATGGTCCGATACCCGCGGACGACCCTGAGCGCCATGCGCCTCTGCACCCGACGCAGCATAGTCATGCTGCGCCGGGAGGCAGCCAGGTCCTCCGCCCAGACGGGGGCCCCGTATAGGGCCACCGACTGGACCATTGCCACATAGAGGCGACGAACTCGGCCCGCCGGGCCCCCCAGGTTGGGCAGGATCCGGCCCAGAGCCGCAACCATCCTTTCCAACCGGGGGACCAGGCAGCGGAAATGCTTCTCGAAACGCCAGTGGCTATCGAGGATCAGTCCTAGATACCTGATCTGGGGCTTCACCTCGATGTCAGCCCCACCCACCCGAATCAGAGGAGGTGGCGGATCCTGCCGAGGTGAATGAAACGCAATCACCTCGGTCTTGTGGACCGCCACCGTCATCCCCATCCCCCTGATCCGGTCGACGACGCGTTGCGACCCCTCCTCCGCGCGACGCATGGCCCTCCCCCAGTGCGCCCCGACGGCCAGCACCAGTGTGTCATCCGCATAACACACCGTGCTGACGCCGTCGGGGAGGCCGGCCCGCAACACCGAGTCGTACGCGATGTTCCACAGGAGTGGCCCGAGGACCGACCCCTGCGGAACACCGCAGTACACCTCCCTCCGCATATCACCATCCCGGCCCGGATACTCGATCCAGTCCCAGACCTAACTTGCGTTATCCTCTAAAATATTGATCGAAACCAGGTTTAATTGACTGTTTCAGTGTGGTACCACATTACTACGTGATCCAAACCAGAAAAAACCCAGGATCCGTTCAACAAGTATGTGAAGAATGCGAAAGTATGACCCTGATGAGGGCAAATCCCAGGCCTAACCTAGACCTAACATCCGTTGTCCTCTAAAATATTGATGGAAACCAGGTTTAATTGACTGTCTTAGTTGTGGTACCACTTTACTACGTGATCCAAAGCAGAAAAAACCCTCGATCAGGTCAACATGCATGTAAAACTGCGAAAGTATGACCCTGATGAGGGCAAATCCCAGGCCTAACCTAGACCTAACATGCGTTATCCTCAAAAATATTGATCGAAACCTGGTTTAATCGACTGTTTCAGTGTGGTACCACATTACTACGTGATCCACTCCAGAAATAGCCCAGGATCTAGCCATCAAGTATGAGAAATATGCGAAAGAATGAGACTGATGATAGCAAATCCCAGACCTAACATTGACATAACATGAATTATTCTCTAAAATATTGATCAAAACCAGGTTTAATTGACTGTTTCAGTGTGGTACCACATTACTACGTGATCCACTCCAGAAATAGCCCAGGATCCTGCCATGAAGTATGAGAAATATGCGAAAGTATGAGCCTGATGGGGGCAAATCCTAGTCCTAACCCAGACCTAACATGCGTTATCCTCTAAAATATTTATCAAGACCAGGTTTAATTGAATGTTTCAGTGTGGTACCACATTACTACGTGATCCAAACCAGAAAAAGCCAGGGATCTGTTCAACAAGTATGTGAAGAACGCGAAAATATGAACCTGATGAGGGCAGATCCCAAACCTAACCTAGACCTAACATGAGTTATCCTCTAAAATAGTGATCGAAACCAGGTTTAATTGACTGTCTTAGTTGTGGTACCACTTTACTACGTGATCCAAAGCAGAAAAAACCCTCGATCAGGTCAACATGCATGTAAAACTGCGAAAGTATGACCCTGATGAGGGCAAATCCCAGGCCTAACCTAGACCTAACATGCGTTATCCTCAAAAATATTGATCGAAACCTGGTTTAATCGACTGTTTCAGTGTGGTACCACATTACTACGTGATCCAAACCAGAAAAAGCCAGGGATCTGTTCAACAAGTATGTGAAGAACGCGAAAATATGAACCTGATGAGGGCAGATCCCAGACCTAACCTAGACCTAACATGAGTTATTCTCTAAAATATTGATCGAAACCAGGTTTAATGGACTGTTTCAGTTTGGTACCACATTACTACGTGATCCAAACCAGAAAAAAACCCAGGATCTTGTCAACGAGTATGTGAAGTGTGCGAAAGTATGAGTCTGATGAGGGCTAATCCCAGACCTATCCCAGACCTAACTTGCGTTATCCTGTAAAATAGTGATCGAAACCAGGTTTAATTGACTGTTTTAGTTTTGGTACCACTTTACTACGTGATCCAAAGCAGAAAAAACACTCGATCAGGTCAACATGCATGTTAAAACTGCGAAAGTATGACCCTGATGAGGGCAAATCCCAGGCCTAACCTAGGCCTAACATGCGTTACCTTCTAAAATATTGAGCGAAACCAGGTTTTATTGACTGTTTCAGTGTAGTACCGCATTACTACGTGATCCAAACCAGAAAAAGCCAGGGATCTGTTCAACAAGTATGTGAAGAACGCGAAAATATGAACCTGATGAGGGCAGATCCCAAACCTAACCTAGACCTAACATGAGTTATTCTCTAAAATATTGATCGAAACCAGGTTTAATGGACTGTTTCAGTGTGGTACCACATTACTACGTGATCCAATCCAGAAATAGCCCAGGATCTAGCCATGAAGTATGAAAAATATGCGAAAGTATGAGCCTGATGAGGGCAAATCCTAGACCTAACCCAGACCTAACATACGGTGTCCTCTAAAATATTTATCAAGACCAGGTTTAATTGATTGTTTCAGTGTGGTCCCACATTACTACGTGATCCAAACCAGCAAAACCCAGGATCCGCTCAACAAGTGTGTGAAGAATGCGAAAGTATGAGTCGGATGAGTGAAAATCCCAGGCCTAACCTAGACCTAACATGCGTTACCCTCTAAAATATTTATAAAGACCTTGTTTAATTGATTGTTTCAGTGTGGTTCCACATTACTACGTGATCCAAACCAGAAAAAAACCCAGGATCCGTTCAACAAGTATGTGAAGAATGCGAAAGTATGAGTCTGATGAGTGAAAATCCCAGACCTAACCTAGACCTAACATGCGTTATCCTCTAAAATATTGATCCAAACCAGGTTTAATGGACTGTTTCAGTGTGGTACCACACTACTACGTGATCCAATCCAGAAAATACCCAGGATCTGTTCAACAAGTATGTGAAAAACGCGAAAGTATGAGCCTGATGAGGGCAAATCCCAGACCTATCCCAGACCTAACTTGCGTTGTCCTCTAAGATATTGATGGAAATCAGGTTTAATTGACTGGTTCAGTGTTGTACTTCATTACTACGTGATGCAATCCAGAAAAAGCCCAGGATCTAGCCATCAAGTATGAGAAATATGCGAAAGAATGAGCCTGATGAGAGCATATCCCAGACCTAACCTAGACCTAACATGAATTATTCTCTAAAATATTGATCGAAACCAGGTTTAATTGACTGTTTCAGTGTGGTCCCACATTACTACGTGATCCAAACCAGAAAAAACCCAGGATCCTGCCATGAAGTATGAGAAATATGCGAAAGTATGAGCCTGATGGGGGCAAATCCTAGTCCTAACCCAGACCTAACATGCGTTATCCTCTAAAATATTTATCAAGACCAGGTTTAATTGAATGTTTCAGTGTGGTACCACATTACTACGTGATCCAAACCAGAAAAAGCCAGGGATCTGTTCAACAAGTATGTGAAGAACGCGAAAATATGAACCTGATGAGGGCAGATCCCAAACCTAACCTAGACCTAACATGAGTTATCCTCTAAAATAGTGATCGAAACCAGGTTTAATTGACTGTCTTAGTTGTGGTACCACTTTTCTACGTGATCCAAAGCAGAAAAAACCCTCGATCAGGTCAACATGCATGTAAAACTGCGAAAGTATGACCCTGATGAGGGCAAATCCCAGGCCTAACCTAGACCTAACATGCGTTATCCTCAAAAATATTGATCGAAACCTGGTTTAATCGACTGTTTCAGTGTGGTACCACATTACTACGTGATCCAAACCAGAAAAAGCCAGGGATCTGTTCAACAAGTATGTGAAGAACGCGAAAATATGAACCTGATGAGGGCAGATCCCAGACCTAACCTAGACCTAACATGAGTTATTCTCTAAAATATTGATCGAAACCAGGTTTAATGGACTGTTTCAGTTTGGTACCACATTACTACGTGATCCAAACCAGAAAAAAACCCAGGATCTTGTCAACGAGTATGTGAAGTGTGCGAAAGTATGAGTCTGATGAGGGCTAATCCCAGACCTATCCCAGACCTAACTTGCGTTATCCTGTAAAATAGTGATCGAAACCAGGTTTAATTGACTGTTTTAGTTTTGGTACCACTTTACTACGTGATCCAAAGCAGAAAAAACACTCGATCAGGTCAACATGCATGTTAAAACTGCGAAAGTATGACCCTGATGAGGGCAAATCCCAGGCCTAACCTAGGCCTAACATGCGTTACCTTCTAAAATATTGAGCGAAACCAGGTTTTATTGACTGTTTCAGTGTAGTACCACATTACTACGTGATCCAAACCAGAAAAAGCCAGGGATCTGTTCAACAAGTATGTGAAGAACGCGAAAATATGAACCTGATGAGGGCAGATCCCAAACCTAACCTAGACCTAACATGAGTTATTCTCTAAAATATTGATCGAAACCAGGTTTAATGGACTGTTTCAGTGTGGTACCACATTACTACGTGATCCAAACCAGAAAAAAACCCAGGATCTTGTCAACGAGTATGTGAAGTGTGCGAAAGTATGAGTCTGATGAGGGCTAATCCCAGACCTATCCCAGACCTAACTTGCGTTATCCTCTAAAATAGTGATCGAAACCAGGTTTAGTTGACTGTTTTAGTTGTGGTACCACTTTACTACGTGATCCAAAGCAGAAAAAACACTCGATCAGGTCAACATGCATGTTAAAACTGCGAAAGTATGACCCTGATGAGGGCAAATCCCAGGCCTAACCTAGGCCTAACATGCGTTATCTTCTAAAATATTGAGCGAAACCAGGTTTAATTGACTGTTTCAGTGTAGTACCACATTACTACGTGATCCAATCCAGAAATAGCCCAGGATCTAGCCATGAAGTATGAGAAATATGCGAAAATATGAACCTGATGAGGGCAGATCCCAGACCTAACCTAGACCTAACATGAGTTATTGTGTAAAATATTGATCGAAACCAGGTTTAATGGAATGTTTCAGTGTGGTACCACATTACTACGTGATCCAATCCAGAAATAGCCCAGGATCTAGCCATGAAGTATGAAAAATATGCGAAAGTATGAGCCTGATGAGGGCAAATCCTAGACCTAACCCAGACCTAACATACGGTGTCCTCTAAAATATTTATCAAGACCAGGTTTAATTGATTGTTTCAGTGTGGTCCCACATTACTACGTGATCCAAACCAGCAAAACCCAGGATCCGCTCAACAAGTGTGTGAAGAATGCGAAAGTATGAGTCGGATGAGTGAAAATCCCAGGCCTAACCTAGACCTAACATGCGTTACCCTCTAAAATATTTATAAAGACCTTGTTTAATTGATTGTTTCAGTGTGGTTCCACATTACTACGTGATCCAAACCAGAAAAAAACCCAGGATCCGTTCAACAAGTATGTGAAGAATGCGAAAGTATGAGTCTGATGAGTGAAAATCCCAGACCTAACCTAGACCTAACATGCGTTATCCTCTAAAATATTGATCCAAACCAGGTTTAATGGACTGTTTCAGTGTGGTACCACACTACTACGTGATCCAAACCAGAAAATACCCAGGATCTGTTCAACAAGTATGTGAAAAACGCGAAAGTATGAGCCTGATGAGGGCAAATCCCAGACCTATCCCAGACCTAACTTGCGTTGTCCTCTAAGATATTGATGGAAATCAGGTTTAATTGACTGGTTCAGTGTTGTACTTCATTACTACGTGATGCAATCCAGAAAAAGCCCAGGATCTAGCCATCAAGTATGAGAAATATGCGAAAGAATGAGCCTGATGAGAGCATATCCCAGACCTAACCTAGACCTAACATGAATTATTCTCTAAAATATTGATCGAAACCAGGTTTAATTGACTGTTTCAGTGTGGTCCCACATTACTACGTGATCCAAACCAGAAAAAACCCAGGATCCGTTCAACAAGTATGTGAAGAATGCGAAAGTATGTGTTTGATGAGTGAAAATCCCAGGCCTAACCTAGACCTAACATGCGTTATCCTCAAAAATATTGATCGAAACCTAGTTTAATCGACTGTTTCAGTGTAGTACCACATTACTACGTGACCCAAACCAGAAAAAACCCAGGATTTGTTCAACAAGTATGTGAAAAACGCGAAAGTATGAGCCTGATGGGGGCAAATCCCAGACCTATCCCAGACCTAACTTGCGTTGTCCTCTAAGATATTGATGGAAATCAGGTTTAATTGACTGGTTCAGTGTTGTACTTCATTACTACGTGATGCAATCCAGAAAAAGCCCAGGATCTAGCCATCAAGTATGAGAAATATGCGAAAGAATGAGCCTGATGAGAGCAAATCCCAGACCTAACCTAGACCTAACATGAATTATTCTCTAAAATATTGATCGAAACCAGGTTTAATTGACTGTTTCAGTGTGGTCCCACATTACTACGTGATCCATACCAGAAAAAACCCAGGATCCGTTCAACAAGTATGTGAAGAATGCGAAAGTATGTGTCTGATGAGTGAAAATCCCAGGCCTAACCTAGACCTAACATGCGTTATCCTCAAAAATATTGATCGAAACCTGGTTTAATCGACTGTTTCAGTGTAGTACCACATTACTACGTGACCCAAACCAGAAAAAACCCAGGATCTGTTCAACAAGTATGTGAAAAACGCGAAAGTATGAGCCTGATGGGGGCAAATCCTAGACCTAACCCAGACCTAACATGCGTTATCCTCTAAAATATTTATCAAGACCAGGTTTCATTGAATGTTTCAGTGTGGTTCCACATTACTACGTGATCCAAACCAGTAAAAACCCAGGATCCGTTCAACAAGTATGTGAAGAATGCGGAAGTATGAGTCTGATGAGTGATAATCCCCGGCCTAACCTAGACCTAACATGCGTTATCCTCAAAAATATTGATCGAAACCAGGTTTAATCGACTGTTTCAGTGTGGTACCACACTACTACGTGACTTAAACCGGAAAAAACCCAGGATCTGTTCAACAAGTATGTGAAAAACGCGAAAGTATGAGCCTGATGAGGGCAAATCCCAGTCCTATCCCAGACCTAACTTGCGTTATCCTCAAAAATATTGATCGAAACCTGGTTTAATCGACTGTTTCAGTGTGGTACCACATTACTATGTGATCCAAACCAGAAGATGGCCAGGATCTGGCCAACAAGTATGCGAAAAACGCGAAGGTACGGGCCAGATGAGGAGAAATGCCAGACCTAACCGAGACATAACCGGCGTTGCCCTCTAAAATACTAATCAGAACCAGCTTCTATAGACTGTCTCAGTGTGGTACCACATTACTACGTGATCCAAACCAGAAAAAACCCAGGATCTGGCCAACAACAATGCGAAAAACGCGAAAGTACGAGCCGGATGAGGGCAAATACCAGACCAAACCCAGACATAACTGGCGTCATCCTCCAAAATAGTAATCGCAACCAGGTTCAATTGACTGTTTCGGTGTGGTACCGCGTTACTACGTGATCCAATCCAGAAAAAGGCCAGGATCTGGCCAACAAGTATGCGAAAAATGCGAAACTACGAGCCAGATGAGGGCAAATCCCAGACCTAACCGAGACATAACCGGCGTTATCCTCTAAAATATTAATCGCAACCAGGTTTAATTGACTGTTTCGGTGTGGTACCGCGTTACTACGTGATCCAAACCAGAAAAAGGCCAGGATCTGACCAACAAGTATACGAAAAACGAGAAAGTACGAGCCAGATGAGGGCAAATCCCGGACCTAACCGAGACATAACCGACGTTATCCTGCAAAATAGTAATTGCAACCAGGTTTAATTGACTGTTTCGGTGTGGTACCGCTTTACTACGTGGACCAAACCAGAAAAAGGTCAGGAGCTGGGCAACAAGTGTGCGAATAATGCGAAAGTACGTGCCAGATGAGGGCAAATACCAGACCTAACCCAGACATAACCGGCGTTATCCTCTAAAATATTAATCGCAACCAGTTTAATTGACTGTTTCGGTGTGGACTCTCATGACTACGGGATCCAAAGCAGAAAAAGGCCAGGGTCTGGCCAACGAGTATGCGAAAACCGCGAAAGTATGAGACAGATGATTGCAAATACCAGACCAAACCCAGACATAACCGACGTTATCCTCCAAAATAGTAATCGCAACCAGGTTTAATTGACAGATTCGGTGTGGTACCACATTAGTCCGTGATCCAAACCAGAAAAAGGCTATGATCAGGCCAACAAGTAAGCGAGAAATGCGAAAGTACGAGCCAGATGATTGCAAATACCAGAACTATCCCAGACTTAACCAGCGTTATCCTCTAAAATATTATTCGCAACCAGGTTTAATTCACTGTTTCTGTGTGGTACCACATTACTACGTGGTCCAAGCCAGAAAAAGGCCAGGATCTGGCCAACAAGTATGCGAAAAACGCGAAAGTCCTGGCCAGATGAGGACAAATCCCAGACCTACCCGAGAGATAACAGGCGTTATCCTCTAAAGTATTAATCGCAACCATTTTAATTGACTGTCTCGTTGTGGAACCTCATTACTACGGGATCCAACCAGAAAAAACCCAGGATCTGGCCAACAAGTATGCGAAAATCGCGAAAGTATGAGCCAGATGATTGCAAATACCAGAACTAACCCAGGCATAACCAGCGTTATCCTCTAAAATGCAAAGCGAAACCAGCTTCTATTGACTGTTTCAGTGTGGTACCACATTACTACGTGATCCAAACCAGAGAAGGGCCAGGATCTGGCCAACAAGTATGCGAAAAACGCGAAAGTACGAGCCAGATGAGGACAAATCCCAGACCTACCCGAGACGTAGCCGGCATTATTCTCTAAAATATTAATCGCAACCAGTTTAATTGACTGTATCGGTGTGGAACCTCATTACCACGCCCCCAAAACAGAAAAAACCCAGGATCTGGCAAACAAGTATGCGAAAAACGCGAAAGTACGAGCCAGATGAGGACAAATGCCAGACCTATCCGAGACATAACCGGCGTTATCCTCTAAAATATTAATCGCAACCAGTTTAATTGACTGCTTCGGTGTGGACTCTCATTACTACGGGATCCACAGCAGAAAAAGGCCAGGATCTGGCCAACAAGTATGCGAAAAACGCGAAAGTACGAGCCAGATGAGGACAAATGCCAGACCTATCCGAGACATAACCGGCGTTATCCTCTAAAATATTAATCGCAACCAGTTTAATTGACTGCTTCGGTGTGGACTCTCATTACTACGTGATCCAAACCAGAGAAGGGCCAGGATCTGGCCAACAAGTATGCGAAAAACGCGAAAGTACGAGCCAGATGAGGACAAATCCCAGAGCTACCCGAGACATAACCGGCGTTATCCTCTAAAATATTAATCGCAACCAGGTTTAATTGACTGTTTCGGTGTGGAACCACATTACTACGGGACACAAACCAGAAAAAGGCCTGGATCTGGACAACAAGTATGCGAAAAACGCGAAAGTACGAGCCGGATGAGGACAAATCCCAGACCTACCCGAGACATAACCGGCGTTATTCTCTAAAATATTAATCGCAACAAGTTTAATTGACTGTTTCGGTGTGGAACCTCATTACTACGTGATCCAAAACAGAAAAAACCCAGGATCTGGCCAACAAGTATGCGAAAAACGCGAAAGTATGAGCCAGATGGTTGCAAATACCAGACCAAACGCAGACATAACCGACGTTATCCTCCAAAATAGTAATCGCAACCAGGTTTAATTGACTGTTTCGGTGTGGTACCGCGTTACTACGTGATCCAAACCAGAAAAAGGCCAGGATCTGGCCAACAAGTATACGAATAATGCGAAAGTACGTGCCAGATGATGGCGAATAACAGACCTAACCCAGACATAACCGGCGTTATCCTCTAAAGTATTAATCGCAACCAGTTTTAATTGACTGTTTCGGTGTGGAACCTCATTACTACGGGATCCAAAACAGAAAAAACCCAGGATCTGGCCAACAAGTATGCGAAAAACGCGAAAGTATGTGCCAGATGGTTGCAAATACCAGACCAAACACAGACATAACCGACGTTATCCTCCAAAATAGTAATCGCAACCAGGTTTAATTGACTGTTTCGGTGTGGTACCGCATTACTACGTGATCCAATCCAGAAAAAGGCCAGGATCTGGACAACAAGTATGCGAAAACCGCGAAGGTATGAGCCAGATGATTGCAAATACCAGAACTAACCCAGGCATAGCCAGCGTTATCCTCTAAAATACAAAGCGAAACCAGCTTCTATTGACTGTTTCAGTGTGGTACCACATTACTACGTGATCCAAACCAGGGAAGGGCCAGGATCTGGCCAACAAGTATGCGAAAAACGCGAAAGTACGAGACAGATGAGGACAAATCCCAGACCTACCCGAGACGTAGCCGGCGTTATTCTCTAAAATATTAATCGCAACCAGTTTAATTGACTGTTTCGGTGTGGAACCTCATTACAACGGGACCCAAAACAGAAAAAACCCAGGATCTGGCCAACAAGTATGCGAAAAACGCGAAAGTATGAGCCAGATGATTGCAAATACCAGAACTAACCCAGGCATAACCAGTGTTATCCTCTAAAATACAAAGCGAAACCAGCTTCTATTGACTGTTTCAGTGTGGTACCACATTACTACCTGATCCAAACCAGAGAAGGGCCAGGATCTGGCCAACAAGTATGCGAAAAACGCGAAAGTACGAGCTAGATGAGGACAAATCCCAGACCTACCCAAGACGTAGCCGGCGTTATTCTCTAAAATATTAATCGCAACCAGATTAATTGACTGTTTCGGTGTGGAACCTCATTACTACGGGATCCAAAACAGAAAAAACCCAGGATCTGGCCAACAAGTATGCGAAAAACGCGAAAGTATGAGCCAGATGGTTGCAAATACCAGACCAAACACAGACATAACCGACGTTATCCTCCAAAATAGTAATCGCAACCAGGTTTAATTGACTGTTTCGGTGTGGTACCGCGTTGCTACGTGATCCAAACCAGAAAAAGGCCAGGATCTGGCCAACAAGTATACGAATAATGCGAAAGTACGTGCCAGATGATGGCGAATACCAGACCTAACCCAGACATAACCGGCGTAATCCTCTGAAATATTAATCGCAACCAGGTTTAATTGACTGTTTCGGTGTGGAACCACATTACTACGGGACCCAAACCAGAAAAAGGCCTGGATCTGGCCAACAAGTATGCGAAAAACGCGAAAGTACGAGCCAGATGGTTGCAAATACCAGACCAAACACAGACATAACCGACGTTATCCTCCAAAATAGTAATCGCAACCAGGTTTAATTGACTGTTTCGGTGTGGTACCGCATTACTACGTGATCCAATCCAGAAAAAGGCCAGGATCTGGACAACAAGTATGCGAAAACCGCGAAGGTATGAGCCAGATGATTGCAAATACCAGAACTAACCCAGGCATAGCCAGCGTTATCCTCTAAAATACAAAGCGAAACCAGCTTCTATTGACTGTTTCAGTGTGGTACCACATTACTACGTGATCCAAACCAGGGAAGGGCCAGGATCTGGCCAACAAGTATGCGAAAAACGCGAAAGTACGAGACAGATGAGGACAAATCCCAGACCTACCCGAGACGTAGCCGGCGTTATTCTCTAAAATATTAATCGCAACCAGTTTAATTGACTGTTTCGGTGTGGAACCTCATTACAACGGGACCCAAAACAGAAAAAACCCAGGATCTGGCCAACAAGTATGCGAAAAACGCGAAAGTATGAGCCAGATGATTGCAAATACCAGAACTAACCCAGGCATAACCAGCGTTATCCTCTAAAATACAAAGCGAAACCAGCTTCTATTGACTGTTTCAGTGTGGTACCACATTACTACCTGATCCAAACCAGAGAAGGGCCAGGATCTGGCCAACAAGTATGCGAAAAACGCGAAAGTACGAGCTAGATGAGGACAAATCCCAGACCTACCCAAGAAGTAGCCGGCGTTATTCTCTAAAATATTAATCGCAACCAGATTAATTGACTGTTTCGGTGTGGAACCTCATTACTACGGGATCCAAAACAGAAAAAACCCAGGATCTGGCCAACAAGTATGCGAAAAACGCGAAAGTATGAGCCAGATGGTTGCAAATACCAGACCAAACACAGACATAACCGACGTTATCCTCCAAAATAGTAATCGCAACCAGGTTTAATTGACTGTTTCGGTGTGGTACCGCGTTGCTACGTGATCCAAACCAGAAAAAGGCCAGGATCTGGCCAACAAGTATACGAATAATGCGAAAGTACGTGCCAGATGATGGCGAATACCAGACCTAACTCAGACATAACCGGCGTAATCCTCTGAAATATTAATCGCAACCAGGTTTAATTGACTGTTTCGGTGTGGAACCACATTACTACGGGACCCAAACCAGAAAAAGGCCTGGATCTGGCCAACAAGTATGCGAAAAACGCGAAAGTACGAGCCAGATGAGGACAAATCCCAGACCAACCCGAGACATAACCGGCGTTATTCTCTAAAATATTAATCGCAACCAGTTTAATTGACTGTTTCGGTGTGGAACCTCATTACTACGTGATCCAAAACAGAAAAAACCCAGGATCTGGCCAACAAGTATGCGAAAAACGCGGAAGTATGCGCCAGATGGTTGCAAATACCAGACCAAACACAGACATAACCGACGTTATCCTCCAAAATAGTAATCGCAACCAGGTTTAATTGACTGTTTCGGTGTGGTACCGCGTTACTACGTGATCCAAACCAGAAAAAGGCCAGGATCTGGCCAACAAGTATACGAATAATGCGAAAGTACGTGCCAGATGATGGCGAATACCAGACCTAACCCAGACATAACCGGCGTTATCCTCTAAAATATTAATCGCAACCAGTTTTAATTGACTGTTTCGGTGTGGAACCTCATTACTACGGGATCCAAAACAGAAAAAACCCAGGATCTGGCCAACAAGTATGCGAAAAACGCGAAAGTATGTGCCAGATGGTTGCAAATACCAGACCAAACACAGACATAACCGACGTTATCCTCCAAAATAGTAATCGCAACCAGGTTTAATTGACTGTTTCGGTGTGGTACCGCATTACTACGTGATCCAATCCAGAAAAAGGCCAGGATCTGGACAACAAGTATGCGAAAACCGCGAAGGTATGAGCCAGATGATTGCAAATACCAGAACTAACCCAGGCATAGCCAGCGTTATCCTCTAAAATACAAAGCGAAACCAGCTTCTATTGACTGTTTCAGTGTGGTACCACATTACTACGTGATCCAAACCAGAGAAGGGCCAGGATCTGGCCAACAAGTATGCGAAAAACGCGAAAGTACGAGACAGATGAGGACAAATCCCAGACCTACCCGAGACGTAGCCGGCGTTATTCTCTAAAATATTAATCGCAACCAGTTTAATTGACTGTTTCGGTGTGGAACCTCATTACAACGGGACCCAAAACAGAAAAAACCCAGGATCTGGCCAACAAGTATGCGAAAAACGCGAAAGTATGAGCCAGATGATTGCAAATACCAGAACTAACCCAGGCATAACCAGCGTTATCCTCTAAAATACAAAGCGAAACCAGCTTCTATTGACTGTTTCAGTGTGGTACCACATTACTACCTGATCCAAACCAGAGAAGGGCCAGGATCTGGCCAACAAGTATGCGAAAAACGCGAAAGTACGAGCTAGATGAGGACAAATCCCAGACCTACCCAAGACGTAGCCGGCGTTATTCTCTAAAATATTAATCGCAACCAGATTAATTGACTGTTTCGGTGTGGAACCTCATTACTACGGGACCGGAAACAGAAAAAACCCAGGATCTGGCCAACAAGTATGCGAAAAACGCGAAAGTATGAGCCAGATGATTGCAAATACCAGACCTAACCCAGACATAACCGGCATTATCCTCTAAAATATTAATCGCAACCAGTTTAATTGACTGTTTCGGTGTGGACTCGCATTACTACGGGATCCGAAGCAGAAAAAGGCCAGGATCTGGCCCACAAGTATGCGAAAAACGCGAAAGTACGAGCCAGATGAGGACAAATGCCAGACCTAACCGAGACATAACCGGCGTTATCCTCTAAAATATTAATCGCAACCAGGTTTAATTGACTGTTTCTGTGTGGAACCACATTACTACGGGATCCAAACCAGAAAAAGGCCAGGATCTGGCCAACAAGTATGCGAAAAACGCGAAAGTACGAGCCAGATGAGGACAAATCCCAGACCTACCCGAGACATAACCGGCGTTATTCTCTAAAATATTAATCGAAACCAGGTTTAATGGACTGTTTCAGTTTGGTACCACATTACTACGTGATCCAAACCAGAAAAAAACCCAGGATCTTGTCAACGAGTATGTGAAGTGTGCGAAAGTATGAGTCTGATGAGGGCTAATCCCAGACCTATCCCAGACCTAACTTGCGTTATCCTGTAAAATAGTGATCGAAACCAGGTTTAATTGACTGTTTTAGTTTTGGTACCACTTTACTACGTGATCCAAAGCAGAAAAAACACTCGATCAGGTCAACATGCATGTTAAAACTGCGAAAGTATGACCCTGATGAGGGCAAATCCCAGGCCTAACCTAGGCCTAACATGCGTTACCTTCTAAAATATTGAGCGAAACCAGGTTTTATTGACTGTTTCAGTGTAGTACCACATTACTACGTGATCCAAACCAGAAAAAGCCAGGGATCTGTTCAACAAGTATGTGAAGAACGCGAAAATATGAACCTGATGAGGGCAGATCCCAAACCTAACCTAGACCTAACATGAGTTATTCTCTAAAATATTGATCGAAACCAGGTTTAATGGACTGTTTCAGTGTGGTACCACATTACTACGTGATCCAAACCAGAAAAAAACCCAGGATCTTGTCAACGAGTATGTGAAGTGTGCGAAAGTATGAGTCTGATGAGGGCTAATCCCAGACCTATCCCAGACCTAACTTGCGTTATCCTCTAAAATAGTGATCGAAACCAGGTTTAGTTGACTGTTTTAGTTGTGGTACCACTTTACTACGTGATCCAAAGCAGAAAAAACACTCGATCAGGTCAACATGCATGTTAAAACTGCGAAAGTATGACCCTGATGAGGGCAAATCCCAGGCCTAACCTAGGCCTAACATGCGTTATCTTCTAAAATATTGATCGAAACCTGGTTTAATCGACTGTTTCAGTGTGGTACCACATTACTACGTGATCCAAACCAGAAAAAGCCAGGGATCTGTTCAACAAGTATGTGAAGAACGCGAAAATATGAACCTGATGAGGGCAGATCCCAGACCTAACCTAGACCTAACATGAGTTATTCTCTAAAATATTGATCGAAACCAGGTTTAATGGACTGTTTCAGTTTGGTACCACATTACTACGTGATCCAAACCAGAAAAAAACCCAGGATCTTGTCAACGAGTATGTGAAGTGTGCGAAAGTATGAGTCTGATGAGGGCTAATCCCAGACCTATCCCAGACCTAACTTGCGTTATCCTGTAAAATAGTGATCGAAACCAGGTTT
Organism: Colletes latitarsis; assembly: GCF_051014445.1. NCBI lineage: Eukaryota > Metazoa > Arthropoda > Insecta > Hymenoptera > Colletidae > Colletes > Colletes latitarsis. The sequence continues at coordinate 3,310,434 of NW_027488379.1, read as the reverse complement.
AATTGACTGTTTTAGTTTTGGTACCACTTTACTACGTGATCCAAAGCAGAAAAAACACTCGATCAGGTCAACATGCATGTTAAAACTGCGAAAGTATGACCCTGATGAGGGCAAATCCCAGGCCTAACCTAGGCCTAACATGCGTTACCTTCTAAAATATTGAGCGAAACCAGGTTTTATTGACTGTTTCAGTGTAGTACCACATTACTACGTGATCCAAACCAGAAAAAGCCAGGGATCTGTTCAACAAGTATGTGAAGAACGCGAAAATATGAACCTGATGAGGGCAGATCCCAAACCTAGCCTAGACCTAACATGAGTTATTCTCTAAAATATTGATCGAAACCAGGTTTAATGGACTGTTTCAGTGTGGTACCACATTACTACGTGATCCAAACCAGAAAAAAACCCAGGATCTTGTCAACGAGTATGTGAAGTGTGCGAAAGTATGAGTCTGATGAGGGCTAATCCCAGACCTATCCCAGACCTAACTTGCGTTATCCTCTAAAATAGTGATCGAAACCAGGTTTAGTTGACTGTTTTAGTTGTGGTACCACTTTACTACGTGATCCAAAGCAGAAAAAACACTCGATCAGGTCAACATGCATGTTAAAACTGCGAAAGTATGACCCTGATGAGGGCAAATCCCAGGCCTAACCTAGGCCTAACATGCGTTATCTTCTAAAATATTGAGCGAAACCAGGTTTAATTGACTGTTTCAGTGTAGTACCACATTACTACGTGATCCAATCCAGAAATAGCCCAGGATCTAGCCATGAAGTATGAGAAATATGCGAAAATATGAACCTGATGAGGGCAGATCCCAGACCTAACCTAGACCTAACATGAGTTATTGTGTAAAATATTGATCGAAACCAGGTTTAATGGAATGTTTCAGTGTGGTACCACATTACTACGTGATCCAATCCAGAAATAGCCCAGGATCTAGCCATGAAGTATGAAAAATATGCGAAAGTATGAGCCTGATGAGGGCAAATCCTAGACCTAACCCAGACCTAACATACGGTGTCCTCTAAAATATTTATCAAGACCAGGTTTAATTGATTGTTTCAGTGTGGTCCCACATTACTACGTGATCCAAACCAGCAAAACCCAGGATCCGCTCAACAAGTGTGTGAAGAATGCGAAAGTATGAGTCGGATGAGTGAAAATCCCAGGCCTAACCTAGACCTAACATGCGTTACCCTCTAAAATATTTATAAAGACCTTGTTTAATTGATTGTTTCAGTGTGGTTCCACATTACTACGTGATCCAAACCAGAAAAAAACCCAGGATCCGTTCAACAAGTATGTGAAGAATGCGAAAGTATGAGTCTGATGAGTGAAAATCCCAGACCTAACCTAGACCTAACATGCGTTATCCTCTAAAATATTGATCCAAACCAGGTTTAATGGACTGTTTCAGTGTGGTACCACACTACTACGTGATCCAAACCAGAAAATACCCAGGATCTGTTCGACAAGTATGTGAAAAACGCGAAAGTATGAGCCTGATGAGGGCAAATCCCAGACCTATCCCAGACCTAACTTGCGTTGTCCTCTAAGATATTGATGGAAATCAGGTTTAATTGACTGGTTCAGTGTTGTACTTCATTACTACGTGATGCAATCCAGAAAAAGCCCAGGATCTAGCCATCAAGTATGAGAAATATGCGAAAGAATGAGCCTGATGAGAGCAAATCCCAGACCTAACCTAGACCTAACATGAATTATTCTCTAAAATATTGATCGAAACCAGGTTTAATTGACTGTTTCAGTGTGGTCCCACATTACTACGTGATCCAAACCAGAAAAAACCCAGGATCCGTTCAACAAGTATGTGAAGAATGCGAAAGTATGTGTTTGATGAGTGAAAATCCCAGGCCTAACCTAGACCTAACATGCGTTATCCTCAAAAATATTGATCGAAACCTGGTTTAATCGACTGTTTCAGTGTAGTACCACATTACTACGTGACCCAAACCAGAAAAAACCCAGGATTTGTTCAACAAGTATGTGAAAAACGCGAAAGTATGAGCCTGATGGGGGCAAATCCCAGACCTATCCCAGACCTAACTTGCGTTGTCCTCTAAGATATTGATGGAAATCAGGTTTAATTGACTGGTTCAGTGTTGTACTTCATTACTACGTGATGCAATCCAGAAAAAGCCCAGGATCTAGCCATCAAGTATGAGAAATATGCGAAAGAATGAGCCTGATGAGAGCAAATCCCAGACCTAACCTAGACCTAACATGAATTATTCTCTAAAATATTGATCGAAACCAGGTTTAATTGACTGTTTCAGTGTGGTCCCACATTACTACGTGATCCATACCAGAAAAAACCCAGGATCCGTTCAACAAGTATGTGAAGAATGCGAAAGTATGTGTCTGATGAGTGAAAATCCCAGGCCTAACCTAGACCTAACATGCGTTATCCTCAAAAATATTGATCGAAACCTGGTTTAATCGACTGTTTCAGTGTAGTACCACATTACTACGTGACCCAAACCAGAAAAAACCCAGGATCTGTTCAACAAGTATGTGAAAAACGCGAAAGTATGAGCCTGATGGGGGCAAATCCTAGACCTAACCCAGACCTAACATGCGTTATCCTCTAAAATATTTATCAAGACCAGGTTTCATTGAATGTTTCAGTGTGGTTCCACATTACTACGTGATCCAAACCAGTAAAAACCCAGGATCCGTTCAACAAGTATGTGAAGAATGCGGAAGTATGAGTCTGATGAGTGATAATCCCCGGCCTAACCTAGACCTAACATGCGTTATCCTCAAAAATATTGATCGAAACCAGGTTTAATCGACTGTTTCAGTGTGGTACCACACTACTACGTGACTTAAACCGGAAAAAACCCAGGATCTGTTCATCAAGTATGTGAAAAACGCGAAGGTATGAGCCTGATGAGGGCAAATCCCAGTCCTATCCCAGACCTAACTTGCGTTATCCTCAAAAATATTGATCGAAACCTGGTTTAATCGACTGTTTCAGTGTGGTACCACATTACTATGTGATCCAAACCAGAAGATGGCCAGGATCTGGCCAACAAGTATGCGAAAAACGCGAAGGTACGAGCCAGATGAGGAGAAATGCCAGACCTAACCGAGACATAACCGGCGTTGCCCTCTAAAATACTAATCAGAACCAGCTTCTATAGACTGTCTCAGTGTGGTACCACATTACTACGTGATCCAAACCAGAAAAAACCCAGGATCTGGCCAACAACAATGCGAAAAACGCGAAAGTACGAGCCGGATGAGGGCAAATACCAGACCAAACCCAGACATAACTGGCGTCATCCTCCAAAATAGTAATCGCAACCAGGTCCAATTGACTGTTTCGGTGTTGTACCGCGTTACTACGTGATTCAATCCAGAAAAAGGCCAGGATCTGGCCAACAAGTATGCGAAAAATGCGAAACTACGAGCCAGATGAGGGCAAATCCCAGACCTAACCGAGACATAACCGGCGTTATCCTCTAAAATATTAATCGCAACCAGGTTTAATTGACTGTTTCGGTGTGGTACCGCGTTACTACGTGATCCAAACCAGAAAAAGGCCAGGATCTGACCAACAAGTATACGAAAAACGAGAAAGTACGAGCCAGATGAGGGCAAATCCCAGACCTAACCGAGACATAACCGACGTTATCCTGCAAAATAGTAATTGCAACCAGGTTTAATTGACTGTTTCGGTGTGGTACCGCTTTACTGCGTGGACCAAACCAGAAAAAGGTCAGGAGCTGGGCAACAAGTGTGCGAATAATGCGAAAGTACGTGCCAGATGAGGGCAAATACCAGACCTAACCCAGACATAACCGGCGTTATCCTCTAAAATATTAATCGCAACCAGTTTAATTGACTGTTTCGGTGTGGACTCTCATGACTACGGGATCCAAAGCAGAAAAAGGCCAGGGTCTGGCCAACGAGTATGCGAAAACCGCGAAAGTATGAGACAGATGATTGCAAATACCAGACCAAACCCAGACATAACCGACGTTATCCTCCAAAATAGTAATCGCAACCAGGTTTAATTGACAGATTCGGTGTGGTACCACATTAGTCCGTGATCCAAACCAGAAAATGGCTATGATCAGGCCAACAAGTAAGCGAGAAATGCGAAAGTACGAGCCAGATGATTGCAAATACCAGAACTATCCCAGACTTAACCAGCGTTATCCTCTAAAATATTATTCGCAACCAGGTTTAATTCACTGTTTCTGTGTGGTACCACATTACTACGTGGTCCAAGCCAGAAAAAGGCCAGGATCTGGCCAACAAGTATGCGAAAAACGCGAAAGTCCTGGCCAGATGAGGACAAATCCCAGACCTACCCGAGAGATAACAGGCGTTATCCTCTAAAGTATTAATCGCAACCACTTTAATTGACTGTCTCGTTGTGGAACCTCATTACTACGGGATCCAAACCAGAAAAAACCCAGGATCTGGACAACAAGTATGCGAAAATCGCGAAAGTATGAGCCAGATGATTGCAAATACCAGAACTAACCCAGGCATAACCAGCGTTATCCTCTAAAATGCAAAGCGAAACCAGCTTCTATTGACTGTTTCAGTGTGGTACCACATTACTACGTGATCCAAACCAGAGAAGGGCCAGGATCTGGCCAACAAGTATGCGAAAAACGCGAAAGTACGAGCCAGATGAGGACAAATCCCAGACCTACCCGAGACGTAGCCGGCATTATTCTCTAAAATATTAATCGCAACCAGTTTAATTGACTGTTTCGGTGTGGAACCTCATTACCACGCCCCCAAAACAGAAAAAACCCAGGATCTGGCAAACAAGTATGCGAAAAACGCGAAAGTACGAGCCAGATGAGGACAAATGCCAGACCTATCCGAGACATAACCGGCGTTATCCTCTAAAATATTAATCGCAACCAGTTTAATTGACTGCTTCGGTGTGGACTCTCATTACTACGGGATCCACAGCAGAAAAAGGCCAGGATCTGGCCAACAAGTATGCGAAAAACGCGAAAGTACGAGCCAGATGAGGACAAATGCCAGACCTATCCGAGACATAACCGGCGTTATCCTCTAAAATATTAATCGCAACCAGTTTAATTGACTGCTTCGGTGTGGACTCTCATTACTACGTGATCCAAACCAGAGAAGGGCCAGGATCTGGCCAACAAGTATGCGAAAAACGCGAAAGTACGAGCCAGATGAGGACAAATGCCAGACCTATCCGAGACATAACCGGCGTTATCCTCTAAAATATTAATCGCAACCAGTTTAATTGACTGCTTCGGTGTGGACTCTCATTACTACGGGATCCACAGCAGAAAAAGGCCAGGATCTGGCCAACAAGTATGCGAAAAACGCGAAAGTACGAGCCAGATGAGGACAAATCCCAGACCTAACCGAGACATAACCGGCGTTATCCTCTAAAATATTAATCCGAACCAGGTTTTGTTTCGGTGTGGTACCGCGTTACTACGGGATCCAAACTAGAAAAAGGCCAGGATCTGGCCAACAAGTATGCGAAAAACGCGAAAGTACGAGCCAGATGAGGACAAATCCCAGACCTAACCGAGACATAACCGGCGTTATCCTCTAAAATATTAATCCGAACCAGGTTTTGTTTCGGTGTGGTACCGCGTTACTACGGGATCCAAACTAGAAAAAGGCCAGGATCTGGCCAACAAGTATGCGAAAAACGCGAAAGTATGTGCCAGATGGTTGCAAATACCAGACCAAACACAGACATAACCGACGTTATCCTCCAAAATAGTAATCGCAACCAGGTTTAATTGACTGTTTCGGTGTGGTACCGCATTACTACGTGATCCAATCCAGAAAAAGGCCAGGATCTGGACAACAAGTATGCGAAAACCGCGAAGGTATGAGCCAGATTATTGCAAATACCAGAACTAACCCAGGCATAGCCAGCGTTATCCTCTAAAATACAAAGTGAAACCAGCTTCTATTGACTGTTTCAGTGTGGTACCACATTACTACGTGATCCAAACCAGGGAAGGGCCAGGATCTGGCCAACAAGTATGCGAAAAACGCGAAAGTACGAGACAGATGAGGACAAATCCCAGACCTACCCGAGACGTAGCCGGCGTTATTCTCTAAAATATTAATCGCAACCAGTTTAATTGACTGTTTCGGTGTGCAACCTCATTACAACGGGACCCAAAACAGAAAAAACCCAGGATCTGGCCAACAAGTATGCGAAAAACGCGAAAGTATGAGCCAGATGATTGCAAATACCAGAACTAACCCAGGCATAACCAGCGTTATCCTCTAAAATACAAAGCGAAACCAGCTTCTATTGACTGTTTCAGTGTGGTACCACATTACTACCTGATCCAAACCAGAGAAGGGCCAGGATCTGGCCAACAAGTATGCGAAAAACGCGAAAGTACGAGCTAGATGAGGACAAATCCCAGACCTACCCAAGACGTAGCCGGCGTTATTCTCTAAAATATTAATCGCAACCAGATTAATTGACTGTTTCGGTGTGGAACCTCATTACTACGGGATCCAAAACAGAAAAAACCCAGGATCTGGCCAACAAGTATGCGAAAAACGCGAAAGTATGAGCCAGATGGTTGCAAATACCAGACCAAACACAGACATAACCGACGTTATCCTCCAAAATAGTAATCGCAACCAGGTTTAATTGACTGTTTCGGTGTGGTACCGCGTTGCTACGTGATCCAAACCAGAAAAAGGCCAGGATCTGGCCAACAAGTATACGAATAATGCGAAAGTACGTGCCAGATGATGGCGAATACCAGACCTAACCCAGACATAACCGGCGTAATCCTCTGAAATATTAATCGCAACCAGGTTTAATTGACTGTTTCGGTGTGGAACCACATTACTACGGGACCCAAACCAGAAAAAGGCCTGGATCTGGCCAACAAGTATGCGAAAAACGCGAAAGTACGAGCCAGATGAGGACAAATCCCAGACCTACCCGAGACATAACCGGCGTTATTCTCTAAAATATTAATCGCAACCAGTTTAATTGACTGTTTCGGTGTGGAACCTCATTACTACGTGATCCAAAACAGAAAAAACCCAGGATCTGGCCAACAAGTATGCGAAAAACGCGGAAGTATGAGCCAGATGGTTGCAAATACCAGACCAAACACAGACATAACCGACGTTATCCTCCAAAATAGTAATCGCAACCAGGTTTAATTGACTGTTTCGGTGTGGTACCGCGTTACTGCGTGATCCAAACCAGAAAAAGGCCAGGATCTGGCCAACAAGTATACGAATAATGCGAAAGTACGTGCCAGATGATGGCGAATACCAGACCTAACCCAGACATAACCGGCGTTATCCTCTAAAATATTAATCGCAACCAGTTTTAATTGACTGTTTCGGTGTGGAACCTCATTACTACGGGATCCAAAACAGAAAAAACCCAGGATCTGGCCAACAAGTATGCGAAAAACGCGAAAGTATGTGCCAGATGGTTGCAAATACCAGACCAAACACAGACATAACCGACGTTGTCCTCCAAAATAGTAATCGCAACCAGGTTTAATTGACTGTTTCGGTGTGGTACCGCATTACTACGTGATCCAATCCAGAAAAAGGCCAGGATCTGGACAACAAGTATGCGAAAACCGCGAAGGTATGAGCCAGATGATTGCAAATACCAGAACTAACCCAGGCATAGCCAGCGTTATCCTCTAAAATACAAAGCGAAACCAGCTTCTATTGACTGTTTCAGTGTGGTACCACATTACTACGTGATCCAAACCAGAGAAGGGCCAGGATCTGGCCAACAAGTATGCGAAAAACGCGAAAGTACGAGACAGATGAGGACAAATCCCAGACCTACCCGAGACGTAGCCGGCGTTATTCTCTAAAATATTAATCGCAACCAGTTTAATTGACTGTTTCGGTGTGGAACCTCATTACAACGGGACCCAAAACAGAAAAAACCCAGGATCTGGCCAACAAGTATGCGAAAAACGCGAAAGTATGAGCCAGATGATTGCAAATACCAGACCAAACCCAGACATAACCGACGTTATCCTCCAAAATAGTAATCGCAACCTGGTTTAATTGACTGTTTCGGTGTGGTACCGCGTTACTACGTGATCCAAACCAGAAAAAGGCCAGGATCTAGCCAACAAGTATGTGAATAATGCGAAAGTACGTGCCAGGTGAGGGCAAATACCAGACCTAACCCAGACATAACCGGCATTATCCTCTAAAATATTAATCGCAACCAGTTTAATTGACTGTTTCGGTGTGGACTCGCATTACTACGGGATCCGAAGCAGAAAAAGGCCAGGATCTGGCCCACAAGTATGCGAAAAACGCGAAAGTACGAGCCAGATGAGGACAAATGCCAGACCTAACCGAGACATAACCGGCGTTATCCTCTAAAATATTAATCGCAACCAGGTTTAATTGACTGTTTCTGTGTGGAACCACATTACTACGGGATCCAAACCAGAAAAAGGCCAGGATCTGGCCAACAAGTATGCGAAAAACGCGAAAGTACGAGCCAGATGAGGACAAATCCCAGACCTACCCGAGACATAACCGGCGTTATTCTCTAAAATATTAATCGCAACCAGTTTAATTGACTGTTTCGGTGTGGAACCTCATTACTACGGGATCCAAAACAGAAAAAACCCAGGATCTGGCCAACAATTGTGCGAAAAACGCAAAAGTATGAGCCAGATGATTGCAAATACCAGACCAAACACAGACATAACCGACGTTATCCTCCAAAATAGTAATCGCAACCAGGTTTAATTGCCTGTTTCGGTGTGGTACCGCGTTACTACGTGATCCAAACCAGAGAAAGCCCAGGATCTGGCCAACAAGTATACGAATAATGCGAAAGTACGTGCCAGATGAGGGCAAATACCAGACCTAACCCAGACATAACCGGCGTTATCCTCTAAAATATTAATCGCAACCAGTTTTAATTGACTGTTTCGGTGTGGAACCTCATTACTACGGGATCCAAAACAGAAAAAGCCCAGGATCGGGCCAACAAGTATGCGAAAAACGCGAATGTATGAGCCAGATGGTTGCAAATACCAGACCAAACACAGACATAACCGACGTTATCCTCCAAAATAGTAATCGCAACCAGGTTTAATTGACTGTTTCGGTGTGGTACCGCATTACTACGTGATCCAATCCAGAAAAAGGCCAGGATCTGGACAACAAGTATGCGAAAACCGCGAAGGTATGAGCCAGATGATTGCAAATACCAGAACTAACCCAGGCATAGCCAGCGTTATCCTCTAAAATACAAAGCGAAACCAGCTTCTATTGACTGTTTCAGTGTGGTACCACATTACTACGTGATCCAAACCAGAGAAGGGCCAGGATCTGGCCAACAAGTATGCGAAAAACGCGAAAGTACGAGACAGATGAGGACAAATCCCAGACCTACCCGAGACGTAGCCGGCGTTATTCTCTAAAATATTAATCGCAACCAGTTTAATTGACTGTTTCGGTGTGGAACCTCATTACAACGGGACCCAAAACAGAAAAAACCCAGGATCTGGCCAACAAGTATGCGAAAAACGCGAAAGTATGAGCCAGATGATTGCAAATACCAGAACTAACCCAGGCATAACCAGCGTTATCCTCTAAAATACAAAGCGAAACCAGCTTCTATTGACTGTTTCAGTGTGGTACCACATTACTACCTGATCCAAACCAGAGAAGGGCCAGGATCTGGCCAACAAGTATGCGAAAAACGCGAAAGTACGAGCTAGATGAGGACAAATCCCAGACCTACCCAAGACGTAGCCGGCGTTATTCTCTAAAATATTAATCGCAACCAGATTAATTGACTGTTTCGGTGTGGAACCTCATTACTACGGGACCGGAAACAGAAAAAACCCAGGATCTGGCCAACAAGTATGCGAAAAACGCGAAAGTATGAGCCAGATGATTGCAAATACCAGACCTAACCCAGACATAACCGGCATTATCCTCTAAAATATTAATCGCAACCAGTTTAATTGACTGTTTCGGTGTGGACTCGCATTACTACGGGATCCGAAGCAGAAAAAGGCCAGGATCTGGCCCACAAGTATGCGAAAAACGCGAAAGTACGAGCCAGATGAGGACAAATGCCAGACCTAACCGAGACATAACCGGCGTAATCCTCTAAAATATTAATCGCAACCAGGTTTAATTGACTGTTTCTGTGTGGAACCACATTACTACGGGATCCAAACCAGAAAAAGGCCAGGATCTGGCCAACAAGTATGCGAAAAACGCGAAAGTACGAGCCAGATGAGGACAAATCCCAGACCTACCCGAGACATAACCGGCGTTATTCTCTAAAATATTAATCGAAACCAGGTTTAATGGACTGTTTCAGTTTGGTACCACATTACTACGTGATCCAAACCAGAAAAAAACCCAGGATCTTGTCAACGAGTATGTGAAGTGTGCGAAATTATGAGTCTGATGAGGGCTAATCCCAGACCTATCCCAGACCTAACTTGCGTTATCCTGTAAAATAGTGATCGAAACCAGGTTTAATTGACTGTTTTAGTTTTGGTACCACTTTACTACGTGATCCAAAGCAGAAAAAACACTCGATCAGGTCAACATGCATGTTAAAACTGCGAAAGTATGACCCTGATGAGGGCAAATCCCAGGCCTAACCTAGGCCTAACATGCGTTACCTTCTAAAATATTGAGCGAAACCAGGTTTTATTGACTGTTTCAGTGTAGTACCACATTACTACGTGATCCAAACCAGAAAAAGCCAGGGATCTGTTCAACAAGTATGTGAAGAACGCGAAAATATGAACCTGATGAGGGCAGATCCCAAACCTAACCTAGACCTAACATGAGTTATTCTCTAAAATATTGATCGAAACCAGGTTTAATGGACTGTTTCAGTGTGGTACCACATTACTACGTGATCCAAACCAGAAAAAAACCCAGGATCTTGTCAACGAGTATGTGAAGTGTGCGAAAGTATGAGTCTGAGGAGGGCTAATCCCAGACCTATCCCAGACCTAACTTGCGTTATCCTCTAAAATAGTGATCGAAACCAGGTTTAGTTGACTGTTTTAGTTGTGGTACCACTTTACTACGTGATCCAAAGCAGAAAAAACACTCGATCAGGTCAACATGCATGTTAAAACTGCGAAAGTATGACCCTGATGAGGGCAAATCCCAGGCCTAACCTAGGCCTAACATGCGTTATCTTCTAAAATATTGATCGAAACCTGGTTTAATCGACTGTTTCAGTGTGGTACCACATTACTACGTGATCCAAACCAGAAAAAGCCAGGGATCTGTTCAACAAGTATGTGAAGAACGCGAAAATATGAACCTGATGAGGGCAGATCCCAGACCTAACCTAGACCTAACATGAGTTATTCTCTAAAATATTGATCGAAACCAGGTTTAATGGACTGTTTCAGTTTGGTACCACATTACTACGTGATCCAAACCAGAAAAAAACCCAGGATCTTGTCAACGAGTATGTGAAGTGTGCGAAAGTATGAGTCTGATGAGGGCTAATCCCAGACCTATCCCAGACCTAACTTGCGTTATCCTGTAAAATAGTGATCGAAACCAGGTTTAATTGACTGTTTTAGTTTTGGTACCACTTTACTACGTGATCCAAAGCAGAAAAAACACTCGATCAGGTCAACATGCATGTTAAAACTGCGAAAGTATGACCCTGATGAGGGCAAATCCCAGGCCTAACCTAGGCCTAACATGCGTTACCTTCTAAAATATTGAGCGAAACCAGGTTTTATTGACTGTTTCAGTGTAGTACCACATTACTACGTGATCCAAACCAGAAAAAGCCAGGGATCTGTTCAACAAGTATGTGAAGAACGCGAAAATATGAACCTGATGAGGGCAGATCCCAAACCTAGCCTAGACCTAACATGAGTTATTCTCTAAAATATTGATCGAAACCAGGTTTAATGGACTGTTTCAGTGTGGTACCACATTACTACGTGATCCAAACCAGAAAAAAACCCAGGATCTTGTCAACGAGTATGTGAAGTGTGCGAAAGTATGAGTCTGATGAGGGCTAATCCCAGACCTATCCCAGACCTAACTTGCGTTATCCTCTAAAATAGTGATCGAAACCAGGTTTAGTTGACTGTTTTAGTTGTGGTACCACTTTACTACGTGATCCAAAGCAGAAAAAACACTCGATCAGGTCAACATGCATGTTAAAACTGCGAAAGTATGACCCTGATGAGGGCAAATCCCAGGCCTAACCTAGGCCTAACATGCGTTATCTTCTAAAATATTGAGCGAAACCAGGTTTAATTGACTGTTTCAGTGTAGTACCACATTACTACGTGATCCAATCCAGAAATAGCCCAGGATCTAGCCATGAAGTATGAGAAATATGCGAAAATATGAACCTGATGAGGGCAGATCCCAGACCTAACCTAGACCTAACATGAGTTATTGTGTAAAATATTGATCGAAACCAGGTTTAATGGAATGTTTCAGTGTGGTACCACATTACTACGTGATCCAATCCAGAAATAGCCCAGGATCTAGCCATGAAGTATGAAAAATATGCGAAAGTATGAGCCTGATGAGGGCAAATCCTAGACCTAACCCAGACCTAACATACGGTGTCCTCTAAAATATTTATCAAGACCAGGTTTAATTGATTGTTTCAGTGTGGTCCCACATTACTACGTGATCCAAACCAGCAAAACCCAGGATCCGCTCAACAAGTGTGTGAAGAATGCGAAAGTATGAGTCGGATGAGTGAAAATCCCAGGCCTAACCTAGACCTAACATGCGTTACCCTCTAAAATATTTATAAAGACCTTGTTTAATTGATTGTTTCAGTGTGGTTCCACATTACTACGTGATCCAAACCAGAAAAAAACCCAGGATCCGTTCAACAAGTATGTGAAGAATGCGAAAGTATGAGTCTGATGAGTGAAAATCCCAGACCTAACCTAGACCTAACATGCGTTATCCTCTAAAATATTGATCCAAACCAGGTTTAATGGACTGTTTCAGTGTGGTACCACACTACTACGTGATCCAAACCAGAAAATACCCAGGATCTGTTCGACAAGTATGTGAAAAACGCGAAAGTATGAGCCTGATGAGGGCAAATCCCAGACCTATCCCAGACCTAACTTGCGTTGTCCTCTAAGATATTGATGGAAATCAGGTTTAATTGACTGGTTCAGTGTTGTACTTCATTACTACGTGATGCAATCCAGAAAAAGCCCAGGATCTAGCCATCAAGTATGAGAAATATGCGAAAGAATGAGCCTGATGAGAGCAAATCCCAGACCTAACCTAGACCTAACATGAATTATTCTCTAAAATATTGATCGAAACCAGGTTTAATTGACTGTTTCAGTGTGGTCCCACATTACTACGTGATCCAAACCAGAAAAAACCCAGGATCCGTTCAACAAGTATGTGAAGAATGCGAAAGTATGTGTTTGATGAGTGAAAATCCCAGGCCTAACCTAGACCTAACATGCGTTATCCTCAAAAATATTGATCGAAACCTGGTTTAATCGACTGTTTCAGTGTAGTACCACATTACTACGTGACCCAAACCAGAAAAAACCCAGGATTTGTTCAACAAGTATGTGAAAAACGCGAAAGTATGAGCCTGATGGGGGCAAATCCCAGACCTATCCCAGACCTAACTTGCGTTGTCCTCTAAGATATTGATGGAAATCAGGTTTAATTGACTGGTTCAGTGTTGTACTTCATTACTACGTGATGCAATCCAGAAAAAGCCCAGGATCTAGCCATCAAGTATGAGAAATATGCGAAAGAATGAGCCTGATGAGAGCAAATCCCAGACCTAACCTAGACCTAACATGAATTATTCTCTAAAATATTGATCGAAACCAGGTTTAATTGACTGTTTCAGTGTGGTCCCACATTACTACGTGATCCATACCAGAAAAAACCCAGGATCCGTTCAACAAGTATGTGAAGAATGCGAAAGTATGTGTCTGATGAGTGAAAATCCCAGGCCTAACCTAGACCTAACATGCGTTATCCTCAAAAATATTGATCGAAACCTGGTTTAATCGACTGTTTCAGTGTAGTACCACATTACTACGTGACCCAAACCAGAAAAAACCCAGGATTTGTTCAACAAGTATGTGAAAAACGCGAAAGTATGAGCCTGATGGGGGCAAATCCCAGACCTATCCCAGACCTAACTTGCGTTGTCCTCTAAGATATTGATGGAAATCAGGTTTAATTGACTGGTTCAGTGTTGTACTTCATTACTACGTGATGCAATCCAGAAAAAGCCCAGGATCTAGCCATCAAGTATGAGAAATATGCGAAAGAATGAGCCTGATGAGAGCAAATCCCAGACCTAACCTAGACCTAACATGAATTATTCTCTAAAATATTGATCGAAACCAGGTTTAATTGACTGTTTCAGTGTGGTCCCACATTACTACGTGATCCATACCAGAAAAAACCCAGGATCCGTTCAACAAGTATGTGAAGAATGCGAAAGTATGTGTCTGATGAGTGAAAATCCCAGGCCTAACCTAGACCTAACATGCGTTATCCTCAAAAATATTGATCGAAACCTGGTTTAATCGACTGTTTCAGTGTAGTACCACATTACTACGTGACCCAAACCAGAAAAAACCCAGGATCTGTTCAACAAGTATGTGAAAAACGCGAAAGTATGAGCCTGATGGGGGCAAATCCTAGACCTAACCCAGACCTAACATGCGTTATCCTCTAAAATATTTATCAAGACCAGGTTTCATTGAATGTTTCAGTGTGGTACCACATTACTATGTGATCCAAACCAGAAGATGGCCAGGATCTGGCCAACAAGTATGCGAAAAACGCGAAGGTACGAGCCAGATGAGGAGAAATGCCAGACCTAACCGAGACATAACCGGCGTTGCCCTCTAAAATACTAATCAGAACCAGCTTCTATAGACTGTCTCAGTGTGGTACCACATTACTACGTGATCCAAACCAGAAAAAACCCAGGATCTGGCCAACAACAATGCGAAAAACGCGAAAGTACGAGCCGGATGAGGGCAAATACCAGACCAAACCCAGACATAACTGGCGTCATCCTCCAAAATAGTAATCGCAACCAGGTCCAATTGACTGTTTCGGTGTGGTACCGCGTTACTACGTGATTCAATCCAGAAAAAGGCCAGGATCTGGCCAACAAGTATGCGAAAAATGCGAAACTACGAGCCAGATGAGGGCAAATCCCAGACCTAACCGAGACATAACCGGCGTTATCCTCTAAAATATTAATCGCAACCAGGTTTAATTGACTGTTTCGGTGTGGTACCGCGTTACTACGTGATCCAAACCAGAAAAAGGCCAGGATCTGACCAACAAGTATACGAAAAACGAGAAAGTACGAGCCAGATGAGGGCAAATCCCAGACCTAACCGAGACATAACCGACGTTATCCTGCAAAATAGTAATTGCAACCAGGTTTAATTGACTGTTTCGGTGTGGTACCGCTTTACTACGTGGACCAAACCAGAAAAAGGTCAGGAGCTGGGCAACAAGTGTGCGAATAATGCGAAAGTACGTGCCAGATGAGGGCAAATACCAGACCTAACCCAGACATAACCGGCGTTATCCTCTAAAATATTAATCGCAACCAGTTTAATTGACTGTTTCGGTGTGGACTCTCATGACTACGGGATCCAAAGCAGAAAAAGGCCAGGGTCTGGCCAACGAGTATGCGAAAACCGCGAAAGTATGAGACAGATGATTGCAAATACCAGACCAAACCCAGACATAACCGACGTTATCCTCCAAAATAGTAATCGCAACCAGGTTTAATTGACAGATTCGGTGTGGTACCACATTAGTCCGTGATCCAAACCAGAAAATGGCTATGATCAGGCCAACAAGTAAGCGAGAAATGCGAAAGTACGAGCCAGATGATTGCAAATACCAGAACTATCCCAGACTTAACCAGCGTTATCCTCTAAAATATTATTCGCAACCAGGTTTAATTCACTGTTTCTGTGTGGTACCACATTACTACGTGGTCCAAGCCAGAAAAAGGCCAGGATCTGGCCAACAAGTATGCGAAAAACGCGAAAGTCCTGGCCAGATGAGGACAAATCCCAGACCTACCCGAGAGATAACAGGCGTTATCCTCTAAAGTATTAATCGCAACCACTTTAATTGACTGTCTCGTTGTGGAACCTCATTACTACGGGATCCAAACCAGAAAAAACCCAGGATCTGGACAACAAGTATGCGAAAATCGCGAAAGTATGAGCCAGATGATTGCAAATACCAGAACTAACCCAGGCATAACCAGCGTTATCCTCTAAAATGCAAAGCGAAACCAGCTTCTATTGACTGTTTCAGTGTGGTACCACATTACTACGTGATCCAAACCAGAGAAGGGCCAGGATCTGGCCAACAAGTATGCGAAAAACGCGAAAGTACGAGCCAGATGAGGACAAATCCCAGACCTACCCGAGACGTAGCCGGCATTATTCTCTAAAATATTAATCGCAACCAGTTTAATTGACTGTTTCGGTGTGGAACCTCATTACCACGCCCCCAAAACAGAAAAAACCCAGGATCTGGCAAACAAGTATGCGAAAAACGCGAAAGTACGAGCCAGATGAGGACAAATGCCAGACCTATCCGAGACATAACCGGCGTTATCCTCTAAAATATTAATCGCAACCAGTTTAATTGACTGCTTCGGTGTGGACTCTCATTACTACGGGATCCACAGCAGAAAAAGGCCAGGATCTGGCCAACAAGTATGCGAAAAACGCGAAAGTACGAGCCAGATGAGGACAAATGCCAGACCTATCCGAGACATAACCGGCGTTATCCTCTAAAATATTAATCGCAACCAGTTTAATTGACTGCTTCGGTGTGGACTCTCATTACTACGTGATCCAAACCAGAGAAGGGCCAGGATCTGGCCAACAAGTATGCGAAAAACGCGAAAGTACGAGCCAGATGAGGACAAATGCCAGACCTATCCGAGACATAACCGGCGTTATCCTCTAAAATATTAATCGCAACCAGTTTAATTGACTGCTTCGGTGTGGACTCTCATTACTACGGGATCCACAGCAGAAAAAGGCCAGGATCTGGCCAACAAGTATGCGAAAAACGCGAAAGTACGAGCCAGATGAGGACAAATCCCAGACCTAACCGAGACATAACCGGCGTTATCCTCTAAAATATTAATCCGAACCAGGTTTTGTTTCGGTGTGGTACCGCGTTACTACGGGATCCAAACTAGAAAAAGGCCAGGATCTGGCCAACAAGTATGCGAAAAACGCGAAAGTACGAGCCAGATGAGGACAAATCCCAGACCTAACCGAGACATAACCGGCGTTATCCTCTAAAATATTAATCCGAACCAGGTTTTGTTTCGGTGTGGTACCGCGTTACTACGGGATCCAAACTAGAAAAAGGCCAGGATCTGGCCAACAAGTATGCGAAAACCGCGAAGGTATGAGCCAGATTATTGCAAATACCAGAACTAACCCAGGCATAGCCAGCGTTATCCTCTAAAATACAAAGTGAAACCAGCTTCTATTGACTGTTTCAGTGTGGTACCACATTACTACGTGATCCAAACCAGGGAAGGGCCAGGATCTGGCCAACAAGTATGCGAAAAACGCGAAAGTACGAGACAGATGAGGACAAATCCCAGACCTACCCGAGACGTAGCCGGCGTTATTCTCTAAAATATTAATCGCAACCAGTTTAATTGACTGTTTCGGTGTGCAACCTCATTACAACGGGACCCAAAACAGAAAAAACCCAGGATCTGGCCAACAAGTATGCGAAAAACGCGAAAGTATGAGCCAGATGATTGCAAATACCAGAACTAACCCAGGCATAACCAGCGTTATCCTCTAAAATACAAAGCGAAACCAGCTTCTATTGACTGTTTCAGTGTGGTACCACATTACTACCTGATCCAAACCAGAGAAGGGCCAGGATCTGGCCAACAAGTATGCGAAAAACGCGAAAGTACGAGCTAGATGAGGACAAATCCCAGACCTACCCAAGACGTAGCCGGCGTTATTCTCTAAAATATTAATCGCAACCAGATTAATTGACTGTTTCGGTGTGGAACCTCATTACTACGGGATCCAAAACAGAAAAAACCCAGGATCTGGCCAACAAGTATGCGAAAAACGCGAAAGTATGAGCCAGATGGTTGCAAATACCAGACCAAACACAGACATAACCGACGTTATCCTCCAAAATAGTAATCGCAACCAGGTTTAATTGACTGTTTCGGTGTGGTACCGCGTTGCTACGTGATCCAAACCAGAAAAAGGCCAGGATCTGGCCAACAAGTATACGAATAATGCGAAAGTACGTGCCAGATGATGGCGAATACCAGACCTAACCCAGACATAACCGGCGTAATCCTCTGAAATATTAATCGCAACCAGGTTTAATTGACTGTTTCGGTGTGGAACCACATTACTACGGGACCCAAACCAGAAAAAGGCCTGGATCTGGCCAACAAGTATGCGAAAAACGCGAAAGTACGAGCCAGATGAGGACAAATCCCAGACCTACCCGAGACATAACCGGCGTTATTCTCTAAAATATTAATCGCAACCAGTTTAATTGACTGTTTCGGTGTGGAACCTCATTACTACGTGATCCAAAACAGAAAAAACCCAGGATCTGGCCAACAAGTATGCGAAAAATGCGGAAGTATGAGCCAGATGGTTGCAAATACCAGACCAAACACAGACATAACCGACGTTATCCTCCAAAATAGTAATCGCAACCAGGTTTAATTGACTGTTTCGGTGTGGTACCGCGTTACTGCGTGATCCAAACCAGAAAAAGGCCAGGATCTGGCCAACAAGTATACGAATAATGCGAAAGTACGTGCCAGATGATGGCGAATACCAGACCTAACCCAGACATAACCGGCGTTATCCTCTAAAATATTAATCGCAACCAGTTTTAATTGACTGTTTCGGTGTGGAACCTCATTACTACGGGATCCAAAACAGAAAAAACCCAGGATCTGGCCAACAAGTATGCGAAAAACGCGAAAGTATGTGCCAGATGGTTGCAAATACCAGACCAAACACAGACATAACCGACGTTGTCCTCCAAAATAGTAATCGCAACCAGGTTTAATTGACTGTTTCGGTGTGGTACCGCATTACTACGTGATCCAATCCAGAAAAAGGCCAGGATCTGGACAACAAGTATGCGAAAACCGCGAAGGTATGAGCCAGATGATTGCAAATACCAGAACTAACCCAGGCATAGCCAGCGTTATCCTCTAAAATACAAAGCGAAACCAGCTTCTATTGACTGTTTCAGTGTGGTACCACATTACTACGTGATCCAAACCAGAGAAGGGCCAGGATCTGGCCAACAAGTATGCGAAAAACGCGAAAGTACGAGACAGATGAGGACAAATCCCAGACCTACCCGAGACATAGCCGGCGTTATTCTCTAAAATATTAATCGCAACCAGTTTAATTGACTGTTTCGGTGTGGAACCTCATTACAACGGGACCCAAAACAGAAAAAACCCAGGATCTGGCCAACAAGTATGCGAAAAACGCGAAAGTATGAGCCAGATGATTGCAAATACCAGACCAAACCCAGACATAACCGACGTTATCCTCCAAAATAGTAATCGCAACCAGGTTTAATTGACTGTTTCGGTGTGGTACCGCGTTACTACGTGATCCAAACCAGAAAAAGGCCAGGATCTAGCCAACAAGTATGTGAATAATGCGAAAGTACGTGCCAGGTGAGGGCAAATACCAGACCTAACCCAGACATAACCGGCATTATCCTCTAAAATATTAATCGCAACCAGTTTAATTGACTGTTTCGGTGTGGACTCGCATTACTACGGGATCCGAAGCAGAAAAAGGCCAGGATCTGGCCCACAAGTATGCGAAAAACGCGAAAGTACGAGCCAGATGAGGACAAATGCCAGACCTAACCGAGACATAACCGGCGTTATCCTCTAAAATATTAATCGCAACCAGGTTTAATTGACTGTTTCTGTGTGGAACCACATTACTACGGGATCCAAACCAGAAAAAGGCCAGGATCTGGCCAACAAGTATGCGAAAAACGCGAAAGTACGAGCCAGATGAGGACAAATCCCAGACCTACCCGAGACATAACCGGCGTTATTCTCTAAAATATTAATCGCAACCAGTTTAATTGACTGTTTCGGTGTGGAACCTCATTACTACGGGATCCAAAACAGAAAAAACCCAGGATCTGGCCAACAATTGTGCGAAAAACGCAAAAGTATGAGCCAGATGATTGCAAATACCAGACCAAACACAGACATAACCGACGTTATCCTCCAAAATAGTAATCGCAACCAGGTTTAATTGCCTGTTTCGGTGTGGTACCGCGTTACTACGTGATCCAAACCAGAGAAAGCCCAGGATCTGGCCAACAAGTATACGAATAATGCGAAAGTACGTGCCAGATGAGGGCAAATACCAGACCTAACCCAGACATAACCGGCGTTATCCTCTAAAATATTAATCGCAACCAGGTTTAATTGACTGTTTCGGTGTGGTACCACAATACTACGTGATCCAAACCAGAAAAAGCCCAGGATCGGGCCAACAAGTATGCGAAAAACGCGAATGTATGAGCCAGTTGATTGCAAATACCAGAACTAATCCAGAAATAACCAGCGTTATCCTCTAAAATACTAATCGGAACCAGCTTCTATTGACTGTTTCAGAGTGGTACCACATTACTACGTGATCCAAACCAGAAAAAGGCCAGGATCTGGCCAACAAGTATGCGAAAACCGCGAAGGTATGAGCCAGATTATTGCAAATACCAGAACTAACCCAGGCATAGCCAGCGTTATCCTCTAAAATACAAAGTGAAACCAGCTTCTATTGACTGTTTCAGTGTGGTACCACATTACTACGTGATCCAAACCAGGGAAGGGCCAGGATCTGGCCAACAAGTATGCGAAAAACGCGAAAGTACGAGACAGATGAGGACAAATCCCAGACCTACCCGAGACGTAGCCGGCGTTATTCTCTAAAATATTAATCGCAACCAGTTTAATTGACTGTTTCGGTGTGCAACCTCATTACAACGGGACCCAAAACAGAAAAAACCCAGGATCTGGCCAACAAGTATGCGAAAAACGCGAAAGTATGAGCCAGATGATTGCAAATACCAGAACTAACCCAGGCATAACCAGCGTTATCCTCTAAAATACAAAGCGAAACCAGCTTCTATTGACTGTTTCAGTGTGGTACCACATTACTACCTGATCCAAACCAGAGAAGGGCCAGGATCTGGCCAACAAGTATGCGAAAAACGCGAAAGTACGAGCTAGATGAGGACAAATCCCAGACCTACCCAAGACGTAGCCGGCGTTATTCTCTAAAATATTAATCGCAACCAGATTAATTGACTGTTTCGGTGTGGAACCTCATTACTACGGGATCCAAAACAGAAAAAACCCAGGATCTGGCCAACAAGTATGCGAAAAACGCGAAAGTATGAGCCAGATGGTTGCAAATACCAGACCAAACACAGACATAACCGACGTTATCCTCCAAAATAGTAATCGCAACCAGGTTTAATTGACTGTTTCGGTGTGGTACCGCGTTGCTACGTGATCCAAACCAGAAAAAGGCCAGGATCTGGCCAACAAGTATACGAATAATGCGAAAGTACGTGCCAGATGATGGCGAATACCAGACCTAACCCAGACATAACCGGCGTAATCCTCTGAAATATTAATCGCAACCAGGTTTAATTGACTGTTTCGGTGTGGAACCACATTACTACGGGACCCAAACCAGAAAAAGGCCTGGATCTGGCCAACAAGTATGCGAAAAACGCGAAAGTACGAGCCAGATGAGGACAAATCCCAGACCTACCCGAGACATAACCGGCGTTATTCTCTAAAATATTAATCGCAACCAGTTTAATTGACTGTTTCGGTGTGGAACCTCATTACTACGTGATCCAAAACAGAAAAAACCCAGGATCTGGCCAACAAGTATGCGAAAAACGCGGAAGTATGAGCCAGATGGTTGCAAATACCAGACCAAACACAGACATAACCGACGTTATCCTCCAAAATAGTAATCGCAACCAGGTTTAATTGACTGTTTCGGTGTGGTACCGCGTTACTGCGTGATCCAAACCAGAAAAAGGCCAGGATCTGGCCAACAAGTATACGAATAATGCGAAAGTACGTGCCAGATGATGGCGAATACCAGACCTAACCCAGACATAACCGGCGTTATCCTCTAAAATATTAATCGCAACCAGTTTTAATTGACTGTTTCGGTGTGGAACCTCATTACTACGGGATCCAAAACAGAAAAAACCCAGGATCTGGCCAACAAGTATGCGAAAAACGCGAAAGTATGTGCCAGATGGTTGCAAATACCAGACCAAACACAGACATAACCGACGTTGTCCTCCAAAATAGTAATCGCAACCAGGTTTAATTGACTGTTTCGGTGTGGTACCGCATTACTACGTGATCCAATCCAGAAAAAGGCCAGGATCTGGACAACAAGTATGCGAAAACCGCGAAGGTATGAGCCAGATGATTGCAAATACCAGAACTAACCCAGGCATAGCCAGCGTTATCCTCTAAAATACAAAGCGAAACCAGCTTCTATTGACTGTTTCAGTGTGGTACCACATTACTACGTGATCCAAACCAGAGAAGGGCCAGGATCTGGCCAACAAGTATGCGAAAAACGCGAAAGTACGAGACAGATGAGGACAAATCCCAGACCTACCCGAGACGTAGCCGGCGTTATTCTCTAAAATATTAATCGCAACCAGTTTAATTGACTGTTTCGGTGTGGAACCTCATTACAACGGGACCCAAAACAGAAAAAACCCAGGATCTGGCCAACAAGTATGCGAAAAACGCGAAAGTATGAGCCAGATGATTGCAAATACCAGACCAAACCCAGACATAACCGACGTTATCCTCCAAAATAGTAATCGCAACCAGGTTTAATTGACTGTTTCGGTGTGGTACCGCGTTACTACGTGATCCAAACCAGAAAAAGGCCAGGATCTAGCCAACAAGTATGTGAATAATGCGAAAGTACGTGCCAGGTGAGGGCAAATACCAGACCTAACCCAGACATAACCGGCATTATCCTCTAAAATATTAATCGCAACCAGTTTAATTGACTGTTTCGGTGTGGACTCGCATTACTACGGGATCCGAAGCAGAAAAAGGCCAGGATCTGGCCCACAAGTATGCGAAAAACGCGAAAGTACGAGCCAGATGAGGACAAATGCCAGACCTAACCGAGACATAACCGGCGTTATCCTCTAAAATATTAATCGCAACCAGGTTTAATTGACTGTTTCTGTGTGGAACCACATTACTACGGGATCCAAACCAGAAAAAGGCCAGGATCTGGCCAACAAGTATGCGAAAAACGCGAAAGTACGAGCCAGATGAGGACAAATCCCAGACCTACCCGAGACATAACCGGCGTTATTCTCTAAAATATTAATCGCAACCAGTTTAATTGACTGTTTCGGTGTGGAACCTCATTACTACGGGATCCAAAACAGAAAAAACCCAGGATCTGGCCAACAATTGTGCGAAAAACGCAAAAGTATGAGCCAGATGATTGCAAATACCAGACCAAACACAGACATAACCGACGTTATCCTCCAAAATAGTAATCGCAACCAGGTTTAATTGCCTGTTTCGGTGTGGTACCGCGTTACTACGTGATCCAAACCAGAGAAAGCCCAGGATCTGGCCAACAAGTATACGAATAATGCGAAAGTACGTGCCAGATGAGGGCAAATACCAGACCTAACCCAGACATAACCGGCGTTATCCTCTAAAATATTAATCGCAACCAGGTTTAATTGACTGTTTCGGTGTGGTACCACAATACTACGTGATCCAAACCAGAAAAAGCCCAGGATCGGGCCAACAAGTATGCGAAAAACGCGAATGTATGAGCCAGTTGATTGCAAATACCAGAACTAATCCAGAAATAACCAGCGTTATCCTCTAAAATACTAATCGGAACCAGCTTCTATTGACTGTTTCAGAGTGGTACCACATTACTACGTGATCCAAACCAGAAAAAGGCCAGGATCTGGCCAACAAGTATGCGATAAACGCGAAACTACGAGCCAGATGAGGACAAATCCCAGACCTACCCGAGACATACCCGGCGTTATCCTCTAAAATATTAATCGCAGCCAGCTTTTATTGACAGTGTGGTACCACATTACTACGTGATCCAACCCAGAAAAAGCCCAGGATCTGGCCAACAATTATGCGAAAAACGCGAAAGTACGAGCCATGTGAGGACAAATCCCAGACCTAACCGAGACGTAACCGGCATTATCCTCTAAAATATTAATCCGAACCAGGTATAATTGACTGTTTCGGTGTGGTACCGTGTTACTACGTGATCCAAACCTGAAAAAGGCCAGGATCTGGCCAACAACAATGCGTAAAATGCGAAAGTACGAGCCAGATGAGGGCAAATACCAGACCTAACCCAGACATAACCGGCGTTATCCTCTAAAATATTAATCGCAACCAGTTTTAATTGACTGTTTCGGTGTGGAACCTCATTACTACGGGATCCAAAACAGAAAAAACCCAGGATCTGGCCAACAAGTATGCGAAAAACGCGAAAGTATGTGCCAGATGGTTGCAAATACCAGACCAAACACAGACATAACCGACGTTATCCTCCAAAATAGTAATCGCAACCAGGTTTAATTGACTGTTTCGGTGTGGTACCGCATTACTACGTGATCCAATCCAGAAAAAGGCCAGGATCTGGACAACAAGTATGCGAAAACCGCGAAGGTATGAGCCAGATGATTGCAAATACCAGAACTAACCCAGGCATAGCCAGCGTTATCCTCTAAAATACAAAGCGAAACCAGCTTCTATTGACTGTTTCAGTGTGGTACCACATTACTACGTGATCCAAACCAGAGAAGGGCCAGGATCTGGCCAACAAGTATGCGAAAAACGCGAAAGTACGAGACAGATGAGGACAAATCCCAGACCTACCCGAGACGTAGCCGGCGTTATTCTCTAAAATATTAATCGCAACCAGTTTAATTGCCTGTTTCGGTGTGGAACCTCATTACAACGGGACCCAAAACAGAAAAAACCCAGGATCTGGCCAACAAGTATGCGAAAAACGCGAAAGTATGAGCCAGATGATTGCAAATACCAGAACTAACCCAGGCATAACCAGCGTTATCCTCTAAAATACAAAGCGAAACCAGCTTCTATTGACTGTTTCAGTGTGGTACCACATTACTACCTGATCCAAACCAGAGAAGGGCCAGGATCTGGCCAACAAGTATGCGAAAAACGCGAAAGTACGAGCTAGATGAGGACAAATCCCAGACCTACCCAAGACGTAGCCGGCGTTATTCGCTAAAATATTAATCGCAACCAGATTAATTGACTGTTTCGGTGTGGAACCTCATTACTACGGGACCGGAAACAGAAAAAACCCAGGATCTGGCCAACAAGTATGCGAAAAACGCGAAAGTATGAGCCAGATGATTGCAAATACCAGACCAAACCCAGACATAACCGACGTTATCCTCCAAAATAGTAATCGCAACCAGGTTTAATTGACTGTTTCGGTGTGGTACCGCGTTACTACGTGATCCAAACCAGAAAAAGGCCAGGATCTAGCCAACAAGTATGCGAATAATGCGAAAGTACGTGCCAGGTGAGGGCAAATACCAGACCTAACCCAGACATAACCGGCATTATCCTCTAAAATATTAATCGCAACCAGTTTAATTGACTGTTTCGGTGTGGACTCGCATTACTACGGGATCCGAAGCAGAAAAAGGCCAGGATCTGGCCCACAAGTATGCGAAAAACGCGAAAGTACGAGCCAGATGAGGACAAATGCCAGACCTAACCGAGACATAACCGGCGTTATCCTCTAAAATATTAATCGCAACCAGGTTTAATTGACTGTTTCTGTGTGGAACCACATTACTACGGGATCTAAACCAGAAAAAGGCCAGGATCTGGCCAACAAGTATGCGAAAAACGCGAAAGTACGAGCCAGATGAGGACAAATCCCAGACCTACCCGAGACATAACCGGCGTTATTCTCTAAATTATTAATCGCAACCAGTTTAATTGACTGTTTCGGTGTGGAACCTCATTACTACGGGATCCAAAACAGAAAAAACCCAGGATCTGGCCAACAATTGTGCGAAAAACGCAAAAGTATGAGCCAGATGATTGCAAATACCAGACCAAACACAGACATAACCGACGTTATCCTCCAAAATAGTAATCGCAACCAGGTTTAATTGCCTGTTTCGGTGTGGTACCGCGTTACTACGTGATCCAAACCAGAGAAAGCCCAGGATCTGGCCAACAAGTATACGAATAATGCGAAAGTACGTGCCAGATGAGGGCAAATACCAGACCTAACCCAGACATAACCGGCGTTATCCTCTAAAATATTAATCGCAACCAGGTTTAATTGACTGTTTCGGTGTGGTACCACAATACTACGTGATCCAAACCAGAAAAAGCCCAGGATCTGGCCAACAAGTATGCGAAAAACGCGAATGTATGAGCCAGTTGATTGCAAATACCAGAACTAATCCAGAAATAACCAGCGTTATCCTCTAAAATACTAATCGGAACCAGCTTCTATTGACTGTTTCAGAGTGGTACCACATTACTACGTGATCCAAACCAGAAAAAGGCCAGGATCTGGCCAACAAGTATGCGATAAACGCGAAACTACGAGCCAGATGAGGACAAATCCCAGACCTACCCGAGACATACCCGGCGTTATCCTCTAAAATATTAATCGCAGCCAGCTTTTATTGACAGTGTGGTACCACATTACTACGTGATCCAACCCAGAAAAAGCCCAGGATCTGGCCAACAATTATGCGAAAAACGCGAAAGTACGAGGCATGTGAGGACAAATCCCAGACCTAACCGAGACGTAACCGGCATTATCCTCTAAAATATTAATCCGAACCAGGTATAATTGACTGTTTCGGTGTGGTACTGCGTTACTACGTGATCCAAACCAGAGAAAGACCAGGATCTGGCCAACAAGTATACGAATAATGCGAAAGTACGTGCCAGATGAGGGCAAATACCAGACCTAACCCAGACATAACCGGCGTTATCCTCTAAAATAATAATCGCAACCAGGTTTAATTGACTGTTTCGGTGTGGTACCGCGTTACTACGTGATCCAAACCAGAAAAAGGCCAGGATCTGGCCAACAAGTATACGAAAAACGAGAAAGTACGAGCCAGATGAGGGCAAATCCCAGACCTAACCGAGACATAACCGGCATTATCCTCTAAAATATTAATCCGAACCAGGTATAATTGACTGTTTCGGTGTGGTACCGTGTTACTACGTGATCCAAACCTGAAAAAGACCAGGATCTGGCCAACAACAATGCGAAAAATGCGAAAGTACCAGCCAGATAAGGGCAATTACCAGACCTAACCCAGACATAACCGGCGTTATCCTCTAAAATATTAATCGCAACCAGGTTTAATTGACAGTTTCGGTGTGGAACCACATTACTACGGGGTCCAAACCAGAAAAAGGCCAGGATCTGGCCAACAAGTATGCGAAAACCGCGAAAGTATGTGCCAGATGGTAGCAAATACCAGACCAAACACAGACATAACCGACGTTATCCTCCAAAATAGTAATCGCAACCAGGTTTAATTGACTGTTTCGGTGTGGTACCGCATTACTACGTGATCCAATCCAGAAAAAGGCCAGGATCTGGACAACAAGTATGCGAAAAACGAGAAAGTACGAGCCAGATGAGGGCAAATCCCAGACCTAACCGAGACATAACCGGCATTATCCTCTAAAATATTAATCCGAACCAGGTATAATTGACTGTTTCGGTGTGGTACCGCATTACTACGTGTTCCAATCCAGAAAAAGACCAGGATCTGGCCAACAAGTATGCGAATAATGCGAAAGTACGTGCCAGGTGAGGGCAAATACCAGACCTAACCCAGACATAACCGGCATTATCCTCTAAAATATTAATCGCAACCAGTTTAATTGACTGTTTCGGTGTGGACTCGCATTACTACGGGATCCAAAGCAGAAAAAGGCCAGGATCTGGCCCACAAGTATGCGAAAAACGCGAAAGCACGAGCCAGATGAGGACAAATGCCAGACCTAACCGAGACATAACCGGCGTTATCCTATAAAATATTAATCGCAACCAGGTTTAATTGAATGTTTCGGTGTGGAACCACATTACTACGGGATCCAAACCAGAAAAAGGCCAGGATCTGGCCAACAAGTATGTGAAAAACGCGAAAGTACGAGCCAGATGAGGACAAATCCCAGACCTACCCGAGACATAACCGGCGTTATTCTCTAAAATATTAATCGCAACCAGTTTAATTGACTGTTTCGGTGTGGAACCTCATTACTACGTGAACCAACCCAGAAAAAGCCCAGGATCTGGCCACCAAGTATGCGAAAAACGCGAAAGTACGAGCCAGATGAGGACAAATGCCAGACCTAACCGAGACATATACGGCGTTATCCTCCAAAATAGTAATCGCAACCAGGTTTAATTGACTGTTTCGGTGTGGTACCGCGCTACTACGTGATCCAAACCAGAAAAAGGCCAGGATCTGTATGCGAAAAACGCGAAAGTATGAGCCAGTTGATTGCAAATACCAGAACTAATCCAGACATAACCAGCGTTATCCTCTAAAATACTAATCGGAACCAGCTTCTATTGACTGTTTCAGTGTGGTACCACATTACTACGTGATCCAAACCAGAAAAAGGCCAGGATCTGGCCAACAAGTATGCGATAAACGCGAAAGCACGAGCCAGATGAGGACAAATCCCAGACCTAACCGAGACATAACCGGCGTTATCCTCTAAAATATTAATCGCAGCCAGCTTTTATTGACAGTGTGGTACCACATTACTACGTGATCCAACCCAGAAAAAGCCCAGGATCTGGCCAACAAGTATGCGAAAAACGCGAAAGTACGAGCCATGTGAGGACAAATCCCAGACCTAACCGAGACGTAACCAGCATTATCCTCTAAAGTATTAATCCGAACCAGGTATAATTGACTGTTTCGGTGTGGTACCGTGTTACTACGTGATCCAAACCTGAAAAAGGCCAGGATCTGGCCAACAACAATGCGAAAAATGCGAAAGTACGAGCCAGATGAGGACAAATCCCAGACCTACCCGAGACATAACCGGCGTTATTCTCTAAAATATTAATCGCAACCAGTTTAATTGACTGTTTCGGTGTGGAACCTCATTACTACGGGATCCAAAACAGAAAAAACCCAGGATCTGGCCAACAATTGTGCGAAAAACGCAAAAGTATGAGCCAGATGATTGCAAATACCAGACCAAACACAGACATAACCGACGTTATCCTCCAAAATAGTAATCGCAACCAGGTTTAATTGCCTGTTTCGGTGTGGTACCGCGTTACTACGTGATCCAAACCAGAGAAAGCCCAGGATCTGGCCAACAAGTATACGAATAATGCGAAAGTACGTGCCAGATGAGGGCAAATACCAGACCTAACCCAGACATAACCGGCGTTATCCTCTAAAATATTAATCGCAACCAGGTTTAATTGACTGTTTCGGTGTGGTACCACAATACTACGTGATCCAAACCAGAAAAAGCCCAGGATCGGGCCAACAAGTATGCGAAAAACGCGAATGTATGAGCCAGTTGATTGCAAATACCAGAACTAATCCAGAAATAACCAGCGTTATCCTCTAAAATACTAATCGGAACCAGCTTCTATTGACTGTTTCAGAGTGGTACCACATTACTACGTGATCCAAACCAGAAAAAGGCCAGGATCTGGCCAACAAGTATGCGATAAACGCGAAACTACGAGCCAGATGAGGACAAATCCCAGACCTACCCGAGACATACCCGGCGTTATCCTCTAAAATATTAATCGCAGCCAGCTTTTATTGACAGTGTGGTACCACATTACTACGTGATCCAACCCAGAAAAAGCCCAGGATCTGGCCAACAATTATGCGAAAAACGCGAAAGTACGAGCCATGTGAGGACAAATCCCAGACCTAACCGAGACGTAACCGGCATTATCCTCTAAAATATTAATCCGAACCAGGTATAATTGACTGTTTCGGTGTGGTACCGTGTTACTACGTGATCCAAACCTGAAAAAGGCCAGGATCTGGCCAACAACAATGCGTAAAATGCGAAAGTACGAGCCAGATGAGGGCAAATACCAGACCTAACCCAGACATAACCGGCGTTATCCTCTAAAATATTAATCGCAACCAGTTTTAATTGACTGTTTCGGTGTGGAACCTCATTACTACGGGATCCAAAACAGAAAAAACCCAGGATCTGGCCAACAAGTATGCGAAAAACGCGAAAGTATGTGCCAGATGGTTGCAAATACCAGACCAAACACAGACATAACCGACGTTATCCTCCAAAATAGTAATCGCAACCAGGTTTAATTGACTGTTTCGGTGTGGTACCGCATTACTACGTGATCCAATCCAGAAAAAGGCCAGGATCTGGACAACAAGTATGCGAAAACCGCGAAGGTATGAGCCAGATGATTGCAAATACCAGAACTAACCCAGGCATAGCCAGCGTTATCCTCTAAAATACAAAGCGAAACCAGCTTCTATTGACTGTTTCAGTGTGGTACCACATTACTACGTGATCCAAACCAGAGAAGGGCCAGGATCTGGCCAACAAGTATGCGAAAAACGCGAAAGTACGAGACAGATGAGGACAAATCCCAGACCTACCCGAGACGTAGCCGGCGTTATTCTCTAAAATATTAATCGCAACCAGTTTAATTGCCTGTTTCGGTGTGGAACCTCATTACAACGGGACCCAAAACAGAAAAAACCCAGGATCTGGCCAACAAGTATGCGAAAAACGCGAAAGTATGAGCCAGATGATTGCAAATACCAGAACTAACCCAGGCATAACCAGCGTTATCCTCTAAAATACAAAGCGAAACCAGCTTCTATTGACTGTTTCAGTGTGGTACCACATTACTACCTGATCCAAACCAGAGAAGGGCCAGGATCTGGCCAACAAGTATGCGAAAAACGCGAAAGTACGAGCTAGATGAGGACAAATCCCAGACCTACCCAAGACGTAGCCGGCGTTATTCGCTAAAATATTAATCGCAACCAGATTAATTGACTGTTTCGGTGTGGAACCTCATTACTACGGGACCGGAAACAGAAAAAACCCAGGATCTGGCCAACAAGTATGCGAAAAACGCGAAAGTATGAGCCAGATGATTGCAAATACCAGACCAAACCCAGACATAACCGACGTTATCCTCCAAAATAGTAATCGCAACCAGGTTTAATTGACTGTTTCGGTGTGGTACCGCGTTACTACGTGATCCAAACCAGAAAAAGGCCAGGATCTAGCCAACAAGTATGCGAATAATGCGAAAGTACGTGCCAGGTGAGGGCAAATACCAGACCTAACCCAGACATAACCGGCATTATCCTCTAAAATATTAATCGCAACCAGTTTAATTGACTGTTTCGGTGTGGACTCGCATTACTACGGGATCCGAAGCAGAAAAAGGCCAGGATCTGGCCCACAAGTATGCGAAAAACGCGAAAGTACGAGCCAGATGAGGACAAATGCCAGA
The DNA here is from genome assembly GCF_051014445.1 of Colletes latitarsis. Taxonomy (NCBI): domain Eukaryota; kingdom Metazoa; phylum Arthropoda; class Insecta; order Hymenoptera; family Colletidae; genus Colletes; species Colletes latitarsis. Next base: position 3,278,728 of record NW_027488379.1, on the reverse strand, counting down.
CCTAACCGAGACATAACCGGCGTTATCCTCTAAAATATTAATCGCAACCAGGTTTAATTGACTGTTTCTGTGTGGAACCACATTACTACGGGATCTAAACCAGAAAAAGGCCAGGATCTGGCCAACAAGTATGCGAAAAACGCGAAAGTACGAGCCAGATGAGGACAAATCCCAGACCTACCCGAGACATAACCGGCGTTATTCTCTAAATTATTAATCGCAACCAGTTTAATTGACTGTTTCGGTGTGGAACCTCATTACTACGGGATCCAAAACAGAAAAAACCCAGGATCTGGCCAACAATTGTGCGAAAAACGCAAAAGTATGAGCCAGATGATTGCAAATACCAGACCAAACACAGACATAACCGACGTTATCCTCCAAAATAGTAATCGCAACCAGGTTTAATTGCCTGTTTCGGTGTGGTACCGCGTTACTACGTGATCCAAACCAGAGAAAGCCCAGGATCTGGCCAACAAGTATACGAATAATGCGAAAGTACGTGCCAGATGAGGGCAAATACCAGACCTAACCCAGACATAACCGGCGTTATCCTCTAAAATATTAATCGCAACCAGGTTTAATTGACTGTTTCGGTGTGGTACCACAATACTACGTGATCCAAACCAGAAAAAGCCCAGGATCTGGCCAACAAGTATGCGAAAAACGCGAATGTATGAGCCAGTTGATTGCAAATACCAGAACTAATCCAGAAATAACCAGCGTTATCCTCTAAAATACTAATCGGAACCAGCTTCTATTGACTGTTTCAGAGTGGTACCACATTACTACGTGATCCAAACCAGAAAAAGGCCAGGATCTGGCCAACAAGTATGCGATAAACGCGAAACTACGAGCCAGATGAGGACAAATCCCAGACCTACCCGAGACATACCCGGCGTTATCCTCTAAAATATTAATCGCAGCCAGCTTTTATTGACAGTGTGGTACCACATTACTACGTGATCCAACCCAGAAAAAGCCCAGGATCTGGCCAACAATTATGCGAAAAACGCGAAAGTACGAGGCATGTGAGGACAAATCCCAGACCTAACCGAGACGTAACCGGCATTATCCTCTAAAATATTAATCCGAACCAGGTATAATTGACTGTTTCGGTGTGGTACTGCGTTACTACGTGATCCAAACCAGAGAAAGACCAGGATCTGGCCAACAAGTATACGAATAATGCGAAAGTACGTGCCAGATGAGGGCAAATACCAGACCTAACCCAGACATAACCGGCGTTATCCTCTAAAATAATAATCGCAACCAGGTTTAATTGACTGTTTCGGTGTGGTACCGCGTTACTACGTGATCCAAACCAGAAAAAGGCCAGGATCTGGCCAACAAGTATACGAAAAACGAGAAAGTACGAGCCAGATGAGGGCAAATCCCAGACCTAACCGAGACATAACCGGCATTATCCTCTAAAATATTAATCCGAACCAGGTATAATTGACTGTTTCGGTGTGGTACCGTGTTACTACGTGATCCAAACCTGAAAAAGACCAGGATCTGGCCAACAACAATGCGAAAAATGCGAAAGTACCAGCCAGATAAGGGCAATTACCAGACCTAACCCAGACATAACCGGCGTTATCCTCTAAAATATTAATCGCAACCAGGTTTAATTGACAGTTTCGGTGTGGAACCACATTACTACGGGGTCCAAACCAGAAAAAGGCCAGGATCTGGCCAACAAGTATGCGAAAACCGCGAAAGTATGTGCCAGATGGTAGCAAATACCAGACCAAACACAGACATAACCGACGTTATCCTCCAAAATAGTAATCGCAACCAGGTTTAATTGACTGTTTCGGTGTGGTACCGCATTACTACGTGATCCAATCCAGAAAAAGGCCAGGATCTGGACAACAAGTATGCGAAAAACGAGAAAGTACGAGCCAGATGAGGGCAAATCCCAGACCTAACCGAGACATAACCGGCATTATCCTCTAAAATATTAATCCGAACCAGGTATAATTGACTGTTTCGGTGTGGTACCGCATTACTACGTGTTCCAATCCAGAAAAAGACCAGGATCTGGCCAACAAGTATGCGAATAATGCGAAAGTACGTGCCAGGTGAGGGCAAATACCAGACCTAACCCAGACATAACCGGCATTATCCTCTAAAATATTAATCGCAACCAGTTTAATTGACTGTTTCGGTGTGGACTCGCATTACTACGGGATCCAAAGCAGAAAAAGGCCAGGATCTGGCCCACAAGTATGCGAAAAACGCGAAAGCACGAGCCAGATGAGGACAAATGCCAGACCTAACCGAGACATAACCGGCGTTATCCTATAAAATATTAATCGCAACCAGGTTTAATTGAATGTTTCGGTGTGGAACCACATTACTACGGGATCCAAACCAGAAAAAGGCCAGGATCTGGCCAACAAGTATGTGAAAAACGCGAAAGTACGAGCCAGATGAGGACAAATCCCAGACCTACCCGAGACATAACCGGCGTTATTCTCTAAAATATTAATCGCAACCAGTTTAATTGACTGTTTCGGTGTGGAACCTCATTACTACGTGAACCAACCCAGAAAAAGCCCAGGATCTGGCCACCAAGTATGCGAAAAACGCGAAAGTACGAGCCAGATGAGGACAAATGCCAGACCTAACCGAGACATATACGGCGTTATCCTCCAAAATAGTAATCGCAACCAGGTTTAATTGACTGTTTCGGTGTGGTACCGCGCTACTACGTGATCCAAACCAGAAAAAGGCCAGGATCTGTATGCGAAAAACGCGAAAGTATGAGCCAGTTGATTGCAAATACCAGAACTAATCCAGACATAACCAGCGTTATCCTCTAAAATACTAATCGGAACCAGCTTCTATTGACTGTTTCAGTGTGGTACCACATTACTACGTGATCCAAACCAGAAAAAGGCCAGGATCTGGCCAACAAGTATGCGATAAACGCGAAAGCACGAGCCAGATGAGGACAAATCCCAGACCTAACCGAGACATAACCGGCGTTATCCTCTAAAATATTAATCGCAGCCAGCTTTTATTGACAGTGTGGTACCACATTACTACGTGATCCAACCCAGAAAAAGCCCAGGATCTGGCCAACAAGTATGCGAAAAACGCGAAAGTACGAGCCATGTGAGGACAAATCCCAGACCTAACCGAGACGTAACCAGCATTATCCTCTAAAGTATTAATCCGAACCAGGTATAATTGACTGTTTCGGTGTGGTACCGTGTTACTACGTGATCCAAACCTGAAAAAGGCCAGGATCTGGCCAACAACAATGCGAAAAATGCGAAAGTACGAGCCAGATGAGGGCAAACACCAGACCTAACCCAGACATAACCGGCGTTATCCTCTAATATATTAATCGCAACCAGTTTAATTGACTATTTCGGTGTGGACTCTCATTACTACGGGATCCACAGCAGAAAAAGGCCAGGATCTGGCCAACAAGTATGCGAAAAACGCGAAAGTACGAGCCAGATGAGGGCAAATACCAGACCTACCCGAGACATAACCGGCGTTATCCTCTAAAATATTAATCGCAACCAGGTTTAATTGACTGTTTCGGTGTGGTACCACAATACTACGTGATCCAAACCAGAAAAAGCCCAGGATCTGGCCAACAAGTATGCGAAAAACGCGAATGTATGAGCCAGATGATTGCAAATACAAGAACTAACCCATACATAACCAGCGTTATCCTCTAAAATACTAATCGGAACCAGCTTCTATTGACTGTTTCGGTGTGGAATCTCATTACTACGGGATCTAAAACAGAAAAAACCCAGGATCTGGCCAACAAGTATGCGAAAAACGCGAAAGTATGAGCCAGATGATTGCAAATACCAGAACTAATCCAGACATAACCAGCGTTATCCTCTAAAATACTAATCGGAACCAGCTTCTATTGACTGTTTCAGTGTGGTACCACATTACTACGTGATCCAAACCAGCAAAAGGCCAGGATCTGGCCAACAAGTATGCGATAAACGCGAAAGCACGAGCCAGATGAGGACAATTCCCAGACCTAACCGAGACATAACCGGCGTTATCCTCTAAAATATTAATCGCAGCCAGCTTTTATTGACAGTGTGGTACCACATTACTACGTGATCCAACCCAGAAAAAGCCCAGGATCTGGCCAACAAGTATGCGAAAAACGCGAAAGTACGAGCCATGTGAGGACAAATCCCAGACCTAACCGAGACGTAACCAGCATTATCCTCTAAAGTATTAATCCGAACCAGGTATAATTGACTGTTTCGGTGTGGTACCGTGTTACTACGTGATCCAAACCTGAAAAAGGCCAGGATCTGGCCAACAACAATGCGAAAAATGCGAAAGTACGAGCCAGATGAGGGCAAATACCAGACCTAACCCAGACATAACCGGCGTTATCCTCTAATATATTAATCGCAACCAGTTTAATTGACTATTTCGGTGTGGACTCTCATTACTACGGGATCCACAGCAGAAAAAGGCCAGGATCTGGCCAACAAGTATGCGAAAAACGCGAAAGTACGAGCCAGATGAGGGCAAATACCAGACCTACCCGAGACATAACCGGCGTTATCCTCTAAAATATTAATCGCAACCAGGTTTAATTGACTGTTTCGGTGTGGTACCACAATACTACGTGATCCAAACCAGAAAAAGCCCAGGATCTGGCCAACAAGTATGCGAAAAACGCGAATGTATGAGCCAGATGATTGCAAATACAAGAACTAACCCATACATAACCAGCGTTATCCTCTAAAATACTAATCGGAACCAGCTTCTATTGACTGTTTCGGTGTGGAATCTCATTACTACGGGATCTAAAACAGAAAAAACCCAGGATCTGGCCAACAAGTATGCGAAAAACGCGAAAATATGAGCCAGATGATTGCAAATACCAGACCTACCCGAGACATAACCGGCGTTATCCTCTAAAATATTAATCGCAACCTGTTCAGTTGACTGTTTCGGTGTGGAACCTCATTACTACGGGATACAAAACAGAAAAAACCCAGGATCTGGCCAACAAGTATGCGAAAAACGTGAAAGTATGAGCCAGATGATTGCAAATACCAGAACTAACCCAGGCATAACCAGCGTTATCCTCTAAAATACTAAGGGGAACCAGCTTTTATTGACAGTGTGGTACCACATTATTACGTGATCCAAACAAGAAAAAGCCCAGGATCTGGCCAACAAGTATGCGAAAAGTGCGATTGTACGAGGCCGATGAGGGCAAATCCCAGACCTAACCGAGACATAACCGGCGTTATCCTCTAAAATATTTATCGCAACCAGTTTAATTGACTGTTTCGGTGTGGTACCGCATTACTACGTGTTCCAATCCAGAAAAAGGCCAGGATCTGGCCAACAAGTATGCGAAAAATGCGAAAGTACGAGCCAGATGAGGGCAAATCCCAGACCTAACCGAGACATAACAGACGTTATCCTCCAAAATAGTAATCGCAACCAGGTTTAATTGACTGTTTCGCTGTGGTACCGCGTTACTACGTGATCCAAACCAGAAAAAGGCCAGGATCTGGCCAACAAGTATGCGAATAATGCGAAAGTACGTGCCAGATGAGGGCAAATACCAGACATAACCCAGACATAACCGGCGGTATCCTCTAAAATATGGATCGCAACCAGTTTAATTGACTGTTTCGGTGTGGTACCGCATTACTACGTGTCCCAATCCAGAAAAAGGCCAGGATCTGGCCAACAAGTATGCGAAAAATGCGAAAGTACGAGCCAGATGAGGGCAAATCCCAGACCTAACCGAGACATAACAGACGTTATCCTCCAAAATAGTAATCGCAACCAGGTTTAATTGACTGTTTCGCTGTGGTACCGCGTTACTACGTGATCCAAACCAGAAAAAGGCCAGGATCTGGCCAACAGGTATGCGAATAATGCGAAAGTACGTGCCAGATGAGGGCAAATACCAGACCTAACCCAGACATAACCGGCGGTATCCTCTAAAATATGGATCGCAACCAATTTAATTGACTGTTTCGGTGTGGACTCGCATTACTACGGGATCCAAAGCAGAAAAAGGCCAGGATCTGGCCCACAAGTATGCGAAAAACGCGAAAGTACGAGCCAGATGAGGACAAATGCCAGACCTAACCGAGACATAACCGGCGTTATCCTCTAAAATATTAATCGCAACCAGGTTTAATTGAATGTTTCGATGTGGAACCACATTACTACGGGATCCAAACCAGAAAAAGGCCAGGATCTGGCCAACAAGTATGCGAAAAACGCGAAAGTACGAGCCAGATGAGGACAAATCCCAGACCTACCCGAGACATAACCGGCGTTATTCTCTAAAATATTAATCGCAACCAGTTTAATTGACTGTTTCGGTGTGGAACCTCATTACTACGTGAACCAACCCAGAAAAAGCCCAGGATCTGGCCACCAAGTATGCGAAAAACGCGAAAGTACGAGCCAGATGAGGACAAATGCCAGACCTAACCGAGACATATACGGCGTTATCCTCCAAAATAGTAATCGCAACCAGGTTTAATTGACTGTTTCGGTGTGGTACCGCGCTACTACGTGATCCAAACCAGAAAAAGGCCGGGATCTGTATGCGAAAAACGCGAAAGTATGAGCCAGTTGATTGCAAATACCAGAACTAATCCAGACATAACCAGCGTTATCCTCTAAAATACTAATCGGAACCAGCTTCTATTGACTGTTTCAGTGTGGTACCACATTACTACCTGATCCAAACCAGAAAAAGGCCAGGATCTGGCCAACAAGTATGCGATAAACGCGAAAGCACAAGCCAGATGAGGACAAATCCCAGACCTAACCGAGACATAACCGGCGTTATCCTCTAAAATATTAATCGCAGCCAGCTTTTATTGACAGTGTGGTACCACATTACTACGTGATCCAACCCAGAAAAAGCCCAGGATCTGGCCAACAAGTATGCGAAAAACGCGAAAGTACGAGCCATGTGAGGACAAATCCCAGACCTAACCGAGACGTAACCAGCATTATCCTCTAAAGTATTAATCCGAACCAGGTATAATTGACTGTTTCGGTGTGGTACCGTGTTACTACGTGATCCAAACCTGAAAAAGGCCAGGATCTGGCCAACAACAATGCGAAAAATGCGAAAGTACGAGCCAGATGAGGGCAAATACCAGACCTAACCCAGACATAACCGGCGTTATCCTCTAATATATTAATCGCAACCAGTTTAATTGACTATTTCGGTGTGGACTCTCATTACTACGGGATCCACAGCAGAAAAAGGCCAGGATCTGGCCAACAAGTATGCGAAAAACGCGAAAGTACGAGCCAGATGAGGGCAAATACCAGACCTACCCGAGACATAACCGGCGTTATCCTCTAAAATATTAATCGCAACCAGGTTTAATTGACTGTTTCGGTGTGGTACCACAATACTACGTGATCCAAACCAGAAAAAGCCCAGGATCTGGCCGACAAGTATTTTTTTTTTTTTTTTTTTTTTTGTCGTGGGGAAAATCTTCGAAAGACTCCCTCCCACCTCCTTGGGGAGAGGTGGGAGGGGTGTGTGGGATTCCCCGCGCCCGTACAACGACAGGCGCGGGACCTACCCACTAAAAACCCCACGGTGACCCTTCGGCACGCTTTGGGAGGATACCGGGAATCGCTCGAAGCATTCTTCCGGTATCCTCCCCGTGCCCGCGCTTTCGCGCCCATCCCCCGGGGGGACAATCGGTCCCCCCAGTAGACACACTGCCTCATAGCGGCGGGACGGGGCCACTCCATCCCGCCGCTATCCGTCCCGGGGCCGCGTTTAGTGGCGGCTGCGAGCCCCAACTCGCAACCGCCCGCGACCCCGTTTCCACCCCTCGGCGGCCGGGCGTTCATGGCCGCAGCAGACCGCCGAGGCTGCCTCCCCTTGCGTCGGACCGGTAGGGGGAGGCACTCCTACCCCCAACCGGTCCGACCCGGCGCCGCCTGGCGGGAGGAGGGTCCCCTCAGGACCCCCCTCCCAGCCTAGGTCATCCGCCACGCCGAGGCGGCCGCCCGCGACGCCTCGCGACCGGGCGACGACCTCGGGCCACCGCACGAGCGCGAGCTTCAGCGCGCCGCTGAAGCTCGCGCTCCCTCCCCGCGGCCTCCTTCTGCAACATTACGTTCTCGCAGAAGGAGGCCACGGCCCTCCACTTCTCCTCGCTGCCGAGCATGGCGCGCACCACGCCCGGCAGCGAGACATCCCGCCCGACGACGCCGACCAGGACACGGCGCTCCCCCTCCCACGCGGGGCATACCTCCAGGGTATGATCCGCCGTGTCCTGCTCAGCGTCGCAGTGGCAGCAACGCGCCGTCGGCTCCTTCCCTATCCGGCACAGGTATCTTCCGAAGCTGCCATGCCCGGAAAATACCTGTGCCAGCCGGTAGGTGAGGCTGCCATGGCCTCTGTCCAGCCACTCCTTCAGGAGTGGCCGAACAGCCCCGACAGTCCGGTGCCCCGCGGTTGGCAGAGCCAGCCGCTCCTGCCACGCGAGCAACACGGACTGCCGGGCCTGGCGCTTCAAATCGCCCCAAGCAGGTTCCTGCCCGCCCGGGACCGCCCCCACCCCCGCGCGACGGTCGACGCGGTGCCGGTACATCACCGCGTGCGACCGCGCGAGCAGGTCCATGGGCGGCATCCCCGCTAGAACCGTCGCCGCCTCATGTGACATGGTCCGATACCCGCGGACGACCCTGAGCGCCATGCGCCTCTGCACCCGACGCAGCATAGTCATGCTGCGCCGGGAGGCAGCCAGGTCGTCCGCCCAGACGGGGGCACCGTATAGGGCCACCGACTGGACCATTGCCACATAGAGGCGACGAACTCGGCCCGCCGGGCCCCCCAGGTTGGGCAGGATCCGGCCCAGAGCCGCAACCATCCTTTCCAACCGGGGGACCAGGCAGCGGAAATGCTTCTCGAAACGCCAGTGGCTATCGAGGATCAGCCCTAGATACCTGATCTGGGGCTTCACCTCGATGTCAGCCCCACCCACCCGGATCAGAGGGGGTGGCGTATCCTGCCGAGGTGAATGAAACGCAATCACCTCGGTCTTATGGACCGCCACCGTCATCCCCATCCCCCTTATCCGGTCGACGACGCGTTGCGACCCCTCCTCCGCGCGACGCATGGCCCTCCCCCAGTGCGCCCCGACGGCCAGCACCAGTGTGTCATCCGCATAACACACCGTGCTGACGCCGTCGGGGAGGCCGGCCCGCAACACCGAGTCGTACGCGATGTTCCACAGGAGTGGCCCGAGGACCGACCCCTGCGGAACACCGCAGTACACCTCCCTCCGCATATCACCATCCCGGCCCGGATACTCGATCCACCTGCCGCGGAGATAATCCTCGACGACCGCCCTGAGACAAGGGGGGACTCGATGAAATTCGAGTCCCCTCCTTATCCCTTCCCAGGGGAGGGTGTTAAAGGCATTGGCAATATCCAAGGATACTGCCAATGCCACCCCTCCCCGGGAGACGGCCGCCTCCGAAAGGGCCCTCACACGACCTATCGCGTCGATAGTCGATCGGCCCCCCCGGAAACCGAACTGGCAGTCGGCCAGTCCGGGATCACCCCGCGACAGGTGCTCGACGAGGCGGGCAGCAATCACACGCTCGAAGAGCTTGCCCACCTCGTCGAGGAGACAAATGGGCCGGTATGCGGAGGGAGACTCCGCGGGCCGACCCTCCTTCCGGAGGAGGACCATCCTCGCCACCTTCCAACTGGGGGGGAATCGCCCGTCCCTCAGGCAGCGGTCGAACAACCGCCTGAGGTCGGCCCCAAGGACGCCCTGGGTCAAGACCCAAACCCGGCCGGGCACACCATCCGGACCCGGGGCCGTGTTACGAACCCCGAGCCGTCTGATGGCCGCTGCCAGCTCCTCCTGCGTGACCCCCAGCTCGGCCGTCCACTCCACTGGTACAGCCGCCGCCGCCGGAGGACGCGGTCCCCTCTCCCCAATTGGGAAGAGTGTATTGACCACGTTCTCCAGCAGCCGGGGGTCAAGGCCCTCGGTGACGGGGGGCGCCCACGGGCGGAGCTTATTCAGCACCACCTTATATGGGCGCCCCCATGGATCGTCATCAAGGGTCTGGAGGAGCTCCTTCCATGCCTGGGTCTTGGCCCGTTTGATGGCGACCTGCAGAGCAACCCGCGCCACACGGTATGCTCCATACAGGTCATCAGCTGCCCTCGCTCGCGCCACGCCGTCGCCTGTACGTTGACGACGGCGCGCGCGGGTGTACTGGCGTCGGGCGCGGACAGTCGCGACTCGCAACTCCGCGATCGCATCTGACCACCAGTACACCGCCCGGCGAGGAGAAGCCCGCCCGACCCGAGGCATCGCCGCGTCGCAAATGCCCGCGACCGACGCTCCGAGCCGGGCGACCTCCTCCTCTATGCTCGGCAACTCGGCCGCTCCCTGCGGCCAAGTTGCAGCGAGGGCAGCTGCCATCAGGGCGTCCTTGTCCAGGCGCCGAAGCGCCCAGCGGCGTGGTGGGGTGCCACGCAGGCGGCCGTGTCGGGATGCACTCGCGGCGGCAGAGACCTCCATCCGGATGTACCGGTGATCGGAGAGTGTCTCTGCCCCCGCGACCACGTGCCAACCCGACACCATGCGCACGGCGTTGGGGGTCGCGAATCCAACATCCACGATGGACCCCCCATATCGCCGCACGCATGTGTGCTCCGACCCCCGGTTCAATACCCGGAGGTCGAGCCCCGCCGCCCAATCGCCCAGGATCCCGCCGCGAACGGAGGTCCTGGGGGATCCCCAAGCCACCGACTTGGCATTAAAATCCCCCAGGACCAGCACCGGCCGGGCCGCGTAGCGCTGCACGCATGCCGCGACCTCGGCCAAGTACAGCTCGAACGCAGCGTGACCGCTACGGGGCGAAATGTAGCACCCCACCACAGCGACTCCCCCCCAGTCCACGGCGACGAATCCCCGACCGCGCTCCAACAAGGAGAACGGTGGGGACCCGTCGCCCCCTCCCCATACCGTCGCCACCAAGCCGTCCGCGTCGCCCACCCAATGAGGGTGATCAGGGACGCGGTACGGCTCGGCGGCGACCGCCAGGCCAATCCCCCACTCCGCGAGGACTTGGGACATCAAGTCCTGTGCCGCGCGGCAGTGGTTGAGGTTGGCCTGGAGGAGGAGGCGGGGTGGCATTAATTAATGGCCGCGCCAGCCTCCTCCCGGCCGTCCGTCCCCGTAGCACCGTCCACCTCCATGGAGGACGATGCCACCGCCCTCGGCACCGGAGCCGGTGCAGCCCGCCTCTTCCTCTCCTTCCGGGAGGGGGGGGGAGCACTTCTTGCTCCCCACCCTGTGATCGGCTGGCCTCCCCATGTCCGCACACAGCGGGCAGTGGGGGGCCGCCGAGCACTGGCTCGCACGGTGCTCTTTGGCACCGCAGCGGTAACACTGACCGCTGCGGTCCACCGGCGAGGTGCACCACTGCCTCACGTGCCCCAATTCGAGGCAGCGGTGACACTGGAGCGGGCGCGGCGCGAGGATTTCCACTCGCGCCGAAACCCACCCCACCAACACCCTCCCGGATTCCGCCACCTTACGGGCGGCGGAGAGGGGGCACCGGGCCCACACCGACCCGAGGCCGGAGGGCGACCTGCGGATCTCTCCGATCCGCAGGTCCTCCACAGGACAGTCCCCCGCCCTCGCAAGGGCACGGGACACATCCTGTGCGCTGACCGAGTCGTCCAGCCCACAAACGCGCATCTCCGTGCGCTTCGTGGGCCGGGCGACCCGGACACCTCGCTCGCCCAGCTGCTCCCGGAGCCTCTGGGCGAGACGATCCGCCTTCGCGCCGCTTTCTGCACCGGGGATCTCCAGCAAGAGACCCCCGGTCACGGCCCTCTTCGCCCTCACGGAGGCGATGCCCAGCTCTTCCAGGGAGATATTCTCCCTGGCGAGCCGCATCGCCTCCGCGAGGGTCAGGTCGCCCCCCTGCGCAACGGTCAGCGTCACCGCTGCCGTTTTTGGGGGACGACCTGGTCGTGCCTTCCCGCCCTTCGCGGCCTTTACCTTGGCCGCCGCCGGCGGAGGCGGAGGCTGCGGTTGCGAGGCCTTCCTCGCCGCCCGCTTCGCCTTCCGCCCCACCACCTCACTCCACGCCACCCCCCCTTGGGAGGGTGCTGTGGAGGACGCGACCACCGCGACCACGGGTACACCACCCCCCTTGGGGGTCGCGACCCGGGGCCCTGGTACCGCAACGCTGGGCGGAGCCTTCACTCCGCCCTTCTTTGCCTTCCCCGACTGTACCGGAACAGGTCGGGAAGGCACCACCTTCCTGCTGACCGCTCTTCCGGCGAGGAGCTCCTCCCGGAAGGCGGCCAGCTTGCCATCAATCATGTCCCCAATCCTCCTCAGAAGATCGTCTTCTGAGGAGGACGGGGACTTCTTCACGGTCGGAGTGCGGGTGGAGGGGCCCGCGGTGCCCCGCACCACTGCCGCCGCACTCCGCTTATTTACCTCCGCCGAGGGACGCGGCGGTGGAGGAGGAGGGAGGATGGGAGGGAGGGCCGCGCTGTTCCACAGCGCCTCTGCCCTCCTCCTCCCCTGTCGCTCCTCCTCCAACAGGAGCTGCAGACGGGCGTTCCGCCCTCTGAGCTCCCGCGCCGCCTCCCTCATTTCCTCCGCCGCGGCCTTCAGGGCCTCCGCGCCACCGCTTTTCTGCCCCTTAAAGGCGCAGGCAGCGGCGACTTTCTCCACCCGCCTCAGGGACGAGGAGATCCTCTCCGATATCTCCTCGGTCACCTCGTCCCTGAGGCAACTCAGCCTCACCGACGGGCTCATCGCCCCGCCCACCTCGACGACGGCCTGCCCCGTCCTCTTCCTCTTAGAGCCTATGTGGCTCGTGCTGGAGGAGAAGGACGAGACCGACGCCGTCTCGTCGTCCTCCTCCACCCTCCACGAAGCCGGACCTGGCGGTGAGTGGGGCGCGAGCGCCGCCACCCTAACCCCAACCCCGTCTCCGTCCTCCCCAACCGACAAAACCCGCCCCATCCCCATTTTATTTTCTGTGTCCATAATAGTCCCACGAGATGGTCGGAAATAAAGGTCCACCCGGGCAGAGCCGCCTTACCCGGGTAAGCCTAATACTCCGGGGGTTCGGCACGTTCCCCGGAGGTGGTCGCTTGGGATTGGGCCTTCTCCCCCAACCATGCATCCCATCGCCGCGCACCATAGCTTAGGATTGGAGGGCGATTTTATAGAGTCGCCATACTCGTGGCCCAGGCGGTTAAGCCAAGACCCCCGTTCCTCCTGCCGTCACGTACCATTCACAAAAACAATAGGGAATTGTGAATGGGTCGTTGTGACGACCAACAGGAGGCTTACGGTGAGTGTATGACTCGGGTACCCCGGGTTTGTTAAGCCCGTACTGCAGCTGAAAGGCTGGCAGCCCCTGAGGGGTGGCCAACAAGTATGCGAAAAACGCGAATGTATGAGCCAGATGATTGCAAATACAAGAACTAACCCATACATAACCAGCGTTATCCTCTAAAATACTAATCGGAACCAGCTTCTATTGACTGTTTCGGTGTGGAATCTCATTACTACGGGATCTAAAACAGAAAAAACCCAGGATCTGGCCAACAAGTATGCGAAAAACGCGAAAGTATGAGCCAGATGATTGCAAATACCAGACCTACCCGAGACATAACCGGCGTTATCCTCTAAAATATTAATCGCAACCTGTTCAGTTGACTGTTTCGGTGTGGAACCTCATTACTACGGGATACAAAACAGAAAAAACCCAGGATCTGGCCAACAAGTATGCGAAAAACGTGAAAGTATGAGCCAGATGATTGCAAATACCAGAACTAACCCAGGCATAACCAGCGTTATCCTCTAAAATACTAAGGGGAACCAGCTTTTATTGACAGTGTGGTACCACATTATTACGTGATCCAAACAAGAAAAAGCCCAGGATCTGGCCAACAAGTATGCGAAAAGTGCGATTGTACGAGGCCGATGAGGGCAAATCCCAGACCTAACCGAGACATAACCGGCGTTATCCTCTAAAATATTTATCGCAACCAGTTTAACTGACTGTTTCGGTGTGGTACCGCATTACTACGTGTTCCAATCCAGAAAAAGGTCAGGATCTGGCCGACAAGTATGCGAAAAATGCGAAAGTACGAGCCAGATGAGGGCAAATCCCAGACCTAACCGAGACATAACAGACGTTATCCTCCAAAATAGTAATCGCAACCAGGTTTAATTGACTGTTTCGCTGTGGTACCGCGTTACTACGTGATCCAAACCAGAAAAAGGCCAGGATCTGGCCAACAAGTATGCGAATAATGCGAAAGTACGTGCCAGATGAGGGCAAATACCAGACCTAACCCAGACATAACCGGCGGTATCCTCTAAAATATGGATCGCAACCAGTTTAATTGACTGTTTCGGTGTGGAAGCACATTACTACGGGGTCCAAACCAGAAAAAGGCCAGGAACTGGCCAACAAGTATGCGAAAAACGCGAAAGTACGAGCCAGATGAGGACAAATCCCAGACCTACCCGAGACATAACCGGCGTTATCCTCCAAAATAGTAATCGCAACCAGGTTTAATTGACTGTTTCGGTGTAGTGCCACAATACTACGTGATCCAAACCAGAAAAAGCCCAGGATCTGGCCAACAAGTATGCGAAAAACGCGAATGTATGAGCCAGTTGATTGCAAATACCAGACCAAACCCAGACATAACCGACGTTATCCTCCAAAATAGTAATCGCAACCAGGTTTAATTAACTGTTTCGGTGTGGTACCGCGTTACTACGTGATCCAAACCAGAAAAAGGCCAGGATCTAGCCAACAAGTATGCGAATAATGCGAAAGTACGTGCCGGGTGAGGGCAAATACCAGACCTAACCCAGACATAACCGGCATTATCCTCTAAAATATTAATCGCAACCAGTTTAATTGACTGTTTCGGTGTGGACTCGCATTACTGCGGGATCCAAAGCAGAAAAAGGTCAGGATCTGGCCCACAAGTATGCGAAAAACGCGAAAGTACGAGCCAGATGAGGACAAATGTTAGACCTAACCGAGACATAACCGGCGTTATCCTCTAAAATATTAATCGCAACCAGGTTTAATTGAATGTTTCGGTGTGGAACCACATTACTACGGGATCCAAACCAGAAAAAGGCCAGGATCTGGCCAACAAGTATGCGAAAAACGCGAAAGTACGAGCCAGATGAGGACAAATCCCAGGCCTACCCGAGACATAACCGGCGTAATTCTCTAAAATATTAATCGCAACCAGTTTAATTGACTGTTTCGGTGTGGAACCTCATTACTACGTGAACCTACCCAGAAAAAGCCCAGGATCTGGCCACCAAGTATGCGAAAAACGCGAAAGTACGAGCCAGATGAGGACAAATCCCAGACCTACCCGAGACATAACCGGCGTTATTCTCTAAAATATTAATCGCAACCAGTTTAATTGACTGTTTCGGTGTGGAACCTCATTACTACGGGATCCAAAACAGAAAAAACCCAGGATCTGGCCAACAATTATGCGAAAAACGCAAGAGTATGTGCCAGATGATTGCAAATACCAGACCAAACACAGACATAACCGGCGTTATCCTCCAAAATAGTAATCGCAACCGGGTTTAATTGCCTGTCTCGGTGTGGTACCGCGTTACTACGTGATCCAAACCAGAGAAAGCCCAGGATCTGGCCAACAAGTATACGAATAATGCGAAAGTACGTGCCAGATGAGGGCAAATACCAGACCTAACCCAGACATAACCGGCGTTATCCTCTAAAATATTAATCGCAACCAGGTTTAATTGGCTGTTTCGGTGTGGTACCACAATACTACGTGATCCAAACCAGAAAAAGCCCAGGATCTGGCCAACAACTATGCGAAAAACGCGAATGTATGAGCCAGTTGATTGCAAATACCAGAACTAATCCAGACATAACCAGCGTTATCCTCTAAAATACTAATCGGAACCAGCTTCTATTGACTGTTTCAGTGTGGTACCACATTACTACGTGATCCAAACCAGAAAAAGGCCAGGATCTGGCCGACAAGTATGCGATAAACGCGAAAGCACGAGCCAGATGAGGACAAATCCCAGACCTACCCGAGACATAACCGGCGTTATCCTCTAAAATATTAATCGCAACCAGTTTAATTGACTGTTTCGGTGTGGAACCTCATTACTACGGGATCCAAAACAGAAAAAACCCAGGATCTGACCAACTTGTATGCGAAAAACGCGAAAGGACGAGCCAGATGAGGACAAATGCCAGACCTAACCGAGATATAACCGGCGTTATCCTCTAAAATATTAATCGCAACCAGCTTTTATTGACAGTGTGGTACCACATTACTATGTGATCCAACCCAGAAAAAGCCCAGGATCTGGCCAACAAGTATGCGAAAAACGCGAAAGTACGAGCCATGTGAGGACAAATACCAGACCTAACCGAGACGTAACCGGCATTATCCTCTAAAATATTAATCCGAACCAGGTATAATTGACTGTTTCGGTGTGGTACCGTGTTACTACGTGATCCAAACCTGAAAAAGGCCAGGATCTGGCCAACAACAATGCGAAAAATGCGAAAGTACGAGCCAGATGAGGGCAAATACCAGACCTAACCCAGACATAACCGGCGTTATCCTCTAATATATTAATCGCAACCAGTTTAATTGACTATTTCGGTGTGGACTCTCATTACTACGGGATCCACAGCAGAAAAAGGCCAGGATCTGGCCAACAAGTATGCGAAAAACGCGAAAGTACGAGCCAGATGAGGGCAAATACCAGACCTACCCGAGACATAACCGGCGTTATCCTCTAAAATATTAATCGCAACCAGGTTTAAATGACTGTTTCGGTGTGGTACCACAATACTACGTGATCCAAACCAGAAAAAGCCCAGGATCTGGCCAACAAGTATGCGAAAAACGCGAATGTATGAGCCAGATGATTGCAAATACAAGAACTAACCCATACATAACCAGCGTTATCCTCTAAAATACTAATCGGAACCAGCTTCTATTGACTGTTTCGGTGTGGAATCTCATTACTACGGGATCTAAAACAGAAAAAACCCAGGATCTGGCCAACAAGTATGCGAAAAACGCGAAAGTATGAGCCAGATGATTGCAAATACCAGACCTACCCGAGACATAACCGGCGTTATCCTCTAAAATATTAATCGGAACCTGTTCAGTTGACTGTTTCGGTGTGGAACCTCATTACTACGGGATACAAAACAGAAAAAACCCAGGATCTGGCCAACAAGTATGCGAAAAACGTGAAAGTATGAGCCAGATGATTGCAAATACCAGAACTAACCCAGGCATAACCAGCGTTATCCTCTAAAATACTAAGGGGAACCAGCTTTTATTGACAGTGTGGTACCACATTATTACGTGATCCAAACAAGAAAAAGCCCAGGATCTGGCCAACAAGTATGCGAAAAGTGCGATTGTACGAGGCCGATGAGGGCAAATCCCAGACCTAACCGAGACATAACCGGCGTTATCCTCTAAAATATTTATCGCAACCAGTTTAATTGACTGTTTCGGTGTGGTACCGCATTACTACGTGTTCCAATCCAGAAAAAGGCCAGGATCTGGCCGACAAGTATGCGAAAAATGCGAAAGTACGAGCCAGATGAGGGCAAATCCCAGACCTAACCGAGACATAACAGACGTTATCCTCCAAAATAGTAATCGCAACCAGGTTTAATTGACTGTTTCGCTGTGGTACCGCGTTACTACGTGATCCAAACCAGAAAAAGGCCAGGATCTGGCCAACAAGTATGCGAATAATGCGAAAGTACGTGCCAGATGAGGGCAAATACCAGACCTAACCCAGACATAACCGGCGGTATCCTCTAAAATATGGATCGCAACCAGTTTAATTGACTGTTTCGGTGTGGAAGCACATTACTACGGGGTCCAAACCAGAAAAAGGCCAGGATCTGGCCAAGATGTATGCGAAAAACGCGAAAGTACGAGCCAGATGAGGACAAATGCCAGACCTAACCGAGACATAACCGGCGTTATTCTCTAAAATATTAATCGCAACCAGTTTAATTGACTGTTTCGGTGTGGAACCTCATTACTACGGGACCGGAAACAGAAAAAACCCAGGATCTGGCCAACAAGTATGCGAAAAACGCGAAAGTACGTGCCAGATGAGGGCAAATACCAGACCTAACCCAGACATAACCGGCGGTATCCTCTAAAATATGGATCGCAACCAGTTTAATTGACTGTTTCGGTGTGGAAGCACATTACTACGGGGTCCAAACCAGAAAAAGGCCAGGATCTGGCCAAGATGTATGCGAAAAACGCGAAAGTACGAGCCAGATGAGGGCAAATCCCAGACCTAACCGAGACATAACAGACGTTATCCTCCAAAATAGTAATCGCAACCAGGTTTAATTGACTGTTTCGCTGTGGTACCGCGTTACTATGTGATCCAAACCAGAAAAAGGTCAGGATCTGGCCAACAAGTATGCGAAAAACGCGAAAGTACGAGCCAGATGAGGACAAATCCCAGACCTACCCGAGACATAACCGGCGTTATCCTCCAAAATAGTAATCGCAACCAGGTTTAATTGACTGTTTCGGTGTAGTGCCACAATACTACGTGATCCAAACCAGAAAAAGCCCAGGATCTGGCCAACAAGTATGCGAAAAACGCGAATGTATGAGCCAGTTGATTGCAAATACCAGAACTAATCCAGACATAACCAGCGTTATCCTCGAAAATACTAATCGGAACCAGCTTCTATTGATTGTTTCAGTGTGGTACCACATTACTACGTGATCCAAACCAGAAAAAGGCCAGGATCTGGCCAAGATGTATGCGAAAAACGCGAAAGTACGAGCCAGATGAGGACAAATGCCAGACCTAACCGAGACATAACCGGCGTTATTCTCTAAAATATTAATCGCAACCAGTTTAATTGACTGTTTCGGTGTGGAACCTCATTACTACGGGACCGGAAACAGAAAAAACCCAGGATCTGGCCAACAAGTATGCGAAAAACGCGAAAGTATGAGCCAGATGATTGCAAATACCAGACCAAACCCAGACATAACCGACGTTATCCTCCAAAATAGTAATCGCAACCAGGTTTAATTAACTGTTTCGGTGTGGTACCGCGTTACTACGTGATCCAAACCAGAAAAAGGCCAGGATCTAGCCAACAAGTATGCGAATAATGCGAAAGTACGTGCCGGGTGAGGGCAAATACCAGACCTAACCCAGACATAACCGGCATTATCCTCTAAAATATTAATCGCAACCAGTTTAATTGACTGTTTCGGTGTGGACTCGCATTACTGCGGGATCCAAAGCAGAAAAAGGTCAGGATCTGGCCCACAAGTATGCGAAAAACGCGAAAGTACGAGCCAGATGAGGACAAATGCCAGACCTAACCGAGACATAACCGGCGTTATCCTCTAAAATATTAATCGCAACCAGGTTTAATTGAATGTTTCGGTGTGGAACCACATTACTACGGGATCCAAACCAGAAAAAGGCCAGGATCTGGCCAACAAGTATGCGAAAAACGCGAAAGTACGAGCCAGATGAGGACAAATCCCAGGCCTACCCGAGACATAACCGGCGTTATTCTCTAAAATATTAATCGCAACCAGTTTAATTGACTGTTTCGGTGTGGAACCTCATTACTACGTGAACCTACCCAGAAAAAGCCCAGGATCTGGCCACCAAGTATGCGAAAAACGCGAAAGTACGAGCCAGATGAGGACAAATCCCAGACCTACCCGAGACATAACCGGCGTTATTCTCTAAAATATTAATCGCAACCAGTTTAATTGACTGTTTCGGTGTGGAACCTCATTACTACGGGATCCAAAACAGAAAAAACCCAGGATCTGGCCAACAATTATGCGAAAAACGCAAGAGTATGTGCCAGATGATTGCAAATACCAGACCAAACACAGACATAACCGGCGTTATCCTCCAAAATAGTAATCGCAACCAGGTTTAATTGAATGTTTCGGTGTGGAACCACATTACTACGGGATCCAAACCAGAAAAAGGCCAGGATCTGGCCAACAAGTATGCGAAAAACGCGAAAGTACGAGCCAGATGAGGACAAATCCCAGGCCTACCCGAGACATAACCGGCGTTATTCTCTAAAATATTAATCGCAACCAGTTTAATTGACTGTTTCGGTGTGGAACCTCATTACTACGTGAACCTACCCAGAAAAAGCCCAGGATCTGGCCACCAAGTATGCGAAAAACGCGAAAGTACGAGCCAGATGAGGACAAATCCCAGACCTACCCGAGACATAACCGGCGTTATCCTCTAAAATATTAATCGCAACCAGGTTTAAATGACTGTTTCGGTGTGGTACCACAATACTACGTGATCCAAACCAGAAAAAGCCCAGGATCTGGCCAACAAGTATGCGAAAAACGCGAATGTATGAGCCAGATGATTGCAAATACAAGAACTAACCCATACATAACCAGCGTTATCCTCTAAAATACTAATCGGAACCAGCTTCTATTGACTGTTTCGGTGTGGAATCTCATTACTACGGGATCTAAAACAGAAAAAACCCAGGATCTGGCCAACAAGTATGCGAAAAACGCGAAAGTATGAGCCAGATGATTGCAAATACCAGACCTACCCGAGACATAACCGGCGTTATCCTCTAAAATATTAATCGGAACCTGTTCAGTTGACTGTTTCGGTGTGGAACCTCATTACTACGGGATACAAAACAGAAAAAACCCAGGATCTGGCCAACAAGTATGCGAAAAACGTGAAAGTATGAGCCAGATGATTGCAAATACCAGAACTAACCCAGGCATAACCAGCGTTATCCTCTAAAATACTAAGGGGAACCAGCTTTTATTGACAGTGTGGTACCACATTATTACGTGATCCAAACAAGAAAAAGCCCAGGATCTGGCCAACAAGTATGCGAAAAGTGCGATTGTACGAGGCCGATGAGGGCAAATCCCAGACCTAACCGAGACATAACCGGCGTTATCCTCTAAAATATTTATCGCAACCAGTTTAATTGACTGTTTCGGTGTGGTACCGCATTACTACGTGTTCCAATCCAGAAAAAGGCCAGGATCTGGCCGACAAGTATGCGAAAAATGCGAAAGTACGAGCCAGATGAGGGCAAATCCCAGACCTAACCGAGACATAACAGACGTTATCCTCCAAAATAGTAATCGCAACCAGGTTTAATTGACTGTTTCGCTGTGGTACCGCGTTACTACGTGATCCAAACCAGAAAAAGGTCAGGATCTGGCCAACAAGTATGCGAATAATGCGAAAGTACGTGCCAGATGAGGGCAAATACCAGACCTAACCCAGACATAACCGGCGGTATCCTCTAAAATATGGATCGCAACCAGTTTAATTGACTGTTTCGGTGTGGAAGCACATTACTACGGGGTCCAAACCAGAAAAAGGCCAGGATCTGGCCAAGATGTATGCGAAAAACGCGAAAGTACGAGCCAGATGAGGACAAATGCCAGACCTAACCGAGACATAACCGGCGTTATTCTCTAAAATATTAATCGCAACCAGTTTAATTGACTGTTTCGGTGTGGAACCTCATTACTACGGGACCGGAAACAGAAAAAACCCAGGATCTGGCCAACAAGTATGCGAAAAACGCGAAAGTACGTGCCAGATGAGGGCAAATACCAGACCTAACCCAGACATAACCGGCGGTATCCTCTAAAATATGGATCGCAACCAGTTTAATTGACTGTTTCGGTGTGGAAGCACATTACTACGGTGTCCAAACCAGAAAAAGGCCAGGATCTGGCCAAGATGTATGCGAAAAACGCGAAAGTACGAGCCAGATGAGGGCAAATCCCAGACCTAACCGAGACATAACAGACGTTATCCTCCAAAATAGTAATCGCAACCAGGTTTAATTGACTGTTTCGCTGTGGTACCGCGTTACTACGTGATCCAAACCAGAAAAAGGCCAGGATCTGGCCAACAAGTATGCGAAAAACGCGAAAGTACGAGCCAGATGAGGACAAATCCCAGACCTACCCGAGACATAACCGGCGTTATCCTCCAAAATAGTAATCGCAACCAGGTTTAATTGACTGTTTCGGTGTAGTGCCACAATACTACGTGATCCAAACCAGAAAAAGCCCAGGATCTGGCCAACAAGTATGCGAAAAACGCGAATGTATGAGCCAGTTGATTGCAAATACCAGAACTAATCCAGACATAACCAGCGTTATCCTCGAAAATACTAATCGGAACCAGCTTCTATTGATTGTTTCAGTGTGGTACCACATTACTACGTGATCCAAACCAGAAAAAGGCCAGGATCTGGCCAAGATGTATGCGAAAAACGCGAAAGTACGAGCCAGATGAGGACAAATGCCAGACCTAACCGAGACATAACCGGCGTTATTCTCTAAAATATTAATCGCAACCAGTTTAATTGACTGTTTCGGTGTGGAACCTCATTACTACGGGACCGGAAACAGAAAAAACCCAGGATCTGGCCAACAAGTATGCGAAAAACGCGAAAGTACGAGCCAGATGAGGACAAATGCCAGACCTAACCGAGACATAACCGGCGTTATCCTCTAAAATATTAATCGCAACCAGTTTAATTGACTGTTTCCGTGTGGACTATCATTACTACGGGATCCAAACCAGAAAAAGGCCAGGATCTGGCCAACAAGTATGCGAAAAACGCGAAAATACGAGCCAGATGAGGGCAAATACCAGACCTACCCGAGACATAACCGGCGTTATCCTCCAAAATAGTAATCGCAACCAGGTTTAATTGATTGTTTCGGCGTGGACTCTCATTACTACGGGATCCAAAACAGAAAAAGCCCAGGATCTGGCCAACAAGTATGCGAAAAGTGCGAAAGTATGAGCCAGATGATTGCGAATACCAGACCAAACCCAGACATAACCGACGTTATCCTCCAAAATAGTAATCGCAACCAGGTTTAATTGCCTGTTTCGGTGTGGTACCGCGTTACTACGTGATCCCAACCAGAAAAAGGCCAGGATCTGGCCAACAAGTATGCAAAAAACGCGAAAGTACGAGCCAGATGAGGACAAATCCCAGACCTACTCGAGACATAACCGGCGTTATCCTCCAAAATAGTAATCGCAACCAGGTTTAATTGACTGTTTCGGTGTGGTGCCTCATTACTACGGGATCCAAAACAGAAAAAACCCAGGATCTGGCCAACAAGTATGCGAAAAACGCGAAAGTATGAGCCAGATGATTGCGAATACCAGACCAAACCCAGACATAACCGACGTTATCCTCCAAAATAGTAATCGCAACCAGGTTTAATTGCCTGTTTCGGTGTGGTACCGCGTTACTACGTGATCCCAACCAGAAAAAGGCCAGGATCTGGCCAACAAGTATGCGAATAATGCGAAAGTACGTGCCAGATGAGGGCAAATACCAGACCTAACCCAGACATAACCGGCGCTATCCTCTAAAATATTAATCGCAATAAGTTTAATTGACTGTTTCCGTGTGGACTATCATTACTACGGGATCCAAACCAGAAAAAGGCCAGGATCTGGCCAACAAGTATGCGAATAATGCGAAAGTACGTGCCAGATGAGGGCAAATACCAGACCTAACCCAGACATAACCGGCGCTATCCTCTAAAATATTAATCGCAATAAGTTTAATTGACTGTTTCCGTGTGGACTATCATTACTACGGGATCCAAACCAGAAAAAGGCCAGGATCTGGCCAACAAGTATGCGAAAAACGCGAATGTATGAGCCAGTTGATTGCAAATACCAGAACTAATCCAGACATAACCAGCGTTATCCTCGAAAATACTAATCGGAACCAGCTTCTATTGATTGTTTCAGTGTGGTACCACATTACTACGTGATCCAAACCAGAAAAAGGCCAGGATCTGGCCAAGATGTATGCGAAAAACGCGAAAGTACGAGCCAGATGAGGACAAATGCCAGACCTAACCGAGACATAACCGGCGTTATTCTCTAAAATATTAATCGCAACCAGTTTAATTGACTGTTTCGGTGTGGAACCTCATTACTACGGGACCGGAAACAGAAAAAACCCAGGATCTGGCCAACAAGTATGCGAAAAACGCGAAAGTATGAGCCAGATGATTGCAAATACCAGACCAAACCCAGACATAACCGACGTTATCCTCCAAAATAGTAATCGCAACCAGGTTTAATTAACTGTTTCGGTGTGGTACCGCGTTACTACGTGATCCAAACCAGAAAAAGGCCAGGATCTAGCCAACAAGTATGCGAATAATGCGAAAGTACGTGCCGGGTGAGGGCAAATACCAGACCTAACCCAGACATAACCGGCATTATCCTCTAAAATATTAATCGCAACCAGTTTAATTGACTGTTTCGGTGTGGACTCGCATTACTGCGGGATCCAAAGCAGAAAAAGGTCAGGATCTGGCCCACAAGTATGCGAAAAACGCGAAAGTACGAGCCAGATGAGGACAAATGCCAGACCTAACCGAGACATAACCGGCGTTATCCTCTAAAATATTAATCGCAACCAGGTTTAATTGAATGTTTCGGTGTGGAACCACATTACTACGGGATCCAAACCAGAAAAAGGCCAGGATCTGGCCAACAAGTATGCGAAAAACGCGAAAGTACGAGCCAGATGAGGACAAATCCCAGGCCTACCCGAGACATAACCGGCGTTATTCTCTAAAATATTAATCGCAACCAGTTTAATTGACTGTTTCGGTGTGGAACCTCATTACTACGTGAACCTACCCAGAAAAAGCCCAGGATCTGGCCACCAAGTATGCGAAAAACGCGAAAGTACGAGCCAGATGAGGACAAATCCCAGACCTACCCGAGACATAACCGGCGTTATTCTCTAAAATATTAATCGCAACCAGTTTAATTGACTGTTTCGGTGTGGAACCTCATTACTACGGGATCCAAAACAGAAAAAACCCAGGATCTGGCCAACAATTATGCGAAAAACGCAAGAGTATGTGCCAGATGATTGCAAATACCAGACCAAACACAGACATAACCGGCGTTATCCTCCAAAATAGTAATCGCAACCGGGTTTAATTGCCTGTCTCGGTGTGGTACCGCGTTACTACGTGATCCAAACCAGAGAAAGCCCAGGATCTGGCCAACAAGTATACGAATAATGCGAAAGTACGTGCCAGATGAGGGCAAATACCAGACCTAACCCAGACATAACCGGCGTTATCCTCTAAAATATTAATCGCAACCAGGTTTAATTGACTGTTTCGGTGTGGTACCACAATACTACGTGATCCAAACCAGAAAAAGCCCAGGATCTGGCCAACAAGTATGCGAAAAACGCGAATGTATGAGCCAGTTGATTGCAAATACCAGAACTAATCCAGACATAACCAGCGTTATCCTCTAAAATACTAATCGGAACCAGCTTCTATTGACTGTTTCAGTGTGGTACCACATTACTACGTGATCCAAACCAGAAAAAGGCCAGGATCTGGCCGACAAGTATGCGATAAACGCGAAAGCACGAGCCAGATGAGGACAAATCCCAGACCTACCCGAGACATAACCGGCGTTATCCTCTAAAATATTAATCGCAACCAGTTTAATTGACCCTTTCGGTGTGGAACCTCATTACTACGGGATCCAAAACAGAAAAAACCCAGGATCTGACCAACTTGTATGCGAAAAACGCGAAAGGACGAGCCAGATGAGGACAAATGCCAGACCTAACCGAGATATAACCGGCGTTATCCTCTAAAATATTAATCGCAACCAGCTTTTATTGACAGTGTGGTACCACATTACTATGTGATCCAACCCAGAAAAAGCCCAGGATCTGGCCAACAAGTATGCGAAAAACGCGAAAGTACGAGCCATGTGAGGACAAATACCAGACCTAACCCAGACATAACCGGCGTTATCCTCTAAAATATTAATCGCAACCAGGTTTAATTGACTGTTTCGGTGTGGTACCACATTACTACGGGGTCCAAACCAGAAAAAGGCCAGGAACTGGCCAACAAGTATGCGAAATCGCGAAAGTACGAGCCAGATGAGGACAAATCCCAGACCTACCCGAGACATAACCGGCGTTATCCTCCAAAATAGTAATCGCAACCAGGTTTAATTGACTGTTTCGGTGTAGTACCACAATACTACGTGATCCAAACCAGAAAAAGCCCAGGATCTGGCCAACAAGTATGCGAAAAACGCGAATGTATGAGCCAGTTGATTGCAAATACCAGAACTAATCCAGACATAATCAGCGTTATCCTCTAAAATACTAATCGGAACCAGCTTCTATTGACTGTTTCAGTGTGGTACCACATTACTACGTGATCCAAACCAGAAAAAGGCCAGGATCTGGCCAACAAGTATGCGAAAAACGCGAAAGTACGAGCCAGATGAGGACAAATCCCAGACCTACCCGAGACATAACCAGCGTTATCCTCTAAAATACTAATCGGAACCAGCTTCTATTGACTGTTTCAGTGTGGTACCACATTACTACGTGATCCAAACCAGAAAAAGGCCAGGATCTGGCCAACAAGTATGCGATAAACGCGAAAGTACGAGCCAGATGAGGACAAATCCCAGATCTACCCGAGACATAACCGGCGTTATCCTCTAAAATATTAATCGCAACCAGTTCAATTGACTGTTTCGGTGTGGAACCTCATTCATACGGGATCCAAAACAGAAAAAACCCTGGATCTGGCCAACAAGTATGCGAAAAACCCGAAAGTACGAGCCAGATGAGGACAAATCCCAGACCTAACCGAGACATAACCGGCGTTATCCTCTAAAATATTAATCCGAACCAGGTTTAATTGACTGTTTCGGTGTGGTACCGCGTTACTACGTGATCCAAACCAGAAAAAGGCCAGGATCTAGCCAACAAGTATGCGAATAATGCGAAAGTACGTGGCAGATGAGGGCAAATCCCAGACCTAACCGAGACATAACCGGCGTTATCCTCTAAAATATTTATCGCAACCAGTTTAATTGACTGTTTCGGTGTGGTACCGCATTACTACGTGTTCCAATCCAGATAAAGGCCAGGATCTGGTCAACAAGTATGCGAAAAATGCGAAAGTACGAGTCAGATGAGGGCAAATCCCAGACCTAACCGAGACATAACAGACGTTATCCTCCAAAATAGTAATCGCAACCAGGTTTAATTGACTGTTTCGGTGTGGTACCGCGTTACTACCTGATCCAAACCAGAAAAAGGCCAGGATCTGGCCAAGAAGTATGCGAAAAACGCGAAAGTGCGAGCCAGATGAGGACAAATGCCAGACCTAACCGAGACATAACCGGCGTTATCCTCTAAAATATTAATCGCAGCCAGGTTTAATTGACTGTTTCGACGTGGTACCTCATTACTACGGGATCCAAAACAGAAAAAACCCAGGATCTGGCCAACAAGTATGCGAAAAACGCGAAAGTATGAGCCAGATGATTGCAAATACCAGACCAAACCCAGACATAACCAACGTTATCCTCCAAAATAGTAATCGCAACCAGGTTTAATTGACTGTTTCGGTGTGGACTCTCATTACTACGAGATCCAAAACAGAAAAAACCCAGGATCTGGCTAACAAGTATGCGAAAAACGCTAAAGTATGAGCCAGATGATTCCAAATACCAGACCAAACCCAGACATAACCGACGTTATCTCCCAAAATAGTAATCGCAACCAGGTTTAATTGACTGTTTCGGTGTGGTACCGCGTTACTACGTGATCCAAACCAGAAGAAGGCCAGGATCTGGCCATCAAGTATGCGAAAAACGCGAAAGTACGAGCCAGATGAGGATAAATGCCAGACCTAACCGAGGCATAACCGGCGTTATCCTCCAAAATAGTAATCGCAACCAGGTTTAATTGACTGTTTCGGTGTGGTACCTCATTACTACGGGATCAAAAACAGAAAAAACCCAGGATCTGGCCAACACGTATGCGAAAAACGCGAAAGTATGAGCCAGATGATTGCAAATACCAGACCAAACCCAGTCATAACCGACGTTATCCTCCAAAATAGTAATCGCAACCAGGCTTAATAGACTGTTCCGGTGTGGTACCGCGGTACTACGTGATCCCAACCAGAAAAAGGCCAGGATCTGGCCAACAAGTATGCGAATAATGCGAAAGTACGTGCCAGATGGGGGCAAATACCAGACCTAGCCCAGACATAACCGGCGTTATCCTCTAAAATATTAATCGCAACCAGTTTAATTGACTGTTTCCGTGTGGACTATCATTACTACGGGATCCAAACCAGAAAAAGGCCAGGATCTGGCCAACAAGTATGCGAAAAACGCGAAAATACGAGCCAGATGAGGGCAAATACCAGACCTACCCGAGACATAACCGGCGTTATCCTCCAAAATAGTAATCGCAACCAGGTTTAATTGATTGTTTCGGCGTGGACTCTCATTACTACGGGATCCAAAACAGAAAAAGCCCAGGATCTGGCCAACAAGTATGCGAAAAGTGCGAAAGTATGAGCCAGATGATTGCGAATACCAGACCAAACCCAGACATAACCGACGTTATCCTCCAAAATAGTAATCGCAACCAGGTTTAATTGCCTGTTTCGGTGTGGTACCGCGTTACTACGTGATCCCAACCAGAAAAAGGCCAGGATCTGGCCAACAAGTATGCAAAAAACGCGAAAGTACGAGCCAGATGAGGACAAATCCCAGACCTACTCGAGACATAACCGGCGTTATCCTCCAAAATAGTAATCGCAACCAGGTTTAATTGACTGTTTCGGTGTGGTGCCTCATTACTACGGGATCCAAAACAGAAAAAACCCAGGATCTGGCCAACAAGTATGCGAAAAACGCGAAAGTATGAGCCAGATGATTGCGAATACCAGACCAAACCCAGACATAACCGACGTTATCCTCCAAAATAGTAATCGCAACCAGGTTTAATTGCCTGTTTCGGTGTGGTACCGCGTTACTACGTGATCCCAACCAGAAAAAGGCCAGGATCTGGCCAACAAGTATGCGAATAATGCGAAAGTACGTGCCAGATGAGGGCAAATACCAGACCTAACCCAGACATAACCGGCGCTATCCTCTAAAATATTAATCGCAATAAGTTTAATTGACTGTTTCCGTGTGGACTATCATTACTACGGGATCCAAACCAGAAAAAGGCCAGGATCTGGCCAACAAGTATGCGAAAAACGCGAAAATACGAGCCAGATGAGGGCAAATACCAGACCTAACCCAGACATAACCGGCGTTATCGTCTAAAATATTTATCGCAACCAGTTTAATTGACTGTTTCGGTGTGGTACCGCATTACTACGTGTTCCAATCCAGAAAAAGGCCAGGATCTGGCCAAGAAGTATGCGAAAAACGCGAAAGTACGAGCCAGATGAGGACAAATGCCAGACCTAACCGAAACATAACAGACGTTATCCTCCAAAATAGTAATCGCAACCAGGTTTAATTGACTGTTTCGGTGTGGTACCTCATTACTACGGGATCCCAAACAGAAAAAACCCAGGATCTGGCCAAGAAGTATGCGAAAAACGCGAAAGTATGAGCCAGATGATTGCAAATACCAGACCAAACCCAGACATAACCGACGTTATCCTCCAAAATAGTAATCGCAACCATGTTTAATTGACTGTTTCGGTGTGGTACCGCGTTACTACGTGATCCAAACCAGAAAAAGGCCAGGATCTGGCCAACAAGTATGCGAATAATGCGAAAGTACGTGCCAGATGAGGGCAAATACCAGACCTAACCGAGACATAACCGGCGTTATCCTCTAAAATATTAATCGCAACCAGGTTTAATTGACTGTTTCGGTGTGGTACCACATTACTACGTGATCCAAACCAGAAAAAGCCCAGGATCTGGCCAACAAGTATGCGAAAAACGCGAATGTATGAGCCAGATGATTGCAAATCCCAGACCTAACCCAGACATAACCGGCGTTATCCTCTAAAATATTAATCGCAACCAGTTTAATTGACTGTTTCGGTGTGGACTCTCATTACTACGGGATCCAAAGCAGAAAAAGGCCAGGATCTGGCCAAGAAGTATGCGAAAAACGCGAAAGTACGAGCCAGATGAGGACAAATGCCAGACCTAACCGAGACATAACCGGCGTTATCCTCTAAAATATTAATCGCAGCCAGGTTTAATTGACTGTTTCGGTGTGGAACCACATTACTACGGGATCCAAACCAGAAAAAGGCCATGAACTGGCCAACAAGTATGCGAAAAACGCGAAAGTACGAGCCAGATGAGGACAAATCCCAGACCTACCCGAGACATAACCGGCGTTATCCTCCAAAATAGTAATCGCAACCAGGTTTAATTGACTGTTTCGGTGTGGTACCTCATTACTACGGGATCCAAAACAGAGAAAACCCAGGATCTGGCCAACAAATATGCGAAAAACGCGAAAGTATGAGCCAGATGATTGCAAATACCAGACCAAACCCAGACATAACCGAAGTTATCCTCCAAAATAGTAATTGCAACCAGGTTTAATTGACTGTTTCGGTGTGGTACCGCGTTACTACGTGATCCAAACCAGAAAAAGGCCAGGATCTGGCCAACAAGTATGCGAATAATGCGAAAGTACGTGCCAGATGAGGGCAAATACCAGACCTAACCCAGACATAACCGGCGTTATCCTCTAAAATATTAATCGCAACCAGCTTAATTGACTGTTTCCGTGTGGACTATCATTACTACGGGATACAAACCAGAAAAAGGCCAGGATCTGGCCAACAAGTATGCGAAAAACGCGAAAATACGAGCCAGATGAGGGCAAATACCAGACCTAACCCAGACATAACCGGCGATATCGTCTAAAATATTTATCGCAACCAGTTTAAGTGACTGTTTCGGTGTGGTACCGCATTACTACGTGATCCAAACCAGAAAAAGGCCAGGATCTGGCCAACAAGTATGCGAATAATGCGAAAGTATGAGCCAGATGATTGCAAATACCAGACCAAACCCAGACATAACCGAAGTTATCCTCCAAAATAGTAATCGCAACCAGGTTTAATTGACTGTTTCGGTGTGGTACCGCGTTACTACGTGATCCAAACCAGAAAAAGGCCAGGATCTGGCCAACAAGTATGCGAATAAGGCGAAAGTACGTGCCAGATGAGGGCAAATACCAGACCTAACCCAGACATAACCGGCGTTATCCTCTAAACTATTAATCGGAACCAGCTTTTATTGACAGTGCGGTACCACATTACTGCGTGATCCAAACCAGAAAAAGCCTAGGATCTGGTCAACAAGTATGCGAATAATGCGAAAGTTGCCAGATGAGGGCAAATACCAGACCTAACCCAGACATAACCGGCGTTGTCCTCTAAAATATTAATCGCAACCAGTTTAATTGACTGTTTCGGTGTGGACTCTCATTACTACGGGATCCAAAAAAGAAAAAACCCAGGATCTGGCCAACAAGTATGCGAAAAACGCGAAAGTATGAGCCAGATGATTGCAAATACCAGAACTAACCCAGGCATAACCAGCGTTATCCTCTAAAATACTAAGCGGAACCAGCTTTTATTGACAGGGTGGTACCACACTACTACGTGATCCGAACAAGAAAAAGCCCAGGATCTGGCCAACAAGTATGCCAAAAGTGCGATTGTAAGAGGCAGATGAGGGCAAATCCCAGACCTAACCGAGACATAACCGGCGTTATCCTCTAAAATATTTATCGCAACCAGTTTAATTGATTGTTTCGGTGTGGTACCGCATTACTACGTGATCCAATCCAGAAAAAGGCCAGGATCTGGCCAACAAGTATGCGAAAAACGCGAATGTATGAGCCAGATGATTGCAAATCCCAGACCTAACCCAGACATAACCGGCGTTATCCTCTAAAATATTAATCGCAACCATGTTTAATTGACTGTTTCGGTGTGGTACCGCGTTACTACGTGATCCAAACCAGAAAAAGGCCAGGATCTGGCCAACAAGTATGCGAATAATGCGAAAGTACGTGCCAGATGAGGGCAAATACCAGACCTAACCGAGACATAACCGGCGTTATCCTCTAAAATATTAATCGCAACCAGGTTTAATTGACTGTTTCGGTGTGGTACCACATTACTACGTGATCCAAACCAGAAAAAGCCCAGGATCTGGCCAACAAGTATGCGAAAAACGCGAATGTATGAGCCAGATGATTGCAAATCCCAGACCTAACCCAGACATAACCGGCGTTATCCTCTAAAATATTAATCGCAACCAGTTTAATTGACTGTTTCGGTGTGGACTCTTATTACTACGGGATCCAAAGCAGAAAAAGGCCAGGATCTGGCCAGGAAGTATGCGAAAAACGCGAAAGTACGAGCCAGATGAGGACAAATGCCAGACCTAACCGAGACATAACCGGCGTTATCCTCTAAAATATTAATCGCAGCCAGGTTTAATTGACTGTTTCGGTGTGGAACCACATTACTACGGGATCCAAACCAGAAAAAGGCCAGGAACTGGCCAACAAGTATGCGAAAAACGCGAAAGTACGAGCCAGATGTGGACAAATCCCAGACCTACCCGCGACATAACCGGCGTTATCCTCCAAAATAGTAATCGCAACCAGGTTTAATTGACTGTTTCGGTGTGGTACCTCATTACTACGGGATCCAAAACAGAAAAAACCCAGGATCTGGCCAACAAATATGCGAAAAACGCGAAAGTATGAGCCAGATGATTGCAAATACCAGACGAAACCCAGACATAACCGAAGTTATCCTCCAAAATAGTAATCGCAACCAGGTTTAATTGACTGTTTCGGTGTGGTACCGCGTTACTACGTGATCCAAACCAGAAAAAGGCCAGGATCTGGCCAACAAGTATGCGAATAATGCGAAAGTACGTGCCAGATGAGGGCAAATACCAGACCTAACCCAGACATAACCGGCGTTATCCTCTAAAATATTAATCGCAACCAGTTTAATTGACTGTTTCCGTGTGGACTATCATTACTACGGGATCCAAACCAGAAAAAGGCCAGTATCTGGCCAACAAGAATGCGAAAAACGCGAAAATACGAGCCAGATGAGGGCAAATACCAGACCTAACCCAGACATAACCGGCGTTATCGTCTAAAATATTTATCGCAACCAGTTTAATTGACTGTTTCGGTGTAGTACCGCATTACTACGTGTTCCAATCCAGAAAAAGGCCAGGATCTGGCCAACAAGTATGCGAAAAATGCGAAAGTACGAGCCAGATGAGGGCAAATCCCAGACCTAACCGAAACATAACAGACGTTATCCTCCAAAATAGTAATCGCAACCAGGTTTAATTGACTGTTTCGGTGTGGTACCTCATTACTACGGGATCCAAAACAGAAAAAAACCCAGGATCTGGCCAAGAAGTATGCGAAAAACGCGAAAGTATGAGCCAGATGATTGCAAATACCAGACCAAACCCAGACATAACCGACGTTATCCTCCAAAATAGTAATCGCAACCATGTTTAATTGACTGTTTCGGTGTGGTACCGCGTTACTACGTGATCCAAACCAGAAAAAGGCCAGGATCTGGCCAACAAGTATGCGAATAATGCGAAAGTACGTGCCAGATGAGGGCAAATACCAGACCTAATCGAGACATAACCGGCGTTATCCTCTAAAATATTAATCGCAACCAGGTTTAATTGACTGTTTCGGTGTGGTACCACATTACTACGTGATCCAAACCAGAAAAAGCCCAGGATCTGGCCAACAAGTATGCGAAAAACGCGAAAGTATGAGCCAGATGATTGCTAATACCAGACCAAACCCAGACATAACCGACGTTATCCTCCAAAATAGTAATCGCAACCATGTTTAATTGACTGTTTCGGTGTGGTACCGCGTTACTACGTGATCCAAACCAGAAAAAGGCCAGGATCTGGCCCAGAAGTATGCGAAAAACGCGAAAGTACGAGCCAGATGAGGACAAATGCCAGACCTAACCGAGACATAACCGGCGTTATCCTCTAAAATATTAATCGCAGCCAGGTTTAATTGACTGCTTCGGTGTGGAACCACATTACTACGGGATCCAAACCAGAAAAAGGCCAGGAACTGGCCAACAAGTATGCGAAAAACGCGAAAGTACGAGCCAGATGAGGAC
Source organism: Colletes latitarsis (assembly GCF_051014445.1). Classification (NCBI taxonomy): domain Eukaryota; kingdom Metazoa; phylum Arthropoda; class Insecta; order Hymenoptera; family Colletidae; genus Colletes; species Colletes latitarsis. The sequence continues at coordinate 3,244,554 of NW_027488379.1, read as the reverse complement.
AAATCCCAGACCTACCCGAGACATAATCGGCGTTATCCTCCAAAATAGTAATAGCAACCAGGTTTAATTGACTGTTTCGGTGTGGTACCTCATTACTACGGGATCCAAAACAGAAAAAACCCAGGATCTGGCCAACAAATATGCGAAAAACGCGAAAGTATGAGCCAGATGATTGCTAATACCAGACCAAACCCAGACATAACCGAAGTTATCCTCCAAAATAGTAATCGCAACCAGGTTTAATTGTCTGTTTCGGTGTGGTACCGCGTTACTACGTGATCCAAACCAGAAAAAGGCCAGGATCTGGCCAACAAGTATGCGAATAATGCGAAAGTACGTGCCAGATGAGGGCAAATACCAGACCTAAACCAGACATAACCGGCGTTATCCTCTAAACTATTAATCGGAACCAGCTTCTATTGACAGTGCGGTACCACATTACTACGTGATCCAAACCAGAAAAAGTCTAGGATCTGGTCAACAAGTATGCGAATAATGCGAAAGTACGTGCCATATGAGGGCAAATACCAGACCTAACCCAGACATAACCGGCGTTATTCTCTAAAATATTAATCGCAACCAGTTTAATTGACTGTTTCGGTGTGGACTCTCATTACTACGGGATCCAAAACAGAAAAAACCCAGGATCTGGCCAACAAGTATGCGAAAAACGCGAAAGTATGAGCCAGATGATTGCAAATACCAGAACTAACCCAGGCATAACCAGCGTTATCCTCTAAAATACTAAGCGGAACCAGCTTTTATTGACTGTTTCGGTGTGGACTCTCATTACTACGGGATCCAAAACAGAAAAAACCCAGGATCTGGACAACAAGTATGCGAAAAACGCGAAAGTATGAGCCAGATGATTGCAAATACCAGAACTAACCCAGGCATAACCAGCGTTATCCTCTAAAATACTAAGCGGAACCAGCTTTTATTGACAGTGTGGTACCACACTACTACGTGATCCGAACAAGAAAAAGCCCAGGATCTGGCCAACAAGTATGCCAAAAGTGCGATTGTAAGAGGCAGATGAGGGCAAATCCCAGACCTAACCCAGACATAACCGGCGTTATTCTCTAAAATATTAATCGCAACCAGTTTAATTGACTGTTTCGGTGTGGACTCTCATTACTACGGGATCCAAAGCAGAAAAAGGCCAGGATCTGGCCAACAAGTATGCGAAAGACGCGAAAGTACGAGCCAGATGTGGACAAATCCCAGACCTACCGGAGACATAACCGGCGTTATCCTCCAAAATAGTAATCGCAACCAGGTTTAATTGACTGTTTCGGTGTGGTACCTCATTACTACGGGATCCAAAACAGAAAAAACCCAGGATCTGGCCAACAAGTATGCGAAAAACGCGAAAGTATGAGCCAGATGATTGCAAATACCAGACCAAACCCAGACATAACCGACGGTATCCTACAAAATAGTAATCGCAACCAGGTTTAATTGACTGTTTCGGTGTGGTACCGCGTTACTACGTGATCCCATCCAGAAAAAGGCCAGTATCTGGCCAACAAGTATGCGAATAATGCGAAAGTACGTGCCAGATGAGGGCAAATACCAGGCCTAACCCAGACATAACCGCCGTTATCCTCTAAAATATTAATCGCAACCAGTTTAATTGACTGTTTCCGTGTGGACTATCATTACTACGGGATCCAAACCAGAAAAAGGCCAGGATCTGGCCAACAAGTATGCGAAAGGCGCGAAAATACGAGCCAGATGAGGGCAAATACCAGACCTAACCCAGACATAACCGGCGTTATCCTCTAAAATATTTATCGCAACCAGTTTAATTGACTGTTTCGGTGTGGTACCGCATTACTACGTGTTCCAATCCAGAAAAAGGCCAGGATCTGGCCAACAAGTATGCGAAAAATGCGAAAGTACGAGCCAGATGAGGGCAAATCCCAGACCTAACCGAGACATAACAGACGTTATCCTCCAAAATAGTAATCGCAACCAGGTTTAATTGACTGTTTCGGTGTGGTACCGCGTTACTACGTGATCCAAAACAGAAAAAACCCAGGATCTGGCCAACAAGTATGCGAAAAACGCGAAAGTATGAGCCAGATGAGGACAAATGCCAGACCTAACCGTGACATAACCGGCGTTATCCTCCAAAATAGTAATCGCAACCAGGTTTAATTGACTGTTCCGGTGTGGTACCGCGTTACTACGTGATCCAAACCAGAAAAAGGCCAGGATCTGGCCAACTAGTATGCGAATAATGCGAAAGTACGTGCCAGATGAGGACAAATCCCAGACCTGACCCAGACATAACCGGCGTTATCCTCTAAAATATTAATCGCAACCAGGTTCAATTGACTGTTTGGTGTGGTACCACAATACTACGTGATGCAAACCAGAAAAAACCCAGGATCTGGCCAACAAGTATGCGGAAAACGCGAAAGTATGAGCCAGATGATTGCAAATACCAGAACTAACCCAGGCATAACCAGCGTTATCCTCTAGAATACTAAGCGTAACCAGCTTTTATTGACAGTGTGGTACCACACTACTACGTGATCCAAACAAGAAAAAGCCCAGGATCTGGCCAACAAGTATGCGAAAAGTGCGATTGTAAGAGGCAGATGAGGGCAAATCCCAGACCTAACCGAGACATAACCGGCGTTATCCTCTAAAATATTTATCGCAACCAGTTTAATTGACTGTTTCGGTGTGGTACCGCATTACTACGTGATCCAATCCAGAAAAAGGCCAGGATCTGGCCAACAAGGATGCGAAAAATGCGAAAGTACGAGCCAGATCAGGGCAAATCCCAGACCTAACCGAGGCATAACCGGCGTATCCTCTAAAATATTAATCCGAACCAGGTTTAATTGACTGTTTCGGTGTGGTGCCGCGTTACTACGTGATCCAAACCTGAAAAAGGGCAGGTTCTGGCCAACAACAATGCGAAAAATGCGAAAGTACGAGCCAGATGAGGGCAAATACCAGACCTAACCCAGACATAACCGGCGTTATCCTCTAAACTATTAATCGGAACCAGCTTTTATTGACAGTGTGGTACCACATTACTACGTCATCCAAACCAGAAAAAGCCCAGGTTCTGGCCAACAAGTATGCGAAAAAGGCGAATGTATGAGCCAGATGATTGCAAATACAAGAACTGACCCAGACATAACCAGCGTTATCCTCTAAAATACTAATCGAAACCAGCTTCTATTGACTGTTCCAGTGTGGTACCACATTACTACGTGATCCAAACCAGAAAAAGGCCTGGATCTGGCCAACAAGTGTGCGATAAACGCGAAAGTATGAGCCAGATGAGGACAAATGCCAGACCTAACCGTGACATAACCGGCGTTATCCTCTAAAATATTAATCGCAACCAGGTTTAATTGACTGTTTCGGTGTGGTACCACATTACTACGGGATCCAAACCAGAAAAAACCCAGGATCTGACAAACAACAATGCGAGAAACGCGAAAGTACGAGCCAGATGAGGGCAAATACCAGACCAAACCCAGACATAACCGACGTTATCCTCCAAAATAGTAATCGCAACCAGGTTTAATTGACTGTTTCGGTATGGTACCGCGTTACTACGTGATCCAAGCCAGAAAAAGGGCAGGATCTGGCCAACAAGTATGCGAATTATGCGAAAGTACGTGCCAGATGAGGGCAAATACCAGACCTAACCCAGACATAACCGGCGTTATCGTCTAAAGTATTAATCGCAACCAGTTTAATTGACTGTTTCGGTGTGGACTCTCATTACTACGGGATCCAAAGCAGAAAAAGGCCAGGATCTGACCAATAAGTATGCGAAAAACGCGAAAGTACGTGCCAGATGAGGACAAATGCCAGACCTAACCGAGACGTAACCGGCGTTATCCACTAAAATATTAATCGCAACCAGGTTTAATTGACTGTTTCGGTGTGGTACCTCATTACTACGGGATCCAAAACAGAAAAAAGCCAGGATCTGGCCAACAAGTATGCGAAAAACGCGAAAGTATGAGTCAGATGATTGCAAATACCAGCCCAAACCCAGACATAACCGACGTTATCCTCCAAAATAGTAATCGCAACCAGGTTTAATTGACTGTTTCGGTGTGGTACCGCGTTACTACGTGATCCAAACCAGAAAAAGGCCAGGATCTGGCCAACAAGTATGCGAATAATGCGAAAGTACGTGCCAGATGAGGGCAAATACCAGACCTAACCCAGACATAACCGGCGTTATCCTCTAAAATAGTAATCGCAACCAGGTTTAATAGACTGTTTCGGTGTGGTACCACAATACGACGTGATCCAAACCAGAAAAAGCCCAGGATCTGGCCAACAAGTATGCGAAAAACGCGAATGTATGAGCCGGGTGATTGCAAATACCAGACCTAACCCAGGCATAACCGGCGTTATCCTCTAAACCATTAATCGGAACCAGCTTTTATTGACAGTGTGGTACCACATTACTACGTGATCCAAACCAGAAAAAGCCCAGGATCTGGCCAACAAGTATGCGAAAAGTGCGATTGTAAGAGGCAGATGAGGGCAAATCCCAGACCTAACCGAGACATAACCGGCGTTATCCTCTAAAATATTAATCGCAACCAGGTTTAATTGACTGTTTCGGTGTGGTACCACTTTAATACGAGATCCAAACCAGAAAAAAACCCAGGATCTGACCAACAACAGTGCGAAAAACGCGAAAGTACGAGCCAGATGAGGGCAAATACCAGACCTAACCCAGCCATAACCGGCGTTATCCTCTAAACTATTAATCGGAACCAGCTTTTATTGACAGTGTGGTACCACATTACTACGTGATCCAAACCAGAAAAAGCCTAGGATCTGGTCAAGAAGTATGCGAATAATGCGAAAGTACGTGCCAGATGAGGGCAAATATCAGACCTAACCCAGACATAACCGGCGTTATCCTCTAAAATATTAATCGCAACCAGTTTAATTGACTGTTTCGGTGTGGACTCTCATTACTACGGGATCCAAAACAGAAAAAACCCAGGATCTGGCCAACAAGTATGCGAAAAACGCGAAAGTATGAGCCAGATGATTGCAAATACCATAACTAACCCAGGCATAACCAGCGTTATCCTCTAAAATATTAATCGCAACCAGTTTAATTGACTGTTTCGGTGTGGAACCTCATTACTACGGGATCCAAAACAGAAAAAACCCTGGATCTGGCCAACAAGTATGCGAAAAACGCGAAAGTATGAGCCAGATGATTGCAAATACCAGACCAAACCCAGACATAACCGACGTTATCCTCCAAAATAGTAATCGCAACCAGGTTTAATTGACTGTTTCGGTGTGGTACCACGTTACTACGTGAGCCAAACCAGAGAAAGGCCAGGATCTGGTCAACAAGTATGCGAATAATGCTATAGTACGTGCCAGATGAGGGCAAATACCAGACCTAACCCAGGCATAACCGGCGTTATCCTCTAAACTATTAATCGGAACCAGCTTTTATTGACAGTGTGGTACCACATTACTACGTGATCCAAACCAGAAAAAGCCCAGGATCTGGCCAACAAGTATGCGAAAAGTGCGATTGTAAGAGGCAGATGAGGGCAAATCCCAGACCTAACCGAGACATAAACGGCGTTATCCTCTAAAATATTAATCGCAACCAGTTTAATTGACTGTTTCCGTGTGGACTATCATTACTACGGGATCCAAACGAGAAAAAGGCCAGTATCTGGCCAACAAGAATGCGAAAAACGCGAAAATACGAGCCAGATGAGGGCAAATACCAGAGCTAACCCAGACATAACCGGCGTTATCGTCTAAAATATTTATCGCAACCAGTTTAATTGACTGTTTCGGTGTAGTACCGCATTACTACGTGTTCCAATCCAGAAAAAGGCCAGGATCTGGCCAACAAGTATGCGAAAAATGCGAAAGTACGAGCCAGATGAGGGCAAATCCCAGACCTAACCGAAACATAACAGACGTTATCCTCCAAAATAGTATTCGCAACCAGGTTTAATTGACTGTTTCGGTGTGGTACCTCATTACTACGGGATCCAAAAGAGAAAAAAACCCAGGATCTGGCCAAGAATTATGCGAAAAACGCGAAAGTATGAGCCAGATGATTGCAAATACCAGACCAAACCCAGACATAACCGACGTTATCCTCCAAAATAGTAATCGCAACCAGGTTTAATTGACTGTTTCGGTGTGGTACCGCGTTACTACGTGATCCAAACAAGAAAAAGGCCAGGATCTGGCCAACAAGTATGCGAATAATGCGAAAGTACGTGCCAGATGAGGGCAAATACCAGACCTAACCCAGACATAACCGGCGTTATCCTCTAAAATATTAATCGCAACCAGTTTAATTGACTGTTTCCGTGTCGACTATCATTACTACGGGATCCAAACCAGAAAAAGGCCAGTATCTGGCCAACAAGAATGCGAAAAACGCGAAAATACGAGCCAGATGAGGGCAAATACCAGACCTAACCTAGACATAACCGGCGTTATCGTCTAAAATATTTATCGCAACCAGTTTAATTGACTGTTTCGGTGTAGTACCGCATTACTACGTGTTCCAATCCAGAAAAAGGCCAGGATCTGGCCAACAAGTATGTGAAAAATGCGAAAGTACGAGCCAGATGAGGGCAAATCCCAGACCTAACCGAAACATAACAGTCGTTATCCTCCAAAATAGTCATCGCAACCAGGTTTAATTGACTGTTTCGGTGTGGTACCTCATTACTACGGGATCCAAAACAGAAAAGAACCCAGGATCTGGCCAAGAAGTATGCGAAAAACGCGAAAGTATGAGCCAGATGATTGCAAATACCAGACCAAACCCAGACATAACCGACGTTATCCTCCAAAATAGTAATCGCAACCATGTTTAATTGACTGTTTCGGTGTGGACTCTTAAAACTACGGGATCCAAAGCAGAAAAAGGCCAGGATCTGGCCAAGAAGTATGCGAAAAACGCGAAAGTACGAGCCAGATGAGGACAAATGCCAGACCTAACCGAGACATAACCGGCGTTATCCTCTAAAATATTAATCGCAGCCAGGTTTAATTGACTGTTTCGGTGAGGAACCACATTACTACGGGATCCAAACCAGAAAAAGGCCAGGAACTGGCCAACAAGTATGCGAAAAACGCGAAAGTACGAGCCAGATGAGGACAAATCCCAGACCTACCCGAGACATAACCGGCGTTATCCTCCAAAATAGTAATTGCAACCAGGTTTAATTGACTGTTTCGGTGTGGTACCTCATTACTACGGGATCCAAAACAGAAAAAACCCAGGATCTGGCCAACAAATATGCGAAAAACGCGAAAGTATGAGCCAGATGATTGCAAATACCAGAGCAAACCCAGACATAACCGGCGTTATCCTCTAAAATATTTATCGCAACCAGTTTAATTGACTGTTTCGGTGTGGTACCGCGTTACTACGTGATCCAAACCAGAAAAAGGCCAGGATCTGGCCAACAAGTATGCGAATAATGCGAAAGTACGTGCCAGATGAGGGCAAATACCAGACCTAACCCAGACATAACCGGCGTTATCCTCTAAACTATTAATCGGAACCAGCTTTTATTGACAGTGCGGTACCACATTACTACGTGATCCAAACCAGAAAAAGCCTAGGATCTGGTCAACAAGTATGCGAATAATGCGAAAGTACGTGCCATATGAGGGCAAATACCAGACCTAACCCAGACATAACCGGCGTTATCCTCTAAAATATTAATCGCAACCAGTTTAATTGACTGTTTCGGTGTGGACTCTCATTACTACGGGATCCAAAACAGAAAAAACCCAGGATCTGGCCAACAAGTATGCGAAAGACGCGAAAATACGAGCCAGATGAGGGCAAATACCAGACCTAACCCAGACATAACCGGCGTTATCCTCTAAAATATTTATCGCAACCAGTTTAATTGATTGTTTCGGTGTGGTACCGCATTACTACGTGATCCAATCCAGAAAAAGGCCAGGATCTGGCCAACAAGTATGCGAAAAATGCGAAAGTACGTGCCAGATGAGGGCAAATACCAGGCCTAACCTAGACATAACCGCCGTTATTCTCTAAAATATTAATCGCAACCAGTTTAATTGACTGTTTCCGTGTGGGCTATCATTACTACGGGATCCAAACCAGAAAAAGGCCAGGATCTGGCCAACAAGTATGCGAAAGACGCGAAAATACGAGCCAGATGAGGGCAAATACCAAACCTAACCCAGACATAACCGGCGTTATCCTCTAAAATATTTATCGCAACCAGTTTAATTGACTGTTTCGGTGTGGTACCGCATTACTACGTGTTCCAATCCAGAAAAAGGCCAGGATCTGGCCAACAAGTATGCGAAAAATGCGAAAGTACGAGCCAGATGAGGGCAAATCCCAGACCTAACCGAGACATAACAGACGTTATCCTCCAAAATAGTAATCGCAACCAGGTTTAATTGACTGTTTCGGTGTGGTACCGCGTTACTACGTGATCCAAAACAGAAAAAACCCAGGATCTGGCCAACAAGTATGCGAAAAACGCGAAAGTATGAGCCAGATGAGGACAAATGCCAGACCTAACCGTGACATAACCGGCGTTATCCTCCAAAATAGTAATCGCAACCAGGTTTAATTGACTGTTCCGGTGTGGTACCGCGTTACTACGTGATCCAAACCAGAAAAAGGCCAGGATCTGGCCAACTAGTATGCGAATAATGCGAAAGTACGTGCCAGATGAGGACAAATCCCAGACCTGACCCAGACATAACCGGCGTTATCCTCTAAAATATTAATCGCAACCAGGTTCAATTGACTGTTTGGTGTGGTACCACAATACTACGTGATGCAAACCAGAAAAAACCCAGGATCTGGCCAACAAGTATGCGGAAAATGCGAAAGTATGAGCCAGATGATTGCAAATACCAGAACTAACCCAGGCATAACCAGCGTTATCCTCTAGAATACTAAGCGGAACCAGCTTTTATTGACAGTGTGGTACCACACTACTACGTGATCCAAACAAGAAAAAGCCCAGGATCTGGCCAACAAGTATGCGAAAAGTGCGATTGTAAGAGGCAGATGAGGGCAGATCCCAGACCTAACCGAGACATAACCGGCGTTATCCTCTAAAATATTTATCGCAACCAGTTTAATTGACTGTTTCGGTGTGGTACCGCATTACTACGTGATCCAATCCAGAAAAAGGCCAGGATCTGGCCAACAAGTATGCGAAAAATGCGAAAGTACGAGCCAGATCAGGGCAAATCCCAGACCTAACCGAGACATAACCGGCGTATCCTCTAAAATATTAATCCGAACCAGGTTTAATTGACTGTTTCGGTGTGGTGCCGCGTTACTACGTGATCCAAACCTGAAAAAGGACAGGTTCTGGCCAACAACAATGCGAAAAATGCGAAAGTACGAGCCAGATGAGGGCAAATACCAGACCTAACCCAGACATAACCGGCGTTATCCTCTAAACTATTAATCGGAATCAGCTTTTATTGACAGTGTGGTACCACATTACTACGTGATCCAAACCAGAAAAAGCCCAGGTTCTGGCCAACAAGTATGCGAAAAAGGCGAATGTATGAGCCAGATGATTGCAAATACAAGAACTGACCCAGACATAACCAGCGTTATCCTCTAAAATACTAATCGGAACCAGCTTCTATTGACTGTTCCAGTGTGGTACCACATTACTACGTGATCCAAACCAGAAAAAGGCCTGGATCTGGCCAACAAGTATGCGATAAACGCGAAAGTATCAGCCAGATGAGGACAAATGCCAGACCTAACCGTGACATAACCGGCGTTATCCTCTAAAATATTAATCGCAACCAGGTTTAATTGACTGTTTCGGTGTGGTACCACATTACTACGGGATCCAAACCAGAAAAAACCCAGGATCTGACAAACAACAATGCGAAAAACGCGAAAGTACGAGCCAGATGAGGGCAAATACCAGACCAAACCCAGACATAACCGACGTTATCCTCCAAAATAGTAATCGCAACCAGGTTTAATTGACTGTTTCGGTATGGTACCGCGTTACTACGTGATCCAAACCAGAAAAAGGGCAGGATCTGGCCAACAAGTATGCGAAAAACGAGAAAGTACGAGCCAGATGAGGGCAAATACCAGACCTAACCCAGACATAACCGGCGTTATCGTCTAAAGTATTAATCGCAACCAGTTTAATTGACTGTTTCGGTGTGGACTCTCATTACTACGGGATCCAAAGCAGAAAAAGGCCAGGAACTGACCAATAAGTATGCGAAAAACGCGAAAGTACGAGCCAGATGAGGACAAATGCCAGACCTAACCGAGACGTAACCGGCGTTATCCACTAAAATATTAATCGCAACCAGGTTTAATTGACTGTTTCCGTGTGGTACCTCATTACTACGGGATCCAAAACAGAAAAAAGCCAGGATCTGGCCAACAAGTATGCGAAAAACGCGAAAGTATGAGTCAGATGATTGCAAATACCAGACCTAACCCAGACATAACCGGCGTTATCCTCTAAAATATTAATCGCAACCAGTTTAATTGACTGTTTCGGTGTGGAACCTCATTACTACGGGATCCAAAACAGAAAAAACCCTGGATCTGGCCAACAAGTATGCGATAAACGCGAAGTATGAGCCAGATGATTGCAAATACCAGACCAAACCCAGACATAACCGACGTTATCCTCCAAAATAGTAATCGCAACCAGGTTTAATAGACTGTTTCGGTGTGGTACCACAATACGACGTGATCCAAACCAGAAAAAACCCAGGATCTGGCCAACAAGTATGCGAAAAACGCGAATGTATGAGCCGGGTGATTGCAAATACCAGACCTAACCCAGGCATAACCGGCGTTATCCTCTAAACCATTAATCGGAACCAGCTTTTATTGACAGTGTGGTACCACATTACTACGTGATCCAAACCAGAAAAAGCCCAGGATCTGGCCAACAAGTATGCGAAAAGTGCGATTGTAAGAGGCAGATGAGGGCAAATCCCAGACCTAACCGAGACATAACCGGCGTTATCCTCTGAAATATTAATCGCAACCAGGTTTAATTGACTGTTTCGGTGTGGTACCACTTTAATACGAGATCCAAACCAGAGAAAAACCCACGATCTGACCAACAACAATGCGAAAAACGCGAAAGTACGAGCCAGATGAGGGCAAATACCAGACCTAACCCAGCCATAACCGGCGTTATCCTCTAAACTATTAATCGGAACCAGCTTTTATTGACAGTGTGGTACCACATTACTACGTGATCCAAACCAAAAAAAGCCTAGGATCTGGTCAAGAAGTATGCGAATAATGCGAAAGTACGTGCCAAATGAGGGCAAATATCAGACCTAACCCAGACATAACCGGCGTTATCCTCTAAAATATTAATCGCAACCAGTTTAATTGACTGTTTCGGTGTGGACTCCCATTACTACGGGATCCAAAACAGAAAAAACCCAGGATCTGGCCAACAAGTATGCGAAAAACGCGAAAGTATGAGCCAGATGATTGCAAATACCATAACTAACCCAGGCATAACCAGCGTTATCCTCTAAAATATTAATCGCAACCAGCTTTTATTGACAGTGTGGTACCACATTACTACGTGATCCAAACAAGAAAAAGCCCAGGATCTGGCCAACAAGTATGCGAAAAATGCGATTGTAAGAGGCAGATGAGGGCAAATCCCAGACCTAACCGAGACATAACTGGCGTTATCCTCTAAAGTATTAATCGCAACCAGTTTAATTGACTGTTTCGGTGTGGACTCCCATTACTACGGGATCCAAAACAGAAAAAACCCAGGATCTGGTCAACAAGTATGCGAATAATGCGAAAGTACGTGCCAGATGAGGGCAAATACCAGACCTAACCCAGCCATAACCGGCGTTATCCTCTAAACTATTAATCGGAACCAGCTTTTATTGACAGTGTGGTACCACATTACTACGTGATCCAAACCAGAAAAAGCCCAGGATCTGGCCAACAAGTATGCGAAAAACGCGAAAGTATGAGCCAGATGATTGCAACTACCAGACCTAACCCAGACATAACCGGCGTTATCCTCTAAAATATTAATCGCAACCAGTTTAATTGACTGTTTCGGTGTGGACTCCCATTACTACGGGATCCAAAACAGAAAAAACCCAGGATCTGGTCAACAAGTATGCGAATAATGCGAAAGTACGTGCCAGATGAGGGCAAATACCAGACCTAACCCAGCCATAACCGGCGTTATCCTCTAAACTATTAATCGGAACCAGCTTTTATGGACAGTGTGGTACCACATTACTACGTGATCCAAACCAGAAAAAGCCTAGGATCTGGTCAACAAGTATGCGAATAATGCGAAAGTACGTGCCAGATGAGGGCAAATATCAGACCTAACCCAGAGATAACCGGCGTTATCCTCTAAAATACTAAGCGGAACCAGCTCTTATTGACAGTGTGGTACCACATTACTACGTGATCCAAACAAGAAAAAGCCCAGGATCTGGCCAACAAGTATGCGAAAAATGCGATTGTAAGAGGCAGATGAGGGCAAATCCCAGACCTAACCGAGACATAACTGGCGTTATCCTCTAAAGTATTAATCGCAACCAGTTTAATTGACTGTTTCGGTGTGGAACCTCATTACTACGGGATCCAAAGCAGAAAAAACCCAGGATCTGGCCAAGAAGTATGCGAAAAACGCGATAGTATGAGCCAGATGATTGCAAATACCAGACCAAACCCAGACATAACCGGCGTTATCCTCTAAAATATTAATCGCAACCAGTTTAATTGACTGTTTCGGTGTGGAACCTCATTACTACGGGATCCAAAACAGAAAAAACCCAGGATCTGGCCAACAAGTATGCGAAAAACGCGAAAGTATGAGCCAGATGATTGCAAATACCAGACCAAACCCAGACATAACCGACGTTATCCTCCAAAATAGTAATCGCAACCAGGTTTAATTTACTGTTTCGGTGTGGTACCGCGTTACTACGTGATCCCAACCAGAAAGAGGCCAGGATCTGGCCAACAAGTATGCGAATATTGCGAAAGTACGTGCCAGATGAGGGCAAATACCAGACCTAACCCAGACATAACCGGCGTTATCCTCTAAAATATTAATCGCAACCAGTTTAATTGACTGTTTCCGTGTGGACTATCATTACTACGGGATCCAAACCAGAAAAAGGCCAGGATCTGGCCAACAAGTATGCGAAAAAGGCGAAAGTACGAGCCAGATGATGACAAATCCCTGACCTACCCTAGACATAACCGGCGTTATCCTCTTAAATATTAATCGCAACCAGTTTACTTGTCTGTTTCGGTGTGGAACCTCATTACTACGGGATCCAAAACAGAAAAAACCCAGGATCTGGCCAACAAGTATGCGAAAAACGCGAAAGTATGAGCCAGATGAGGACAAATGCCAGACCTAACCGTGACATAACCGGCGTTATCCTCTAAAATATTAATCGCAACTAGGTTTAATTGACTGTTTCGGTCTGGTACCACATTACTACGAGATCCAAACCAGAAAAAACCCAGGATCTGACCAACAACAATGCGAAAAACGCGAAAATACGAGCCAGATGAGGGCAAATACCAGACCAAACCCAGACATAGCCGACGTTATCATCCAAAATAGTAATCGCAACCAGGTTTAATTGACTGTTCCGGTGTGGCACCGCGTTACTACGTGATCCGAACCAGAAAAAGGCCAGGATCTGGCCAACAAGTATGCGAAAAACGCGAAAGTATGAGCCAGATGAGGACAAATGCCAGACCTAACCGTGACATAACCGGCGTTATCCCCTAAAATATTAATCGCAACCAGGTTTAATTGACTGTTTCGGCGTGGTACCACATTACTACGAGATCCAAACCAGAAAAAACCCAGGATCTGACCAACAACAATGCGAAAAACGCGAAAATACGAGCCAGATGAGGGCAAATACCAGACCAAACCCAGACATAGCCGACGTTATCCTCCAAAATATTAATCGCAACCAGGTCTCATTGACTGTTTCGGTGTGGTACCACATTACTACGTGATCCAAACCAGAAAAAGCCCAGGATCTGGCCAACAAGTATGCGAAAAGTGCGATAGTACGAGCCAGATGAGGACAAATGCCAGACCTAACCGAGACATAACCGGCGTTATCCTCTAAAATATTAATCGCAACCAGGTTTAATTGACTGTTTCGGTGTGGAACCATATTACTACGGGATCCAAACCAGAAAAAGGCCAGGATCTGGCCAACAAGTATGCGATAAACGCGAAAGTACGAGCCTGATGATGACAAATCCCAGACCTACCCGAGACATAACCGGCGTTATCCTCTAAGATATTAATCGCAACCAGTTTATTTGACTGTTTCGGTGTGGAACCTAATTACTACGGGATCCAAAACAGAAAAAAACCAGGATCTGGCCATCAAGTATGCGAAAAACGCGAAAGTATGAGCCAGATGATTGCAAATACCAGAACTAACCCAGGCATAACCAGCTTTATCCTCTAAAATACTAAGCGGAACCAGCTTTTATTGACAGTGTGGTACCACATTACTACGTGATCCAAACAACAAAAAGCCCAGGATCTGGCCAACAAGTATGCGAAAAGTGCGATAGTACGAGCCAGATGAGGACAAATGCCAGACCTAACCGAGACATAACCGGCGTTATCCTCTAAAATATTAATCGCAACCAGGTTTAATTGACTGTTTCGGTGTGGAACCATATTACTACGGGATCCAAACCAGAAAAAGGCCAGGATCTGGCCAACAAGTATGCGAAAAACGCGAAAGTATGAGCCAGATGATTGCAAATACCAGAACTAACCCAGGCATAACCAGCGTTATCCTCTAAAATACTAAGCAGAACCAGCTTTAATTGACAGTGTGGTACCACATCACTACGTGACCCAAACCAGAAGAAGCCCAGGATCTGGCCAACAAGTATGCGAAAAGTGCGAAAGTACGGGGCAGATGAGGGCAAATCCCAGACCTAACCGTGACATAACTGGCGTTATCCTCTAAAATATTAATCGCAATCAGGTTTAATTGACTGTTTCGGTCTGGTACCACAATACTACGTGATCCAAACCAGAAAAAGCCCAGGATCTGGCCAACAAGTATGCGAAAAACGCGAATGTATGAGCCAGATGATTTCAAATTCCAGAACTAACCCAGACATAACCAGCGTTATCCTCTAAAATACTAATCGGAACCAGCTTCTATTGACTGTTTCAGTGTGGTACCACTTTACTACGTGATCCAAACCAGAAAAAGGCCAGGATCTGGCCAACAACTATGCGATAAACGCGAAAGTACGAGCCAGATGAGGACATATCCCAGACCTACCCGAGACATAACCGGCGGTATCCTCTAAAATATTAATCGCAACCTGTTTAATTGACTGTTTCGGTGTGGAACCTCATTACTACGGGATCCAAACCAGAAAAAACCCAGGATCTGGCCAACAAGAATGCGAAAAACGCGAAAGTATGAGCCAGATGATTGCAAACACCAGAACTATCCCAGGCATAACCAGCGTTATCCTCTAAAATATTAATCGCAACCAGGATTAATTGACTGTTTCGGTGTGGTACCACATTACTACGGGATCCAAACCAGAAAAAACCCAGGATCTGGTCAACAAGTATGCGAAAAACGCGAAAGTATGAGCCAGATGATTGCAAATACCAGAACTAACACAGGCATAACCAGCGTTATCCTCTAAAGTACTAAGCGGAACCAGCTTTTATTGACAGTGTAGTACCACATTACTACGTGATCCAAACAAGAAAAAGCCCAGGATCTGGCCAACAAGTATGCGAAAAACGCGAATGTATGAGCCAGATGAGGACAAATGCCAGACCTAACCGTGACATAACCGGCGTTATCCTCTAAAATATTAATCGCAACTAGGTTTAATTGACTGTTTCGGTCTGGTACCACATTACTACGAGATCCAAACCAGAAAAAACCCAGGATCTGACCAACAACAATGCGAAAAACGCGAAAATACGAGCCAGATGAGGGCAAATACCAGACCAAACCCAGACATAGCCGACGTTATCCTCCAAAATAGTAATCGCAACCAGGTTTAATTAACTGTTCCGGTGTGGTACCGCGTTACTACGTGATCCAAACCAGAAAAAGGCCAGGATCTGGCCAACAAGTATGCGAAAAACGCGAAAGTATGAGCCAGATGAGGACAAATGCCAGACCTAACCGTGACATAACCGGCGTTATCCTCTAAAATATTAGCGCAACCAGGTTTAATTGACTGTTTCGGCGTGGTACCACATTACTACGAGATCCAAACCAGAAAAAACCCAGGATCTGACCAACAACAATGCGAAAAACGCGAAAATACGAGCCAGATGAGGGCAAATACCAGACCAAACCCTGACATAGCCGACGTTATCCTCCAAAATAGTAATCGTAACCAGGTGTAATTGACTGTTCCGGTGTGGTACCGCGTTACTACGTGATCCAAACCAGAAAAAGGCCAGGATCTGGCCAACAAGTATGCGATAAACGCGAAAGTACGAGCCTGATGATGACAAATCCCAGACCTACCCGAGACATAACCGGCGTTATCCTCAAAAATATTAATCGCAACCAGTTTAATTGACTGTTTCGGTGTGGAACCTAATTACTACGGGATCCAAAACAGAAAAAAACCAGGATCTGGCCAACAAGTATGCGAAAAACGTGAAAGTATGAGCCAGATGATTGCAAATACCAGAACTAACCCAGGCATAACCAGCGTTATCCTCTAAAATACTAAGCGGAACCAGCTTTTATTGACAGTGTGGTACCACATTACTACGTGATCCAAACAACAAAAAGCCCAGGATCTGGCCAACAAGTATGCGAAAAGTGCGATAGTTCGAGCCAGATGAGGACAAATGCCAGACCTAACCGAGACATAACTGGCGTTATACTCTAAAATATTAATCGCAATCAGGTTTAATTGACTGTTTCTGTCTGGTACCACAATACTACGTGATCCAAACCAGAAAAAACCCAGGATCTGACCAACAACAATGCGAAAAACGCGAAAATACGAGCCAGATGAGGGCAAATACCAGACCAAACCCAGACATAGCCGACGTTATCCTCCAAAATAGTAATCGTAACCAGGTGTAATTGACTGTTCCGGTGTGGTACCGCGTTACTACGTGATCCAAACCAGAAAAAGGCCAGGATCTGGCCAACAAGTATGCGATAAACGCGAAAGTACGAGCCTGATGATGACAAATCCCAGACCTACCCGAGACATAACCGGCGTTATCCTCTAAAATATTAATCGCAACCTGTTTAATTGACTGTTTCGGTGTGGAACCTCATTACTACGGGATCCATACCAGAAAAAACCCAGGATCTGGCCAACAAGAATGCGAAAAACGCGAAAGTATGAGCCAGATGATTGCAAATACCAGAACTAACCCAGGCATAACCAGCGTTATCCTCTAAAATACTAAGCAGAACCAGCTTTAATTGACAGTGTGGTACCACATCACTATGTGACCCAAACCAGAAGAAGCCCAGGATCTGGCCAACAAGTATGCGAAAAGTGCGAAAGTACGGGGCAGATGAGGGCAAATCCCAGACCTAACCGTGACATAACAGGCGTTATCCTCTAAAATATTAATCGCAATCAGGTTTAATTGACTGTTTCGGTCTGGTACCACAATACTACGTGATCCAAACCAGAAAAAGCCCAGGATCTGGCCAACAAGTATGCGAAAAACGCGAATGTATGAGCCAGATGATTTCAAATTCCAGAACTAACCCAGACATAACCAGCGTTATCCTCTAAAATACTAATCGGAACCAGCTTCTATTGACTGTTTCAGTGTGGTACCACTTTACTACGTGATCCAAACCAGAAAAAGGCCAGGATCTGGCCAACAAGTTTGCGATAAACGCGAAAGTACGAGCCAGATGAGGACATATCCCAGACCTACCCGAGACATAACCGGCGGTATCCTCTAAAATATTAATCGCAACCTGTTTAATTGACTGTTTCGGTGTGGAACCCCGTTACTACGGGATCCAAACCAGAAAAAACCCAGGATCTGGCCAACAAGAATGCGAAAAACGCGAAAGTATGAGCCAGATGATTGCAAACACCAGAACTAACCCAGGCATAACCAGCGTTATCCTCTAAAATATTAATCGCAACCAGGTTTAATTGCCCGTTTCGGTGTGGTACCACATTACTACGGGATCCAAACCAGAAAAAACCCAGGATCTGGTCAACAAGTATGCGAAAAACGCGAAAGTATGAGCCAGATGATTGCAAATACCAGAACTAACTCAGGCATAACCAGCGTTATCCTCTAAAGTACTAAGCGGAACCAGCTTTTATTGACAGTGTAGTACCACATTAACTACGTGATCCAAACAAGAAAAAGCCCGGGATCTGGCCAACAAGTATGCGAAAAGTGCGATAGTACGAGGCAGAGGAGGGCAAATGACAGACCTAACCGTGACACAACCGGCCTTATCCTCTAAAATATTTATCGCATCCAGGTTTAATTGACTGTTTCGGTGTGGTACCGCATTACTACGTGATCCAAACCGTAAAAAGGCTAGGATCAGGCCAACAAGTATGCGATAAACGCGAAAGTACGAGCCAGATGAGGACATATCCCAGACCTACCCGAGACATAACCGGCGGTATCCTCTAAAATATTAATCGCAACCTGTTTAATTGACTGTTTCGGTGTGGAACCTCATTACTACGGGATCCAAACCAGAAAAAACCCAGGATCTGGCCAACAAGAATGCGAAAAACGCGAAAGTATGAGCCAGATGATTGCAAACACCAGAACTAACCCAGGCATAACCAGCGTTATCCTCTAAAATATTAATCGCAACCAGGTTTAATTGACTGTTTCGGTGTGGTACCACATTACTACGGGATCCAAACCAGAAAAAACCCAGGATCTGGTCAACAAGTATGCGAAAAACGCGAAAGTATGAGCCAGATGATTGCAAATACCAGAACTAACTCAGGCATAACCAGCGTTATCCTCTAAAGTACTAAGCGGAACCAGCTTTTATTGACAGTGTAGTACCACATTACTACGTGATCCAAACAAGAAAAAGCCCGGGATCTGGCCAACAAGTATGCGAAAAGTGCGATAGTACGAGGCAGAGGAGGGCAAATGACAGACCTAACCGTGACACATCCGGCCTTATCCTCTAAAATATTTATCGCATCCAGGTTTAATTGACTGTTTCGGTGTGGTACCGCATTACTACGTGATCCAAACCGTAAAAAGGCTAGGATCAGGCCAACAAGTAAGCGAAAAATGCGGAAGTACGAGCGAGATGATGGCAAATACCAGACCTAAACTAGACATAACCGGCAATATCCTCTAAAACATTAATCGCAACCAGGTTTAATTGACTGTTTCGGTGTGGAACCACATTGCGACGGGATCCTAACCAGAAAAAACCCAGGATCTGGCCAACCAGTATGCGAAAAACGCTAAAGTATGAGCCAGATGATTGCGAATACGAGAACTAACCCAGGCATAACCAGCGTTATCCTCTAAAGTACTAAGCGCAACCAGCTTTTATTGACTGTTTCGGTCTGGTACCACAATACTACGTGATCCAAACCAGAAAAAGCCCAGGATCTGGCCAACAAGTATGCGAAAAACGCGAATGTATGAGCCAGATGATTTCAAATTCCAGAACTAACCCAGACGTAACCAGCGTTATCCTCTAAAACACTAATCGGAACCAGCTTCTATTGACTGTTTCAGTGTGGTACCACTTTACTACGTGATCCAAACCAGAAAAAGGCCAGGATCTGGCCAACAAGTATGCGATAAACGCGAAAGTACGAGCCAGATGAGGACATATCCCAGACCTACCCGGGACATAACCGGCGGTATGCTCTAAAATATTAATCGCAACCTGTTTAATTGACTGTTGCGGTGTGGAACCTCATTACTACGGGATCCAAACCAGAAAAAACCCAGGATCTGGCCAACCAGTATGCGAAAAACGATAAAGTATGAGCCAGATGATTGCGAATACGAGATCTAACCCAGGCATAACCAGCGTTATCCTCTAAAGTACTAAGCGCAACCAGCTTTTATTGACTGTTTCAGTGTGGTACCACTTGACTACGTGGTCCAAGCCAGAAGAAGGCCTGGATCTGGCCAAAAAGTAAGCGAAAAACCCGAATATATGAGCCAGATGATTGCAAATACCAGACCTAACCCAGGCATAACCGGCGTTATCCTCTAAACTATTAATCGGAACCAGCTTTTATTGACAGTGTGGTACCACATTACTACGTGATCCAAACCAGAAAAAGCCCAGGATCTGGCCAACAAGTCTGCGAAAAGTGCGATTGTAAGAGGCAGATGAGGGCAAATCCCAGACCTAACCGAGACAACCGGCGTTATCCTCTAAAATATTAATCGCAACCAGGTTTAATTGACTGTTTCGGTGTGGTACCACTTTACTACGAGATCCAAACCAGAAAAAACCCAGGATCTGACCAACAACAATGCGAAAAACGCGAAAGTACGAGCCAGATGTGGGCAAATACCAGACCTAACCCAGCCATAACCGGCGTTATCCTCTAAACTATTAATCGGAACCAGCTTTTATTGACACTGTGGTACCACATTACTACGTGATCCGAACCAGAAAAAGCCTAGGATCTGGTCAACAAGTATGCGAATAATGCGAAAGTACGTGCCAGATGAGGGCAAATACCAGACCTAACCCAGACATAACCGGCGTTATCCTCTAAAATATTAATCGCAACCAGTTTAATTGACTGTTTCGGTGTGGACTCTCATTACTACGGGATCCAAAACAGAAAAACCCCAGGATCTGGCCAACAAGTATGCGAAAAAGGCGAAAGTATGAGCCAGATGATTGCAAATACCAGAACTAACCCAGGCTTAACCAGCGTAATCCTCTAAAATACTAAGCGGAACCAGCTTTTATTGACAGTGTGGTACCACATTACTACGTGATCCAAACAAGAAAAAGCCCAGGATCTGGCCAACAAGTATGCGAAAAGTGCGATTGTAAGAGGCAGATGAGGGCAAATCCCAGACCTAACCGAGACATAACCGGCGTTATCCTCTAAAATATTAATCGCAACCAGTTAAATTGACTGTTTCGGTGTGGAATCTCATTACTACGGGATCCAAAACAGAAAAAACACAGGATCTGGCCAACCAGTATGCGAAAAACGCGAAAGTATGAGCCAGATGATTGCAAATACCAGACCAAACCCAGACATAACCGACGTAATCCTCCAAAATAGTAATCGCAACCAGGTTTAATTGACTGTTTCGGTGCGGTACCGAGATACTACGTGATCCAAACCAGAAAAAGGCCAGGATCTGGCCAACAAGTATGCGAATAATGCGAAAGTGCGTGCCAGATGAGGGCAAATACCAGACCTAACCCAGACATAACCGGCGTTATCCTCTAAAATATTAATCGCAACCAGGTTTAATTGACTGTTTCGGTGTGGTACCACAATACTACGTGATCCAAGCCAGAAAAAGCCCAGGATCTGGCCAGCAAGTATGCGAAAAAGGCGAAAGTACGAGCCAGATGATGTCAAATCCCAGACCTACCCTAGACATAACCGGCGTTATCCTCTTAAATATTAATCGCAACCAGTTTAATTGTCTGTTTCGGTGTGGAACCTCATTACTACGGGATCCAAACCAGAAAAAACCCAGGATCTGGCCAACAAGAATGCGAAAAACGCGAAAGTATGAGCCAGATGATTGCAAACACCAGAACTAACCCAGGCATAATCAGCGTTATCCTCTAAAATATTAATCGCAACCAGGTTTAATTGACTGTTTCGGTGTGGTACCATATTACTATGGGATCCAAACCAGAAAAAACCCAGGATCTGGTCAACAAGTATGCGAAAAACGCGAAAGTATGAGCCAGATGAGGACAAATGCCAGACCTAACCGTGACATAACCGACGTTATCCTCCAAGATTGTAATCGCAACCAGGTTTAATTGACTGTTCCGGTGTGGTACCGCGTTACTACGTGATCCAAACCAGAAGAAGCCCAGGATCTGGCCAACAAGTATGCGAAAAACGCGAATGTATGAGCCAGATGATTGCAAATACAAGAGCTAATCCAGACATAACCAGCATTATCCTCTAAAATACTAATCGGAACCTGCTTCTATTGACTGTTTCAGCGTGGCACCACATTACTACGTGATCCAAACCAGAAAAAGGCCTGGATCTGGCCAACAAGTATGCGATAAACGGGGTAAGTACGAGCCTGATGATGACAAATCCCAGACCTACCCGAGACAATACCGGCGTTATCCTCTAAAATATTAATCGCAACCAGTTTAATTGACTGTTTCGGTGTGGAACCTCATTACTACGGGATCCAAAACAGAAAAAACCCAGGATCTGGCCAACAAGTATGCGAAAAACGCGAAAGTATGAGCCAGATGATTGCAAATACCAGAAGTAACCCAGGCATAACAAGCGTTATCCTCTAAAATACTAAGCGGAACCAGCTTTTATTGATAGTGTGGTACCACATTACTACGCGATCCAAGCAACATAAAGCCCAGGATCTGGCCAACAAGTATGCGAAAAAGGCGAAAGTACGAGCCAGATGATGACAAATCCCAGACCTACCCTAGACATAACCGGCGTTATCCTCTTAAATATTAATCGCAACCAGTTTAATTGTCTGTTTCGGTGTGGAACCTCATTACTACGGGATCCAAACCAGAAAAAGGCCAGGATCTGGCCAACAAGTATGCGAAAAACGCGAACGTACGAACCAGATAAGGACAAATCTCAGACCTACCCGAGACATAACCGGCGTTATTCTGTAAAACACTAATCGGAACCAGCTTCTATTGACTGTTTCAGTGTGGTACCACTTTACTACGTGATCCAAACCAGAAAATGGCCAGGATCTGGCCAACAAGTATGCGATAAACGCGAAAGTACGAGCCAGATGAGGACATATCCCAGACCTACCCGAGACATAACCGGCGGTATCCTCTAAAATATTAATCGCAACCTGTTTAATTGACTGTTTCGGTGTGGAACCTCATTACTACGGGATCCAAACCAGAAAAAACCCAGGATCTGGCCAACAAGAATGCGAAAAACGCGAAAGTATGAGCCAGATGATTGCAAACACCAGAACTAACCCAGGCATAACCAGCGTTATCCTCTAAAATATTAATCGCAACCAGGTTTAATTGACTGTTTCGGTGTGGTACCATATTACTATGGGATCCAAACCAGAAAAAACCCAGGATCTGGTCAACAAGTATGTGAAAAACGCGAAAGTATGAGCCAGATGATTGCAAATACCAGAACTAACTCAGGCATAACCAGCGTTATCCTCTAAAGTACTAAGCGGAACCAGCTTTTATTGACAGTGTAGTACCACATTACTACGTGATCCAAACAAGAAAAAGCCCGGGATCTGGCCAACAAGTATGCGAAAAGTGCGATAGTACGAGGCAGAGGAGGGCAAATGACAGACCTAACCGTGACACAACCGGCGCTATCCTCTAAAATATTAATCGCAACCAGGTTTAATTGACTGTTTCGGTGTGGTACCACTTTACTACGAGATCCAAACCAGAAAAAACCCAGGATCTGACCAACAACAATGCGAAAAACGCGAAAGTACGAGCCAGATGTGGGCAAATACCAGACCTAACCCAGCCATAACCGGCGTTATCCTCTAAACTATTAATCGGAACCAGCTTTTATTGACACTGTGGTACCACATTACTACGTGATCCGAATCAGAAAAAGCCTAGGATCTGGTCAACAAGTATGCGAATAATGCGAAAGTACGTGCCAGATGAGGGCAAATACCAGACCTAACCCAGACATAACCGGCGTTATCCTCTAAAATATTAATCGCAACCAGTTTAATTGACTGTTTCGGTGTGGACTCTCATTACTACGGGATCCAAAACAGAAAAAACCCAGGATCTGGCCAACAAGTATGCGAAAAAGGCGAAAGTATGAGCCAGATGATTGCAAATACCAGAACTAACCCAGGCTTAACCAGCGTCATCCTCTAAAATACTAAGCGGAACCAGCTTTTATTGACAGTTTGGTACCACACTACTACGTGATCCAAACAAGAAAAAGCCCAGGATCTGGCCAACAAGTATGCGAAAAGTGCGATTGTAAGAGGCAGATGAGGGCAAATCCCGGACCTAACCGAGACATAACCGGCGTTATCCTCTAAAATATTAATCGCAACCAGTTAAATTGACTGTTTCGGTGTGGAATCTCATTACTACGGGATCCAAAACAGAAAAAACCCAGGATCTGGCCAACAAGTATGCGAAAAACGCGAAAGTATGAGCCAGATGATTGCAAATACCAGACCAAACCCAGACATAACCGACGTAATCCTCCAAAATAGTAATCGCAACCAGGTTTAATTAACTGTTTCGGTGTGGTACCGAGATACTACGTGATCCAAACCAGAAAAAGGCCAGGATCTGGCCAACAAGTATGCGAATAATGCGAAAGTGCGTGCCAGATGAGGGCAAATACCAGACCTAACCCAGACATAACCGGCGTTATCCTCTAAAATATTAATCGCAACCAGGTTTAATTGACTGCTTCGGTGTGGTACCACAATACTACGTGATCCAAACCAGAAAAAGCCCAGGATCTGGCCAGCAAGTATGCGAAAAAGGCGAAAGTACGAGCCAGATGATGACAAATCCCAGACCTACCCTAGACATAACCGGCGTTATCCTCTTAAATATTAATCGCAACCAGTTTAATTGTCTGTTTCGGTGAGGAACCTCATTATTACGGGATCGAAAACAGAAAAAACCCAGGATCTGGCCAACAAGTATGCGAAAAACGCGAAAGTATGAGCCAGATGAGGACAAATGCCAGACCTAACCGTGACATAACCGACGTTATCCTCCAAGATTGTAATCGCAACCAGGTTTAATTGACTGTTCCGGTGTGGTACCGCGTTACTACGTGATCCAAACCAGAAGAAGCCCAGGATCTGGCCAACAAGTATGCGAAAAACGCGAATGTATGAGCCAGATGATTGCAAATACAAGAGCTTATCCAGACATAACCAGCATTATCCTCTAAAATACTAATCGGAACCTGCTTCTATTGACTGTTTCAGCGTGGTACCACATTACTACGTGATCCAAACCAGAAAAAGGCCTGGATCTGGCCAACAAGTATGCGATAAACGCGAAAGTACGAGCCAGATGAGGACAAATGCCAGACCTAACCGTGACATAACCGACGTTATCCTCCAAGATTGTAATCGCAACCAGTTTAATTGACTGTTTCGGTGTGGAACCTCATTACTACGGGATCCAAAACAGAAAAATCCCAGGATCTGGCCAACAAGTATGCGAAAAACGCGAAAGTATGAGCCAGATAATTGCAAATACCAGAACTAACCCAGGCATAACCAGCGTTATCCTCTAAAATACTAAGCGGAACCAGCTTTTAATGATAGTGTGGTACCACATTACTACGTGATCCAAACAACATAAAGCCCAGGATCTGGCCAACAAGTATGCGAAAAAGGCGAAAGTACGAGCCAGATGATGACAAATCCCAGACCTACCCTAGACATAACCGGCGTTATCCTCTTAAATATTAATCGCAACCAGTTTAATTGTCTGTTTCGGTCTGGAACCTCATTACTACGGGATCCAAACCAGAAAAAGGCCAGGATCTGGCCAACAAGTATGCGAAAAACGCGAACGTACGAACCAGATAAGGACAAATCTCAGACCTACCCGAGACATAACCGGCGTTATTCTCTAAAATATTAATCGCAACCAGTTTAATTGACTGTTTCGGTGTGGAACGTCATTACTACGGGATCCAAAACATAAAAAACCCAGGATCTGGCCAACAAGTATGCGAAAAACGCGAAACTATGAGCCAGATGATTGCAAATACCAGAACTAACCCAGGCATAACCAGCGTTATCCTCTAAAATACTAAGCAGAACCAGCTTTAATTGACAGTGTGGTACCACATCACTACGTGACCCAAACCAGAAGAAGCCCAGGATCTGGGCAACAAGTATGCGAAAAGTGCGAAAGTACGAGGCAGATGAGGGCAAATCCCAGACCTAACCGTGACATAACTGGCGTTATCCTCTAAAATATTAATCGCAATCAGGTTTAATTGACTGTTTCTGTCTGGTACCACAATACTACGTGTTCCAAACCAGAAAAAGCCCAGGATCTGGCCAACAAGTATGCGATAAACGCGAAAGTACGAGCCAGATGAGGACATATCCCAGACCTACCCGAGACATAACCGGCGGTATCCTCTAAAATTTTAATCGCAACCTGTTTAATTGACTGTTTCGGTGTGGTACCACATTACTACGGGATACAAACCAGAAAAAGCCTAGGATCTGGTCAACAAGTATGCGAATAATGCGAAAGCACGTGCCAGATGAGGGCAAATATCAGACCTAACCCAGACATAACCGGCGTTATCCTCTAAAATATTAATCGCAACCAGTTTAATTGACTGTTTCG